>NC_140445.1:20848292-21160553 GCF_963576455.1 Neolamprologus multifasciatus | reverse complement strand
CGTGCAGGAATGGGCAATGAGCGCTGCTATAGGTCTGGGTCTGACGCTGGGTGCCCCTCAGTCAGGGTTACCCCTCACTTTTGAGGCCGACTTCAAGACCTTAGAGCAAAGGTTGTATCCCTGATCGTAAGGACCCTCTCAGGACTCACCCACCCCTGACAGAAGGCAGCCCCGGGTCTGGGGCGGCTGGAGCAGAAGCTGAAGATGAAGGCGAAGGGAGCAGTCCAAGAGGAACAGGAGGAAGACGAGGATGAGCTAGGTTAGAGGGTGTAGACAGATCACTCCCAGGAGCCGAGGCGGGCAACTGTGGCGACACACCGGCTGAGCAGGAAGCAGAAAATTTTGGACAAGGAGCGAGGGTGAACGGACAGTGAATGTCCTTTTTAAGGCTGTCTCTTACATTGTGAGAGACAGCCTCTTCTCTTTGCTTGCTCTTTTACAACAGCTCGTCCGCCACTCTTTCTCCTCCTCTGTGCTCCTCAACGGGAATTTCGCTGAGCACAAGAAGCCGCATTCACTGATCTTACTATACAGGAATCTGTCGCACATGCATTGCGCACACGTGTGCTTGCGTGCTCCCATAATTGCCGCTAGTGGAAGCAGAACACTGTTCTTAGAAGTAGACACAGGCATGGCATTAGCACTTTGAGAAAGTCGACTCTTTCTGCTCCGCCCGTTCTTGGTACACTCAGTATGTACTCAGTGTTTTGGCATCCGCAGCATTATTACAAAGGCCTGGTAGCAGAACAAATGGCTGTAATGATTCATCATTCAAGTGCAATACAAAAGCAACAGCTGCTTTGCCGGTGTGGTACACTGATTTGTAAAATGATTCCATTTTCTTGGAAAGCTGCATCAGAAACTAACCCGTGTAACCTTGGGGAAAAACAGATCTGGAAAGAGCAATGTTGACCGCTTTATGTTACTTTACTGTATTTTGAACGTGTAATGAATGTATAACAACAACAGTTTTGCAATTTAAGGCCATGTACTGTGGTAGCTCATTAAACAAAACGGTTTTTCTCCCTATTAAATAGGCCCATCATTTATATGATCACATTTTTTTAAGCAGTCATGTCGATAGTCCACAGTCTAAAAACAACTCTATCACATGGAGTTGTTTATTCGTGCATATTTGCCATGACATGTTGAATTAGGTTGTCAATGTGATGCCTGTGTCTGCTCCAGACCACTCCTCCCCAACCCCACATGCATACAGATACGACATATTTCCTAACCCGTGGATAATAGCCTTGAATATCTGCGCCAATGTATTCAGAATACATTATCTAGAAAACAGTGCTTTTAACTCTGGGTAAAAATCATTCTCTTGTGGAGATACAGAGAGAGACTTGAACATGAACATGCACTAAAAAAAACAGAGAGAGAGAGGAGAGAGAAAGGAAAAATCCGAGCTTGCATGCATTCATACAAACAGTGAATACAAAGAATTCTCGGGAAAAAAAAAACACCAACAAAGCCACAAACCTGCATTGAAATAAGATAACAGCTGCCGTTGCCTCGAGATACGCTGTTAATGCTCAAAGAGGACTCTCTCCGTTTCCCGCTGGACTGACCGCAGTCTGACGCATGTTAGAACTGATCCGGCTGTGACCCAGGATTTACACAGTAACAGTTGGAATTTCTTGTTGTTGTTGTTTTATTTGTTTTTTGTTTGTTTGTTTTTTTAAACTAAAGAGTGTGCTGTGCCCATGAGCAAGGAGACTGGATATATGGAGTAGTAAAGAAGTGCACTACACTGGGCGGTAGAAGAACGAATGTTAGAGAGAAGCACTGTTCCACCTCGGTGATGTAGTGGTGGTGGTGTGATATGCACCGATACTACGCAGTCCTGCTTCCTACCTGGCTGTTTGTTTGTTTGTTTTATTGTTTGTTCTTTTTTCTTTGGGTGGGTGGGTAAATTATTGAATCAATCTTATACAAGCAATTTATGCTGGCTTATTGCATTTGCACTCAAAAGAAGGTAAAGAGCCGAGACGCCGAGGGAGGTAACGTGACCTTTTTAACTGAGAGGCTGTAACGGCAACACCTGAAACGAGTCTCTCTGACAATGACTGTTTCTACGTTTGGAAGGGGGGTGGGGGGAGCAAAGCAATGTCCAACAGGGACTTTAAAACCTGCATTCGTCATACCTGATTTCTTCTTTTGATATCTGTTTTTTGCACACAGCCTTTCTTCATTGTGCAATACATAGATCTTCCCTGTATCTTTTTTTTCCCCCCTATCAGCAAACGAAAGCACAGAAAAGACCGTTCATTTAAGTAAAAGAGAAGCCACCAACATTTGGGGGAAAGTGGGTTGTGTTAGGTTAATTTAAGAACTGCCAGGCTTAGTACTAATACTATTCTCAAAATATATGCTGTGCCACTTCATGAGCGGGGCCAGAGTAGTCTCTGTTTCTGCTCTTGTTTCAGCGTCTGTTAGGGGAATTTTTTAAGATGGCCCTGCTCAAGAAACACAGGGTTACGATTGCACTAGGTAGTAACAAAAATGTTTATAGCGTGTTTATTTTCTTTGGGAATAAGTGCGATCTGCCGTAGATAAAACAAGACTGTGACACGATGGCTGGGATGATGGATGAATGTAATCTGTAGCACTGCTGTGGTGAGGGTCCAAGCTTTGATTTGAGTATAGTAAATTCTTCAAAATATGCCATAATATAAAATTAATACGACTGTGAGGCTGGGTGGTGTTTAAACCTAAAGCTTTATTGATATAGTGATTTTTTTTTTCAAACTGCGAACAGGTCTTCCAGTGTAGTGAACATCGTTATGTGCAAAACTGAGCAAGGTTCACATGCAGTGCAGGCTTTTTTTCCCCCTCTGTTTGATGTTTTTTTAACACAGAGATTTTGCAAATTGTACCTTCATATCATATGTTTATGATTCTTACAGGTTTTTCTCACAGTAAAAAAAGAAAACAATATTCAGATTGTCTATTTGAGCCATTTAAATGTCTGATCACTTCTGGTTATGCCAGTCAGAGTAACAAGACTTGAGAAATGAATATGTGTAGCCTTTATTTGGAAAATATAGAAAGTAGCTGTTAGAGCTTCAGGAAAAAAGAGAGAGTGAGAGAAACCTTTCTACTCAGTTAGTAAACTGGACAATGATTGTGATATTCTTTGTATTTAATATTTCTCTCTGTGTGTTTTTTGTGTAAAATAAATCTTTGATTTTGATCTTTTTGAATAGGAGGACTTTCGCAGAGATACTAAATACATGGGGAATATGAAATCAGCTGCAATTAAAATAAAGCAGTAAATAATAACGGGTGGGAAACATGGATATGTTCCACTGTAGTATTAAGGGGTGTGGGAGCAGTGCCTTAGACTGTGAATGTGTGGGTGTGGATGCATGCCATTACTTTGTGTTCAGAAGCAAACAGGGACCAAGGATCTACTAAATATAGCCAGATAACACTTTTTTTTTTCGCCATTTTCAAGTTTAAAATTAAAAACTAGTAATCTTTTATTCTAATAAATGATATTAATAACATAGTCATTTATTCACCTTACATTCTTGCTTTATGTTTTCCATCATGTTGGCTCACCAACCCAGTATTACATATTTACAGCACAGCTCTCAAGGAATCTGGTTGAACACCCTTGGAAGAAATTCAAATGAAATCTCATTCGTAGTATAGTCAAGTACAGTCAAACCTGTTCATCAGTTAGTCATATATAAGGTGTGGCGGGCTTTTGTTGTTGTTGTTTGGGGGGGGGGTTATTTTTCTTTTTTTTTATGCACGATTTCCTTGTCACGCGCCGGCTTTGACCAGCTCATTCACTTTTTCTGCCCCGCTGCAAAGCAAAAGCCATCAAAAAAAACCCAAAACAGAACAATAATCCTTTAAGACCGCTTGGGGTTTGATCCTTTTCTTGTGCAGGGTAAATGAACGATGTTGCACTATAAACGGAGAATGTCATGGCTAACCCTTGGGAAGATTGACGTGGCCAAAAGAGAAAAGTCCAGTTACATGTATGTTATGTATCGGACGTGTTTCTCATTTATATCAACTTTTTGTTTTTCTTGGATGGTTATTGAATAGAGGGTATTTTGTTGCAAATAACTTCTTCCTCACTTTGCATCGGGCTCTGCTCACCCCCACACGGACACTGTAGTTTTTTGTTCCAGTGACTGGCTCATCATGAAAAACAATACATTTATATGCAAAGAGACACTTGTAACATAAAATGCATGCCATTCGCACACTCACCGCAACCCAATGAAACCTCTGATCTTTATGCACCATGTATTTTATGCTGAATAACTCTTGTCACTGTTAGTAAACAAAGATCGAGGTGTCCTGTGGTGAGCAGGGCTGGATTTTTTTTATTATACAACCTGGCCTTTCGCTGAATGTTTGCATAAAGCTGAATTTCTTGTATTACAGCAAAGTAGTGACAAAGAGTGGAATACAGAGACTAAGTACACAGTTCAGTGTGTTCACAGCTCAGCACACTCAGAAGAAAATGCACTGAAGGTTTGTTTGTGTATTTACGTGTCCTTGTACATAACGCCAGCACTTTAGAACTACTTGGAAAGGTGAAAGGAAAAACACTGAGAGCAACCGGGTGTTAGGCAAATGAGGAGTAAATGCAACTTTTAAAGCCATGTGTTCAGAGCGCTGACAATCAGAATAGGAACGAGACCCAAAGTGCACTATGGGACATATGGTATGACTTGCTATGTGCTCTTGCTGTTTGCTTTGTCTTTCTTCAGCTTGCTTCGGTCTGTGCTAGCTTCCTTTCCAGAGTGGAGGGACATGGTGATGTTATCTCCAGCCTTCTTGGTTATAAGTGTGTCTTTAAAACCAGGACTGAGTCAAACTTTGGTGCTTTGCAAACAGAGCTGGACACGGACCATATCTGTCATGCTCTGGTAAGCATGTTCTGGACGTGGTCCTGAGCCCAGGTTTTGTTGATAACCCCTTTGATGGACAACAACCCTACACCGATCATGGTAATGTTCTTCACTATCAGCTGGGTTTGGATCAGGCAAACTGGGATGGGACAATTTCAGTGTTGATGCCGCTTTATGTTTCAAATGAAAAAGATGTTTATGCGCCTTCTGACTCAAGCATCAATAATATATACAACAGAAATGCAAGTTGCCACTTTTGATGTAATCTACCTTTCATTCCCATCATATTTGCCATCACCAGTTTTAAGTTGTATAGTCCAAGAGTACCCAATTTCTTTAAATGCAATACAGAAAAATCTGCTTTCTAATAAAAGTCCTTACTTCACCATATACTGTCTTTTGTCTCTCTTTGGATTTGGCAAAGTACCTACAAAAGGATGCACTTGAAATATATTTTTCTCTGGAAGTTGTGATTTATTGTAGATCTGCATGGCTTCAAACATGTAAGTAATGAGATTTCAGCAGAAAGAAGACAAATTAGTGACAATAATAATTCTCACTGTCTGTGCCACAGAGCTGTGAAATTCTTGTGTCATTAAAATGGTGTTAAATTTTGCTGGATGAGTCACTGGAGTTCCTTCAAAGATGAATGTAACATACAGTATACAGCCAGTTTTATTTCATGAAGGCACAGGTTTAGAATTGCAGGCAACCCTGGATCGATCCAAATCAACCAATTAACCTAGGCATTTCATCTATGATATAAATATTTATATGTGTGGGGGGGCTCTTATTAAGCTACCCCTCATTCTTTCAATTTTTTAAAATTTATTTTGCTATGAAAATGAGAAAGACTGAAGATGCAGCAGTTTATTGAAACACGCATGATTATATGGTATGTGAGGTGAAAGAATGTGTTCAACTCTAACAAGATTGAAAGTCAGTATTTGGTATGACTACTTTTATCCTGGAACACAGCCTGAACTCTTGTAAATTCTTGAACTAGTCTTCAAGGATAGCTCTCCAGGATCCTTAAAGGACAATCAGAGCTCTCATTTGCTGGCTTTTATTCCATTCCCTGATAGCCACCAGTCCATTTAGATAATTTATGCTGAAGCTTCGAACAGTAGAATTATAGATTAACTATTAGCCAACACTTATAAGTTTTGGTTAATCGCTCATGGAAATCACTTTGTTGGTGGAAAAAATGCTATTCTATTACTGTAAAAAGTGTGACCTTTTTAATAGTAAGTTAAAAAAAATGCATAAAAGTTATGTTTTTGTATACACACACACACACACACACACACAAACATAACTTTTATGCATTTTTTACTTACTATTAAAAGGGTAAAATATATACCTATAATTACATCTAGATAAATCAACCTTTAATTGCAACTCTTAAACATACTCGACTGTATGAGCTCGTGTTCTCTCAAGCTGCTCTGGTATCTACTCGTCATCCTAGCTGGTTTTTGTTTTTTCTACGGAAAAATCCCGCGGCGTGTGTTTAGTTGTCCTGATGTAGCTAACCAAAACTTTCTGTGGTACATACTAGCAAGAAATAAACGAACACAGCAGGTCTTTTGGAAGAAAAACCCTCAAAATTTTACAATGAGTGACGATGCGGACTCCCCTCCCGAGAGGGAAATGAAGGTATGTCTCTGTTAAAGTTGACTTGACCGGTTAGCATGTGTAAGTTACCGTGTCAGTTCATCCTTAATGTAGTGGCTAGTTTAGCTAGCTGGTTAGCTAAACAAGCCACTTGTCGTGGGTATGTTTTCTGGTTTAGGTATCCTTATCCTCACGATATTTACTGAACTGTAATGACTACTTTGATACGATAAAACATTAAAGACTTTCACAGCGGTTTAAAAGCGTTTCAATTAAAAGTAGTTACTGCAGTTTTATTCATGCCATATTTTAGCCCGCTACTTAGGGTTAGCACTGTAGCCGGTGTGATGTTGTGCTTGTAAAGCTAAACGCCGCTGTGTTGGGTGGATTCGTCCTATTAAATTAAATCCATTTGTAAAATAACGTGTTCTAACACACATTGCATTTTTTGTTTAAGTTTTATATATTGCTGTAACATTACAACAAGCCTTGCACCGATAGCTAACACGATATGGTAACGTGTTAGCATAGTTCTAATTGAGAGGCATTACAAACATTTGGCTTTGAGATCACCCTTCAGGCTCACCAGCTATCTTGTCAACAGCGTTTATTTAAAGTGTGTATTATTCTGTCTCGAAGACGCTGCGTTTGCATTTACCGAAGTGGACCCACAGTTGTTAACAGTTCATAATAGGTCACCATGAAATGAAAGTGTTTGCCTTTCGTTTTAGGATTTTCAGTTTCGTCAGATGAAGAAAGTCAGAGTGTTTGACCCCACCGAAGATTTGCCAAAAGGACAGATCCAGCCTCCTTGCCATCTCAAATAAATATGGCTTAACTTTTGTGGGGTTTGACAGAACTCTCAAGGTGTACTTAACTCGAGATATTCTGGCTGCTGATAAAGGTGATGGCAACTCCAACGAAATAGGTATGAATACACTGCCGTTTTAAATAGTGCAATAATGACAGGTTAAAAACACAATGTTGTCATGACTGATACACCACATGTTTCATGTCATTAATAATTTTTGCTGTTTCACTGTCCACTAACATCTTCCTCCCTATTTTAGTCAAAGGAATACCAGCACTGACTGAAGTGACCATGGAACTAATTTTGCACCACGTGGCTCTCAGTTGTGATGAGCTCACACTGTCTGTGTGTGGCATGTCTGAGGAAGCTGGCTTGTCGCTCACATTCTATGATGTCCGCACGTTCATGAACAAGGTAGTTATTTCAGTCTGTCTACCTAATGTGCTAACACAGTCGAACACCTGTTGCCAGATTTCACCTTGTCTGTTAAATGTAATCATGTTGTCTGATATTTGTTTTAATTTGCATTCCTTGCTTTTCCAGGGAAAACTACAGAAGCTACCATTTGCATCCCACCAGCCAGCTGTAGCACCTGACGTCTTAGTGCAGGACCTGAAGTGGAATCCTGCGCAGGTGTCTGTGTTGGCTGTCTGCCTCTCTGATGGCACTATAATGATTTTGGATGTTACTGACAGTGTCAATGTGCAGGCCAGGCTGCCTTCTTCAAGTGGAGTTACCTGCAGTGAGTGACACTCTTGACATAATTGCTAAATTTATCTGCAGTCCATATCGCTGATGTGGTTCAGTAGTTGTTTACTTGCTTTGTTTACCACAGTTTGCTGGAGTCCAAAGGGAAAGCAAGTTGCAGCTGGAAAAATGGATGGTACAGTCACACAATATACACCAGTAAGTTATAATAATAAGAATTTTGAATTAAAAGCAAATTGCTTAACAGTCTTTGGAAGCTACAGGAACAGATTTTTCTCCTCTGTTCTAAAGGGACTGGAGGAAAAGAAAGTTATCCCATGTCCACAGTTCTTCACCCCTGGCGAAACTGTAAAAGGTAAGGTAGCCATACCTATGTATATAAAATTAAATTATGAAAATGGTCCATACACTAAGGTTTTTATCTTGGTGGTGATAGATTAGTAATTATTATGATTCCAGAAAATATTTCAAGTTGTATAGGAAAAGGAGGAGCTGAGTCTTGCTGTTTTGTTGATATTCCAATGTCTTGTCTCTCTTTCCTATTTGTCTCTCACAGCTGTGGATGTGCTGTGGCTGAAAACCTATGTGTTTGCAGTAGCATATGCTGCTGGAGATGGCTCACTTGAGACCCCCCCTGAGCTAGTGTTGATCTCACTCCCCGTAAGTATGCCAGGCATCGTTTTTTAGATAGATTTTTATTTGGGTTTATCAGGTTTAACAGACTGGTTCTACGGTCGAACTGCTGATCAGAGTATGAAGCTCAGTTAAGACCATTCATGGGTATTGGGGGAAAAAATCATCACTGCAGCTCAGTTATGGAGAGTTACATTTATTATCCACATTTTCATCTTTTACCAAACTTGAATTTTCCTTGCTTGCGTTTCTAAGTTTTATCACGTAAATTTTAAAATTTATTTATTTATTAGTAACTTGACAGTGATAACAATGTAAGTAACAGAGTTAAACACGTGTATCTAGCAGATTAGTTATTGATCTGTGAAGTGTGTGAAAAAGATAATCCAGGTTCAAACTGTAACAGTTCAGTTTATACTTAAAATATAAATGCACAGCAGTTTTTAAACATTGTTTACAACCACATTTGTGTATTTATGCTTGACGTAAATACATTTAGATTATGGTTAGGAATTCATTAGAGCTGCTTTTAAGTCTGAAAATCTACAAGTCATTTGATCACAGTCATCTTTATTCAGAAATATTCACATCATCCCCACATGAAGTGAAAGAGAGCAGGAATGATCCAGCAAACTGATCATCAGAACATCTAGTTGTTCATCATTAGTGTTTTATGCCTCCAGAGCTTTATACAGGTTTTAATAATTAAACAGGGATTAATACAGAAATGTTTCAGTGCAGAGAAAATGACCACAGAAGAAAAGCAAAGAATAACAGTGTCGATTGTTTTCAATGGTTGCCATTGGCAGCCATGAGTACCAAAAGAAACTTCACAGCATTTTTGCATACAGTATTCCTGTATGCCTGGCACAAACAGTCTGGAGGCATGTGAGTGCAAGCGGGTCAGTCAGTGGAGACATTTCTATGACACATCTGTGAAGGAACATAGATTTCCAGATGGTAGAAACAAAGATTTAAAACAAAAAACTTGCTTATTCCTATGAATCTGTGATATATTTATTTATCTATTTCTTAGGCTTCACTTAGGTTTCAGTGCATGTAGTTCTGGTGCTCTGATGACATCACAGCTGTGCATGCAGTGACCAGTGCTTTGACCATAATTGGCCTTCTGTGCTTTCTTTTCATATTTACACTACTGTGCAAAAGTCTTGAGTCACCAGTCATTTCTTCATATTTTGCTTCCAGTCAGCTACACTTGTAGTTTTTTTTTTTTTTTTAAATGATAGAGAAAGCGCTATGCAGGCTCTCTGAAGGTATTTCAAGGTTTTTCTTTGGACATTGGCTGCTTTTCCACTATTTTGTTTTTTCCTGTCCAGTCCTTGTATCTGACCATTTTCAGAGGAATGTGTTTGTGTGTAAATTGAAAAAGGCAACACTGTATCAGTCATGGATTGATCTCCTCAGTGCCCATTAACAGTGTGGGATCATCTTAACAGACAATTTAACAAAATGCAACCAACATCCAAAGAAGAGCTTTAAATGGCCTTTAAGCGACTACTTAACCTCCTAATACCTGAACTCTTCCATGGCATGCATTTTTAATTTCTCTTTGATATTTGGACTGATTGGCACCTGATGAATGTAAAACCAAAGAATTACCAGATTTTTTTTTTTTTTTTACTTAATTTTTGTTTCTGAGAAAATGAGATCCACATATGAGCATATTTGTTTAAAATTTCAGTAGAACAGTGGCAGTATAATGTCCTCGTAAGTGGATATCAGGCCCTTGTAGAGCAAAATGTAGTATTTTGGTCTAGACAACCCAAAATGTGATGTCCATATTTATGGACGGCAGGTCCTAGGAGGTTAAAGAAATTACAAGAAAGACTACATCAGAGAGTTCAGGCTGTGATGAAGAATAAAGGTGGTAATACCAAACTGTAAACCTTCAAGCTTGTTAAAATTGTACAAAGTGTGTTATATGCTGTATTTCCATTTCTGTTTGCAGATGTTCCAATAAATTGCTGCACCTGTTTTGCATGGGTAGCTCAAGGCATTTTAACAGTGTTAATGTCCAGTCAGTTTTATTTATAAAGCTCAGACTTGTATGTGTGTCAGACAGCTTTACAGTCTGTATACCAAGACTCTTGAGGCCCACTCATCCCCCTTAAATTTGTTTAACAGAAAGCAGATTTAGCACAAAAAACCCCAACCCTGAGACACAGTTTGATGTCACTGGCTGACAGGTTAATGCACATAAATTACTGTATGCATATTGGGGTTCTTTTTCTGTAATTTTTGACATAAATTACAGTGCTACTGAAGTATGCCACTTCTCTACTCTAGATTTATTTATTTATTTATTTTACAGAAGAAGGATGAGAAAGTGGAGCCAAAGTTTCTGAACTTTGGTGAATTTGTTTTTGGAAGCTGTACGGAGCGTCAGCACCACTACTTCCTCAGTCACGTAGAGGACTGGT
Source organism: Neolamprologus multifasciatus (assembly GCF_963576455.1). NCBI lineage: Eukaryota > Metazoa > Chordata > Actinopteri > Cichliformes > Cichlidae > Neolamprologus > Neolamprologus multifasciatus. Next base: position 21,149,457 of record NC_140445.1, on the reverse strand, counting down.
AAGACTGATCCCAACTGACAGATTTGCTGCAACAGTGACCCGAAAGCCTGATTACTTATAAGCTAAAATGCATTGTTTATGCCCTGAAAGTTTTGCGCTTTGTTTAATGTTAAGGTCATGGTAAATTGAAGCTTTGTCTCATTGATTTTATTGTTTTTCTTTCATCCAGGGACCTTGTGTTTGCAGCATCAGCAGCTTCTATTGAGGTCAGCGTCATTGCCAGACAAGACGATAAGGTAAACGCTAAAATGTGTGAAAACGTTTTAGGTTTGTCTAAATGTAGAGATAAATGAAAGTGGTCTTGAATGTATTGTCATTTTTCTACTTTGTCTTTACATCTGTTTGTTTTACTCGGTTAAAATAAAATGCTTCCAAAAAATCGAGGAGGGTTGCATAAGTGTTACAGCAGCTTCTACTCAGTCACAACACTTTCCTTCTAAATAATTTAGATTAGCTAAGCTCCCACCAGGGCAAATATCCAATGCTTACCTGACTTTTTTGGTGACAGTTGAGCAAGCTTGTGCTTTTGCTGAAATTTTTATCAATTAGGTAAACCAATAGTTTTATCTGAGTGCTTCAGCGTTTTAGTGAATTAGACTTGATGCTTTTAGAAACTGTAAATACCCCCCGCCCCCCCAAATCTATTAATTTTCCTTGGATTTTGTTTGAATACTTACTCTATGTAAATGGTGATGACCATGCCTTATTTTTACCCCTTTTAGATGTGGGAAATTTGGCAACTAGAAGATTCGAGCAGGGCTGAGCTTCCAGTGACTGAAACAAATGAAGACACTTTGCCCCTTGGCTTAGCTATAGACTACACCAGCCAGCAGGAAATCCACATAAGTAAGTGAATATGACTTTTTATGCATTTAGTTGCTTCACTTGTTTTTGTTTGTTTGTTTCTCTTTTTGTGGCATTACCTTCATAAGGACTTGGGTTATGATTCATGTTATTTCAGAATATATCAGACTTGTTGACTGTGTCAAATAAGCATGACCAGTCTGCGTACAGTACAATAAAGGTGATCTGTCTGTGCTACAGTTGTTGACAGAAATACTGCTGTCATTTGATTGAGCAAATGTTAACAGACATAACAACTGTAATGCCTGACTCAATGGAATCCCAAAAAACAAAGCAGGGTTTTAAAAAAATGAGTAAATAAAAAAAAAATTGTTACAATGTTGTTGTCTCTGCTTAAAGTCACTTTGAAAAAACAAAACCTTGACCTCATCTGGCACCTTGCCACGTAGATGTACACCTTTCACAGTGCTGGTGCTAGAAATGAGACCCAACACAGTGAGATTTATAAATATCATTAAGGATAAGTTTAGTGAATAATCATGGATCACGATTTTGACATTTTCGATCATGGTAGTCAAAGCTTCTAAGAATTTGGATCGACACTGTTGGAAAAACGTGTGGATTGTGTGGGAAAAGTAATGCAGCATTTTGAACACTGGCGAAGCAGTGCAGTGTTAGTGCTCACCATGGATTTATTGTGTTTACGCTGTGAATCTGGTGATCAGTAGTGAGCTGTCTTCTAACTTGTGTGTCAGCAGAAAACTGTGGAAATAGATGGAAGAGGAATTAATGACTCGATCGCACCATAAGTCAGCAAAACACAGAGGCTCGTGTTAGTTTCGAGTGAATTTCTTTTAGCAGAGACAGGCGCATTATATTTGGTTGACTGTGGTGGGCGCATAGTTTCTAATTCTTTTTTTCTTCTTCACCAAGACACATAGTGGCAGTCTCTTGTTAAAGAATCAGACAGCTGCGGTGTGAAAAACATCATTCAGCCCTCTTACCACACTCTAAAGATAGGCGACGGTGCACGTCTCCTCTGGCACCAGACAAAAGTTAATTTGGTCATTTTTAAGTTTAGTTTAATTTAATTTAGTCGGTGTTATCTCTTGTAGCGCATTCCCTTGCCTTTGTTTCAACTTTAAAATGTTTTCTGGTGAGAAGTCCCCTAATGAGCCAGTGAAGCTTAAATCCGTCAGGTTTCTGTGTGCATACAGCATTCACTGCAGTGCTGTATTGCAGCATGTGTAAAGAATAGTGATAAGCTATCGTCTCAGTACACTGTTTTATCTTAACTGGCCCAGTCTGCCAGACATTCACGTAGAGCTGCTGTTGCTGTCTAGTCACATCTCTTCCTGTTCGCTCTACGATTCCCTCCCTCCCCATTACGGGGGAAAAAACCCCTGCAATTTGAGCAACATTATGACATGATTGTAGTCTGATCAAAACCTTGATCTAAAGTTAGACATTAGGTTGGAAAAGCAAAGGGAGAGTAGGAGGGAGTTATCTGTAGGGAAAATGCACTCATTAAAATGGCTCACACAAGCTAGAGGACCATAACAAACAACAAAGCCCAGACAATCCTGTTGCAGAATGCTGATGAGGTTTGCCGTGTGCCTCTCCCGTCTGTTCGCTCCCTCTCACCCTCTCTCTGCTTGCGTCTCTAAAGCTTTCAAACTTTAGTTTCATAACAGAAAAGCATTAGATACAGTTTTTTGGGGTGGGGTGGGGGTGTATGCTTTCTTTTTGTCTAAAACTTTAAAACCGCTTCTTCAAGTGTATTTCTTGGCATTTTATTTGTCAGTGTGGGTGTGTATTTGTGTGTGTACATTGACACTGATTATCATGCATGTAGCTCATGGGTCAAATAGGTGCAAAGTCGGTGGATATTCAATTCAATTCAATTTTATTTATATAGCGCCAAATCACAACAAATGTCGCCTCAAGGCGCTTCATAGATACAGAGAAAAGCCCAACAATCATATGACCCCCTATGAGCAAGCACTTTGGCGACAGTGGGAAGGAAAAACTCCCTTTTAACAGGAAGAAACCTCCGGCAGAACCAGGCTCAGGGAGGGGCGGCCATCTGCTGCGACCGGTTGGGGTGAGAGAAGGAAGACAGGATAAAAGACATGCTGTGGAAGAGAGACAGAGGTTAATAACAGATACGATTCAATACAGAGAGGTCTGTTAACACATAGTGAGTGAGAAAGGTGACTGGAAAGGAAAAACTCAATGCATCATGGGAATCCCCCGGCAGCCTACATCTATTGCAGCATAACTAAGGGAGGATTCAGGGTCACCTGGTCCAGCCCTAACTATATGCTTTAGCAAAAAGGAAAGTTTTAAGCCTAATCTTAAAAGTAGAGATAGTGTCTGTCTCCCGAATCCAAACTGGAAGCTGGTTCCACAGAAGAGGGGCCTGAAAACTGAAGGCTCTCCCTCCCATTCTACTTTTAAATACTCTAGGAACAACAAGTAGGCCTGCAGAGCGAGAGCGAAGTGCTCTAATAGGGTGATATGGTACTACAAGGTCATTAAGATAAGATGGGGCCTGATTATTTAAGACCTTGTATGTGAGGAGCAGGATTTTGAATTCAATTCTGGATTTAACAGGAAGCCAATGAAGGGAAGCCAAAACAGGAGAAATATGCTCTCTCTTTCTAGTCCCTGTCAGTACTCTTGCTGCAGCATTTTGGATTAACTGAAGGCTTTTCAGTGAGTTTTTTGGACATCCTGATAATAATGAATTGCAGTAGTCCAGCCTGGAAGTAATAAATGCATGAACTAGTTTTTCAGCGTCACTCTGAGACAGGATATTTCTAATTTTAGAGATGTTGCGCAAATGGAAGAACGCAGTCTTACATATTTGTTTAATATGTGCGTTGAAGGACATATCCTGGTCAAAAATGCCTCCAAGGTTCCTCACAGTGTTACTGGAGGCCAAGGTAATGCCATCCAGAGTAAGAATCTGGTTAGATACCATATTTCTAAGCTTTTCAGCGCCGAGTACAATGACCTCAGTTTTATCTGAGTTGAGAAGCAGAAAGTTTGTGGCCATCCAAGTCTTTATGTCTTTAATATTATATTAATATTAATATTAATGACGCAGTCAGAAAAAGTAACACTTTTCATGCACTCATGAACAGTTATACTTGATAAATACAGTATTTTTAGATATAAAACGTGGTCATAGAGAAAACAAAGAGGACTGTGTGTTCAGTGTACTTTTTTGGCATTTCTGAAATGACTAGTATCAACTCTGACTAATGCATCTTTAATTTGTGTCGTGAATAGTCAGTTTCGTTATTTGAATGGCTGGTTTAGACATGATTTGCCATTTTCTCTGCAGCCCACAGCATACTGCAAGGCTTTGGAAAGGGCAAGAAAGTGGGTGTGAGGAGCAGAAAATGTTTCAGGGTTTGGCGAGAAGAGAAAGGCATCTTACTCTTTTACCGAATTACGAATCTTAGGACAGTCGTCTCTGTAACTGACTGGAGTATCTTTTTGAAATGAAGACTGGATACTTTTTTTAACCACTAGAGGGCGTAAAGCTCCAACTTCAGTCAGATAACTATAGCGCGAACCTACTGTCTTAATACTCAAATGTTCTTAAAACTTTTAAATATATTGTGTGGAAAACTGCTCAGTGTCTGACTTTGTTTATATCCAATCTTTCCACTCCCATAAAGCTGATGAGAAGACCTTGCCCCCAGTGCCCACAATGCTAATGCTTTCCACAGAGGGATTACTTTGTCCATTTGCTCTACTCAACCTCAATCCAGGGGTTAAGCAGCTAGTCGTGGCTCCTTCTAACCTGGCCTTGGAAGGGGAAAGACTTCCCAAACTTGGTAAGAAAACCTGTCAATTGGAACGATGTTTGCCTAACATATTTCCTCAATGTCCTAATAGATAATGTGTTGATTGCATAGTGTTTGAATTGTTACAGCTCCTCCTTTGGGGATTTGAAGTGACTATTTGTGCTATTTTTTTTTTTTAAATTAAAGTAACTTATATTGTACTGTGTATGCGACCGAAATGCACATAGATTTGTCTCTATGCACAGCTCGGCCAAAATGTCAGGGAACACAGAGACTTCCACAAACCAGTGCCGGCTCCTATGTATTTTGATGGATTAATTTGAAGTTTATGAGAATGCACCCGTTTGTTGGAAGACATAATTACACACTAATCAATGTACATTTGTGAGTACAGCATTCTTTTTTATGTTAAATAAACTAAACAAAATGACTGACTTAATCTTTAAGGAAGCAGATTTTCTGAATATATCCCTCTTGTTAATTCTGATGTCTTCTTTATGTCTTTAAATGTTTGATAGCCTTAAACTGTGTTCATACAACCACTTAAAAAGCAACTGAACACAAGTCATCACATGGCAGCAACTCAGTGCATTTAGGCATGTAGACATATTGAGCATCAGAATGAGGAAGAAAAAGTGATTTCAGTGACTTTGAACAGGGCATGGTTGTTGATGCGTGTCGGCTGGTCTGAGTTTTTCAGAAACTCCTGTTCTACTGGGATTTTGACACACAACCGTCTCTCAGATGATGCAAAAAAAGGCAAAATGAGCAGCAGTTGTCTGGGTGAAAATGCCTTGTTGATACCAGAGGTTGGAGGAGAATGGCTAAACTACTGCGAGCTGATAGGAAAGCAGCAATAACTGCTTATTATAACCAAAAATATGCAGAAGAGCATCTCTGAATGCACATGTTGAACCTTGACGCAGATAGACTACAGCAGCAGAAGGTCATGGCGCTTGCCAGCCCTGTCAGCTGAGATACTGAGCCTACAATTCACACAGACTCGCCAATATAGGACAATAAAAGATCGGAAAAAATGTTGTCTTAGTCTTAAGTTTTGCTCCAATATTCAGATGGGAGTGTTGGAATTTGAGTAGTTCTCAACCCAGTTCATCTCTTTATTACCACAGTACAGCCATCATCTGCTGGCTGCTTCCAGCAAACAAATTTCCATGTGACAAAACTCAGATAATCTCCACCTGATTTCATCTGATCTCTTGAGTTCATGTACTCAAATGGAATCTACAGTCACCAGGAGAGACTCAGTACAGTATTTTACCATTGGGATGTGGAGGGTTTGCAACATAATTTGACAAATCTGCTGCAACTGTGTGATTTTTGTCATTTTAATAATATGGGCCAAAATCTGAGGAATTTTTCTGGCATCCTTTTCTAAAAAAAAAAATAAAAAAAGACAAAAGTAATTTTAAAGGCAAAAAAGGTCCTACCCTGGATTAGCAGGTTGTACCTAATATAGCAGCCGTGTAGTGTATTGTTGGTTCTAGTAATATTTAGTAAAGAGTTTATTTCTCTAATTTTTTTTGGTTGTTTTCCACATGATGTTCACTGACATTTGTTAAATGTGACCAACTGTTTTTACCATGCAGTGAGCTTTTACTTCATTCTCAAGTGCCTTCTATTCTATGAACAGCTTTTTTTTTTTTTTTTGGTTCAGTCTGGATCACTCGTAAAGGGGTCATTTCTGCAGATACCTTTAAAAACTGTCAGAAATGTGATTTTAAAAATGTTTTTTCACCTTTCCACTTTTTTTTTTTTACTAGTAGAAGCTTGTGCTTGTAGACAAAACTCTGCTTAAAATGTGATGAGATCAAATGAAAGTAATCTTTGTTTGTTTGTTTTTGTTCTTTCACAGGCTCTTTGGCAACCCAACCACCCAAAATTGCTGCCTCAATCCCATCTGCCACAGCAGCATTTCCAAGCCTTGGTCTTACTCCAGCAGCTGCTTCCAGTTTTCCATCCCCTGCTACTTCTTCTGCCGCTGCACCATTCAGCATTGTTCCAAAAGCTCCTGTGTCATCGGCAGCATCAGGCTTCACTTTCTCCATCCCAACTACCTGCTCCACTTCAGGCCCTTCAGCTTTCTCCCTGGGGGGTTCTGCACCTTTTGGCTCAGGGTCATCCGGCTTCTCTTTTGCTTCAAAACCTCCCTCTGACACTCCCTCTGCACCTTCAGCTTTTTCTTTCAACAACCTTTCTGTCAAACCATCAACAGCACCAGGTCTAACTCCTCAGAGTCTTGCTAAACCATCAGCAGCATCAGCTCTAACTCCTCAGACTCTTGCCACCCCTGCGTCCCAGTCTGCAGTGAAACTGAATCTAAATGACAGGTACTGAACTATCACGTGTTTTTCACAGTATTAGTCCTAAGATGTTGATTTTTGCTTATATGTTTAAAAATTGGTCTGCTTTTTCCAAAGATTTTCAACAGTGGAGACTACACAACCTCCTTTCTCCTTTAACTCCCCACTGTCCAAAACGATTGCCACGACTTCCAGTAGTTTAAATGCCCCTCCTTCTTTAGCCAGCAAACCAGCAGCTATTTTAGGTAAGAAAGTTGTTGTATTTAATGTATGTAAATTTATCTTGTAGTTTTTCTTACAAAGGTCCTCTTGGAATTTTAATTGCAAATGCATGTTGTCTGTTGTTCCAAATGTGTATCAGCTCCAGTGCATCCAGTTCAAACCAGTGTCTCTCCAGCAGTTGTCCAGAAACCTTCTCCTGCTGTCCAGAACCGTACCCAGGCTCCACAGGTCTGATCTCTTTGCTACGAAGAAAGTTTACTGTTCTTATATCAAATAGTTTTCTTTCAGTGATGTGGTAGACTTTTTCAATAGATTAAAAAAAACAACAACAACCTTTTAGTCACAATTCACCAATGACACAAAATGATGATGATGATGATTGGTGTTAAATTTGGTCACTCCCAAAGGAGGTGTTGTCAGATAGAGCCCTGGATACGTAAGCAATTAACTAATTGCAGCAAAAAATATATTCACAAATCCTAAATAAAGTAACACAAAACAAACTTCTGTTTAACTGTGCAGTAACTGGTTGCTACTGGCAACAGACTTCAACTAAAACAAAGTGAAACCTACAGATTAAAAGTAATATCAGATGACAGGGATTTTGATATTTTTTTTTAGTTCAGACTGTTTTTTGTGTTTGTTGCTAATAGTGAAAAGTAACTTTTGATATACTTTTCATGAAAAAGCAGGCCGGTGTCAGTGTGAAGGCCCTGGAGAAACAGCTGCAGCAAAGGAAAGACTCTGATCCCATCATGGCTGGCATATTGGAGGAGGTGAGACATATCATGTACTGTAGTGCCATGTAGCAGTGGTTTGTGGGGGAAGAAATGCTGGTTTTGTCGCGTGAATGCTTTAAATCTCTAATATATGGGTTCTTAAGCCTGTAGAGAAAAGAAAGTGATAAAATGAAATGCACCATATCAAGTGTGGAACTCAATCAGAATGCTTTTTAATTATATAAACTAACAAATAAATTATATAGAGAACATATAATACTTATACCAAATACATAATAAATAAATGCGACTGAGCTGGAGGTAGCAGAGCTGAAGGTGCTACAATTTTCACTGGGAGTAACCAGGAGGAAGAGGATTAGAAATGAGTGCTAGGGGGGACAATTCAGGTTGAATGTGTTCCTGACAAAACTGTCCAGTATATCCACTATCTCACCTCTGCACATGTCCAAAGCATCTCAAAGGATGTTGAAGACAGAGCTGCCAGGCAGGAGGAAAAGTCCTCAGAGGAGAATTATAGATCCAGGTAGGGCTGTTCGATATAACGATATATCGGATCACGATATATAAACGTCTATCGTTTCATTTTACGCTATCGTTTGTTTTGTGGTGTCGCAAAATAAACTGTTTACGGCAATATTTTTTCATGGTTTTGATGGTCACTGTAGTGGCTATATTAATTAAAGTTCTCTCTTTCTCTTATATTTAATATAACCACACTACAGACGGACAAGCGCCTGTTTTTATGCGTTGTTGTTGTTGTTAGCAACAACGACTGTAACAGCATTGCGTGTCCGCTTGTTTATGTTCCACATAAACCTTTCACAATAAAGCTCAAGATCTTGTTGAAAATTTTCAAAATAAACTGAATCACGTGAAAGAGCAGATTATTTACGGATGAGAAGTAAAAAAGAGCCGCCAGGTGCTAAAAAATAAACCTTAGACTCAAATGTTAGAACAGGCTTTTCCCCGCAGCACACCGTGTAATAAATACTCACAAAGAAAACGGCGGCCTTTACAACTTATGTCTAAAAATGTATAGTTTCATGCATTGGTTAAAACACTCGACTCCAGCTACATGACGCGCAGCTGGAAACACTTCCCGCAAGACGAGTTGCCCGAGATTCACAGAATTTACAGAAAATGTTACATTTTTGTGATTTATATCATTATCGGACGATAGAATTCTTATACCAGGATATGAGATTTTGGTCGTATCGCACAGCCCTAGATCCAGGGCATCCAGAGCGTTGGTGGGACAGAGTCACATGCTAGGGACAGGGTTAAATGGAGGCAGATCATCTGCTGTATGAACCTGTAAAGCAGCTTGAAGAAAAAGAAGAAGAAATGAATACATTATTTGTTTAATTGAGCTAAGTTGTTTCTTGTGTTTCGGGTGCTATAACACAGTAATTTCCCAACATTTGGGATCAATAAAGTACCTTCTTATTATTCACATTAATGTTATATGGAGGGACAAAAGATAACAAACAAGTACATATTAATGCCATTATTTTATAAGGATGCATCCGATTAATTATGTGCAATAATGTGTTTAGATAAATAGAGCAATAGGCATAGGTACATTAGTTGAAAAGTTATATCACCAGCTTTAATGGTGCAGGTGTCTAGTTAGTAACTAGTTCCAAAGACTTAACATACAAAGTTGTAGGATTTACGAAAAGGTAGTGGACTTTCTTCAGGACACCACATGTGGTGTCTGGCAGAACATTACTAAACACGTCTCTGACTTGCCATCAGATCGCACACTTCCAGAAGGAATTGGATGACCTTAAGGCACGAAGTGCAAAAGCTGACTTTAAGGTTGGTGCTGATGAGGAAATGAAGGAGTTGAGGAAAGAGTCAGAAGACCTCCATATTTTCACCCTGGAAATCAAGGAAACTACAGAGGTAAGACAATGATTGAAACACTGAGTCCTGTCCACAGACTGTTCTTCTTCCTTTTAACATTTGATGTTGAGAAAGCCAGTCAAAATAATTTCGAACAACCCTAAATTCTGCAACCATAAGACTTCAACCACTGTGACTTTAGAGTCCTGTCTGAAGCAGTGTTTGGAAGGTGGTGTCACTCTAGGTTGATAAATCATTTAAAACCTCCTTTCAAGCCTTTTTGTGTGTGTCTGTAATCTTTAGTCACTCCATGGTGACATTGGCACACTGAAAACTTCGCTACTGGAAGGCTTTGCTGGGGCAGAAGAAGCCAAGACCCAGAGTGAACTGAGCAAAGACAGAAATTACAGACAGCTACTTTACAAAAAGCCTCTGGACCCACGCAGTGAGGAACAGCTCAAGGTGAGAAATAAAAGGACAGATTACCCCAAAATTGTTTGCATGAATTGACAGTTTTAAGGTTTTACATATTCTTATAAAAATAATCTCCTTCATCATGTATATTTGATCTTTTCTTCATTTTTTTTTTTAATTCAGGAGATTCGAAGGCTATACCAGTATGTTATGTTCACTGTGGAGGATGTTAATGATGTCTTGGATGTGGAATGGGAGAAACACTTGGAGAAGAAGAAAAAGCAGAAGTGAGAAAATGGCAGATAATCCCACCAGCAGTTTGTGTTGTATAGAAAGGGAGAATAAAAAATTGGATGGAGTATAATTTGTTATTAAATAAATCTCTTTACAGACACATGGTTGTGCCTGGACGTGAGGGTCTGTTCACTACACTGTCCAACAATCTGTACATCATCAACCAGCAGAAGAACAGACTGGACCAGCTGGTTAAGGAGCTCAATTCACTACGCCTCTACAGCAAAACAACCACTCCTGCTATAAGTCCTGTGACAGCAACGACAGCTAGGTAAGGCCTGGCTGCAGAATGTGGGGGGGAAAAAACAGGGATTTAAGACGAGATTAGGAGTTGGTTATGTGGGGTAGTTTAAGGAAAGACTTTTAAAGTTTTACGTTAATCATTATCTATGGTTTATACGTCAGTTTTTAAGTTATTAAAAAGGGTTTTAGTCAGCTTAAACATCTTGTATGGTAAAGAATGGTTCCAAGCAGCATTCCTTATAATGTATGGATGTTCTCACGCTTCCATTTGCTCCTTTTGGATAAAAAACACCATGTTTTTGTGTTGTTCTTAGTTTGGAAAATGACCTTGAGACTTTAAGAGATGCTCTCCTGAAAACTAGGCTGGACCCTACCCCTTCTAAGACCATATCTCCAGGTATTGATTTTTTTTCCCCCTACAGTCTGCATAAAAACAGCACAGGATATATTTAAATATTTCAGTATTTTTTTTCAGTATATTTCAGTATGTATGATGTCTCTGCAGCCGTCAAGATATCACCAGTTAAACAGTCCCAGCTGCGCAACTTTCTCTCAAAGGGACCGATGCCTCCTGTCCGCTCAACTGCACCAGGTACTAGAAATTTATGGTTACATGAAAGTTTTATCCTAAATGTTCAAATGATTGTGGATTTCGCCTTTTGAAAAAGTATACAGCAAGCCTGATTTTAAAGTAAAGGGATGTTAATTAAGCCCTCTTAGTGTGTTTCATAATAAATCATAGTAAATCTGACTGCTAATTTCATGTCGACAGGCGCTTTTTCCTCACAACTGCAAATACCAAATTCAACACCCGCTTCATTTGAGTGATATTAATATTGAAATCCCTATGCTGATGCTCATACTGTGTAATGCAGCAGCACCTCACATATTGGAATCGAAATGTATTTCTTCATTTTTCTGTTTCAGCCAACCTATCTCGCTCAGCCTTCCTTTCACCTAAATACTACGAGGACTTGGATGACGCGAGTTCAACATCTTCCCTGTCCCAGTCCCTGGAGCCTCACCCACCTCACTTAGAGCAGGAAGAAGAGGAGCTGCAGACACGGCCCCCTCCCATGTCCTCCATACCTCCAACATTGTCCACCCCCCGCCACCCTACCGTTGTGAGGACCCCCTCTATCCAGCCGGGCTTCGGAGCCATCCAGTCCACCCCTTTATCTAAAATTCAGTCAGGACAGGGTATGGGCTTTGGACTCAGCCCTATTGCCAGCCCCAGTAAGTAAATTATACCAACTGTTGCTGTTCATAAAAAATTACGAGGACGCATTCATAAATAATAAATGACTTCATGTTATAATGCCATATTTTACTGAAAATAATGTAAAGTAATGTCGCTAGTCTTAGATGTGGATATTTTTATAGATATTGATTACTGCATTAATATTCCAGTTCCAACAAATAAGATCAACCTCAGCGGGGCTGAGAGCACAGCTCTTGCCACAAAGACAGTCAAACATGGAGCTCCACCAACCGAGAGGACCGCACCCATCACCATCTCTGCCCAGCAGGCTGCAGCCACTGCTGCGTTACGCAGGCAGATGGCCAGTCAGTTGGGTAAGTAACATTGTGCAGCAGTCAAAAATGTATTTATTTGTTTTTAAACAACGAGGAAGATGTGCACATTTGTTTTTAGCTACAGTGGGCATTTGGGGATCTTTTAAATATTATTTTGTTATTCCCTCAGTAATTCACCAGGGGGAGACAAAGACTTAGAGAACAAATAATGTGTAACTGTTAGCTCATTACCCCATCCTGCCTGAGAGTAATTTGCTAAAATGTTTCCATGTAAACAGAGCAGGCTTAAATAAACCTGGAGACATTCAGTTTGATTGCTTCTGTCTCATCTGGTACCTTTTTTCCAGCTGTGAGTTGCTCTAATATGCATGTGTTTATATTCCAGCTGTGATCAATACTTCACTGACAGAGTCCACCTTGAAGACTGTTCCTCAGGTGGTCAATGTTCAGGAGTTCAAGGACAAGGGGACTCCTGTGGTGGTTCCTTCCAACATCAGGTAAAACCTAAAACAAAGGTCACTTCTTACCCCCACTCCTTTAAAGGCAATTGAGGGAAAGCAGATAAAATGTGTCAAGGGTAAACTACAAATACGACAAGACTATAGCTTCCAAATAAGATAGTAAACCCCAAGTAGAAGTCTATTTGTTTTTATTTTTGGTCAGTGTTACAAACTATTCCTCTGTATAACTGTGAACAAGATTACTGGCATTACCTAAGACTTATTATTTGTAGCTATTAAAAAGAATCAGTTGGAAAATCAGTTAATAACCAATTCCTTAAAGATTAGCATATATTTAGACATAGGTGTGGGACACTTGGATGTACTTGATCAACATGTAGTTGAAACATTTTTGATGTATTCTTATTTTAATAATCACTAACATAGTCAGTAATATGGGGGTGATACTATAGCTTAAGTGGGTGACCAGGCAAGAGATATGGTAAAGGCTGCTGCAAGGGTCCAGGCTCAAGCCCACTTGGACCCTTGCCATAAACATACCACTAAATAATGTAAATTTGATTATATTTTTGTGCCATGTGAAAACTGCCCTCTTATGGTTGTGCTGATGTCCCCAGCTCCTCGGTACCAGATCCAGGATCTCAGGTCTTTGCAACAGTTTCTTCCAGTCAGGCCAAACGGGTGAGTATTTTACATCCATCACTCTCCGACCTGTCATTTTGTCTTTGACTTTCTCGTTACTGTTACTTGGGTGATATATTAATTCAAATTAAATAATCTTTACAACACAAATCTTAGTTGACTTGCATGTTAAATATTTGAAACAGTTTTTAATCTATATTTTAAGGAATAAATAAAAACTTTAAATTGAAAAAAAAAAAATCATGTAAAAATAGTGTACTTTTCCAAGGAGTGCCACCACAAACAAATGTCTTCAGTTTATTTTTATGTGTCCACGTTCTAAATAGTAAAAGTTAGGTATATTCATAGCTTTATGTTCGTCTTCTCACAACTTTCAAGAACATTCAGCATGTGAGAATTCACAGTTTGCTGACAGTTTTTCCTGTGAAGACCATTATCAAGATGGGTGAGAAATGTCCCACCTCCCACCCATGTTGATGTTACAAATTACAGTTGGGTGACAGGGGTACTCCTCGCAGAAATCCTGTTCTTGTGTAGCCCCAAGTTCATGTGCTGCACGATTACCCATAGACATTTGTTTTGTTTTTTTCTCTATATCTGCCTTAAGTTCATGTCTTAGTGGACTTGAGCTTTCACCTGAAACAATCCTGTGTGTTATATTTTTTAAATTGTGAATGCATCATAGTAGTGTTGTTTTTCTGTAAGGTTAACAGTTAAGCTGTAATATTAATTTCATACATGTATTTAAAACTGTCTCGGCAGAATCCTGTCCAGGGTGTCCAAAAAATGCCTGCAGAGACTACAACCATCCCACAGAGCAGTTTTGTTTTTGGTAAGCACTGTTACACACGCACACACACACGCACACACACTGTAAAATCCTGACATTGACTATAAACTTTTTCTTTCAGGTCAGCCGTCCAAAACTGATGCTTCTGTTGCTCCTCCTAGCTCAGCAGAGCAAACCAGCAGCAAGGGTTTTTCTTTCAATTCAGTGTGAGTTGATGTTTATAAATATAATATATTTTTAATGGCCCAGCAGTATTTTATAGATTATACACTATGTTTGTGATTATTTTTGTCATAAAAACACACTATAATAGAAAATGTTTTAAAACACATTCCTCTAAAGGCCAAATTATTTTGTAACCTGCACTCGGGGGTGTATATGAAATGCATCCTCTCACAAAGGATTTGGGCCAGCTTACTAAAGCTTTCCATCAGCTTACAACTATGCTTGACTGGGTGGTAATAGCTCCTGGAGAAAAATCATAAGTTGTGTACTGAAAGAGTTCTCTAATGTAATCCAAATCTAGCCAAATAGGAGAAGAAACTGTAGGTGGGGGTGAGCAAGTGTTTACATGGCTGTATTGCTGAGATTGTCTTGTTAATCCAGCATTTTTCACACGTAAATATGTCTTGTTACAAAATATAATGACCATCTCACTGTTGCTGCATTTAAACTTAAATGGTGTTTTTTTTTTTTCAGGTCCTCAAGCTTCAGTTTTGCTTCAGTTACACCAGGAGCTGGAATGCCACAAGGTACAAATGATATAGCAGCTTGTTAGGATAGATGTAGGAGCTGTGAGATTACTGATGGACATTATTTCTGGTTTTCTTTCTCATGTTTCTCCAGTGAAAGATGCAAGTAAATTCTCTTTTGGTGGAAATGGTAAGATGGTGTTTGGCCAGGCTGGAGAAGAGTCATTCTCCTTTACCTCAAAGTCCACCTCCCCTGGTCTTGGCACTGGGTCTCCCACTTTGGCTCCAAACGCAACAGTTGAAGGTGCTAAACCCACCTCGACCACAGCCACTCTGAGGATAGAGCCACAGCCTCCAAAGACAGCTGGTGGCGAGACTCTGGGCATTTTTTCTGGACTAAGGGTGGGCCAAGGAGAAGAAGCTAAAGATTCCTCCACCAAACCTGCTGTGGCAGCATTTACATTTGCGGACACTGGACTTGGCAAGGGCAAGGGAGCGACACAGTTTAGTTTTGGAACAGGTCTTCCAAAATCTGGAGAAGATTCTTCAGCACCAGACTTGTCCGAAGGGACCCCATCGGGTAGTCTGTTTAAGCCTCCTGAATCAAACGCCAAGCCAGCCTTCTCCGTTCCACAGTCTGGCTCCGCCAGCTCAGCTTTCCCCTCATCTTTCAGTAGTCTTCTTGCAGCCGCACCAGAGACACAAGAAGAACCAAAAGCTGTTCCTCAGTCTTCAGTACCTGCTTCGCCCCCTATAAAAGAACCTCCCACCAGTGAACCTGAAGTAGAGAGCACCAGTCGTCCTGTGATACCTGAACCTCCAGCACCTGCAACCACCCAGACCCCTGCAGTGTCAACACCTGCTCCTGCTTTGGCCACACCTGCCCCTACCCCAGACCCTCCCTCGACTTTCACTGCACCAAAAGAAGTAAACCCTCCAGCACCATCCAGTGCCCTGTCCACAACAGAAACCACCCCAGAGCCATCTACCACTGCTACTGTACCCTCTTCAACTGCTGCCACCGCAGCACCTGTATCTCAGGCAGCACCTGTATCTCAGGCAGCTCCACCAGCATTCCAGATCCCCACGTCTGACAAGCCAGGCTCCATTTTTACTCAGCCCGCTCCTGCAACTACAGACAGTAGTTCTGTCGGAGTCACACCAGTTATCAACACAGCTGCCCCAGCTGCAGCTACTCAAACCTCTACCGTTGTTAGTAGTGCAACAGTGACTGCTGTGAATAACGTGTTTGGGCAACCTGCTGCACCTCCAGCTTCCTCGGCGCCAGCATCAACAGGGTTCAGCTCAGCCGGGTTTGGTCCATCAACTGGTTTTGGCAAATCTGTGTTTGGCCAGGTTAGTGGCTTCGGCCAGCCTGCAAGCAACACTGGAACATCGAGTGGATTTACTTTTGGACAGTCTGCATTTGGAGCGACTTCTAGTAGTGCAACTACTGGCGGAAGTCTTTTTGGTGCTTCTACTGCTACCAATGCAAGTTCTTTCTCCTTCGGGACGAGCGGTGCTAACACAGTAAGCAGCACTGGCACTGGGCTGTTTGCACAAAGTGCAAACCAGGTTTTTGGCCAAAGCTCTGGATTTGGACAGGGATCTGTGTTTGGGAGTAACACCACCACATCCTCATCTTCAGGATTCAGCTTTGGACAACCGTCAGGTGAGTCTGATTCTGGACTTGATTGGATCAACTCCAATATGATGTTCAGAGCTTTTAAAGAAATCATTGGCATCTTTATTTAAAACTACTGTAAGTTCCGTGGCTTTTTATAAATTGGAAAAATTACACCAAATGTCAGAAAGAAATTGGTATTGAAATTCTCTCATTTTGCACCTGCCTAACAGAGACCACACTGTGTCACCGACATGGTGAAATGATCAATAACCAGAGCTTCTCGGCTGCATACTGTTCAGTCACATTTGACAGTGATTATACTAACACTGTCTGACAGCTTATGAACTGTGATGTCTGTAAGGTTAGTGGGCAGTGGAGGATGTGCAAAGTTTTACACTCGCTCTGGCTGACCTCCACATGTTGTGGTAAATGTGGCACTTGTGTTTGAAATGGTATCATCTTGCAGGAAAGATTTGTGGTGTACTGTCAGCCTGAGTGGGATGGCGGGTGTTGTGCTGTTCCCAAAGCTTCTATAAATTCTCAGAGCAGTATGAGAATGCCACAGCTGATGTCAGTGCATTAACTCAGCAGTTAGTCCCAGCTTGGCATTCCTGATTTCATACTTTATGGGGGGTGGTCCCACTTTTTACTCTGTAGTGATGACTATAAAATGGGCCTGGCATCAAGGGCCAAATGCAGTAATCTGATCTTGTCTGTGTTAATTGAATTTGTCTTTTGTTCTCAAACAGGTTTTGGCTGCTCTTCTGCCAACCCGGTGTTCGGCCAGCAGTCTAGCAGTGGATTTGGACAGGTATGACCCACCTTTTTTTTTTTTTTTTTTTTTTTTTTTTTTTTTTTTTTTTTAAATTTAAACTAATTTTGGGAAATTTCTTAAATTCCCTTTCTTCTAGATGCATTTTTGAATTAATGTCTATCTCCCAGCAGCAGCCGTCATCTGGGAGTCTCTTTGGTTCCAGTTCAGCCAATGCAGCAGTCTCATCTGGGAGTCTCTTTGGTTCAAGTTCAGCCAATACAGCAGTCTCATCTGGTGGTGGAGGATTTTTCAGCGGCCTAGGAGGCAAACCAAGCGAGGACGCTGCCAACAAGAATCCATTTGGCACCACTTCCTCCACTGGAGTGTTTGGACAGTCTAGTCAGACAGGTAGGCTAACTCAGTTCTATGAAAATGTCTTCTGAGACTGTGGTAAGATGTAATAAAAGTGCAGATTAATAAGAAAATTTGAACAGTAGTTGCCGATTTATGTCAGATTCAGAAATATTTTCATCATTTTTGTTCAAGACTTTGTTCTGAGTCAGCGGTAACTACTTTGTCAAAGAACAAACCAAATAAACCCAGATCATTTTATTGTTGTGTAATTACATTTACCTGTCCGTCTTTTAGGTACCAACAGTCTCTTCGGTAATAGTGGTGCCAAGACCTTCAACTTTGGACAGTCCTCCTTTGGGGAGCAGAAACCTACAGGGACCTTCACCACTGGTGCTGGAAGTGTGGCATCCCAGGGCTTTGGCTCATTCTCTACACCATCAAAACCAGGTACAGCTTTCCTTGTAATTTTAATGCATTTGTTCTTCACTCCCTGCTTTTTAGTCTTGATATATTTTCACACGTTTTGAAAGTTGTGCCTAGCTACTTGTAATTCACAGGTAATGTTTTATAAGATTTATTGTGTCATTTGGTGCTCTCCTGCTGGTGGCTGTATTTGTACATGAGTAAAAGGGAAGGTTTAAAAGACAGTAGTGAGACCTTCTATGATCCCTGGTTTGGAGACGGTGGCACAGGCAAAAGGACAGAAGGCAGACCTGGAGGTAGCAGAGCTGAAGATGCTAAGATTTGGGAGTGACAAGGAGGGACAGGACTAGAAATTTGTATATCAGAGGGACAGGTGAGGTTGAGCCGGTGGTTGACAAAGTCAGAGAGGAAAGACTGAGTTGGTTTGAACATGTGTAGTAGAGGGATGTGGGTATACTGTACAAAAGATGTTGAATTTGCAGCTGCCAGATGGGAGGAAAAGATCCAGGAACCAGGAAAACCACAGAGAAGATTAATGGAATTAGTGAAGGAGGACATGCAGAGGGTTGAAGTGACAGAGGTGGATGCTGGGGATAGTGTGAGAAGATGGAGGCAGATGATCCGTAAAGGGAGCAGCTGAAAGAAAAGGACATGTCTACATTATGTATATCGTCAATTAATTGATTTAAATGTTTCTACATTTGTTAGTCACGCCAGACATACCAGTTGTTAAGCTAAATAATGCATAACAATATGAATGATTTCATTTTGTAAAACAACAGTTACCTGTTTGTTCATGGCCGTAGCCCATCTTTTTCTGTGATGGGAATTTGTAAACAAGTGAGGTGGAAACTATGTTGATGACAAAAGTGCAAACCGGTGCATGTCTGAAACTTTGATGTAGAAAGTCAGTCACCGTATGTCGGCTGTGTCAAAGGAAACTGACATATAACCATGCAACTGAAGCCGTGTGAAACCACACGATGCACGATTATGTGGACAAGAGAAGAGAGCTACTAATTCTACTGCTGCAAACGTTGGGCGGGGGGAGTAAGCATGAAACTGTGATTAGTTCTTTCGCATTTCTTTCCAGGCCCTGGCTTAAGGGCTCTGGTTCATTGATGTGATAGTTCAGTGATAGTTGGATGACTGTGGTAGAAACAGTTTTAATACTTGGCAGCCAGTTCTTGACATTGTTCTCACCTTTATCATCTGAGCTCTTATCTCCTCACCCCTCAGGACAGAATAAACTGTGAGGTTGTCAAAAGCTCCATTGTTCCCCGCAGAATATTATGAAGTGCCAGTCTTCTCCATTGCCAAGTCACAGTGTATGACCTCAAAGATCTGATGTTTATTTGAATTGATTCATATTTACGACACAAATGATGCATTTAATCTACAACTATTTATTTATAATGAAATGACTGCAGGGGTACTTCCTCAATGTCTTCTTTTTTCATGGTAGTGTATCCAATCTCAGCTTCTGCATCTGACATCCCTTTTGATCACTCAAAAGCAACTATATATAGTAACCTTTCATACCTCTTTAACAACTGCCTCTTCACAAACAGACCATTTTTCCCAGTGTCTGGACACTGAGGTTTCTCTCTCCCATAGGGGGAAGATGTGTCAGTGACATCACGTCTGTTAAGTAAAGACAGTAGCACGTGTGAATAAGCTTTTTGTATAAATAGAAATTTGTTATGGGCGAAAATTTTCCTATAACAAATGAACTAATCCATCCCTTTACCATCATGGATGATTGCCTTTGCAGAGTGCTGATTTCAAAAGTTAGATGGTTTCTTATACTCTTTAACCTGGGTACACGATGAGTAGGACTTTGAAAAAGAAATTCAAATTTTCTTTTTCAAATCTGTCTCTCGATCAAAGCAAACAACAAAGAGTCATTTAAACCACTGCTTAACTGCGTACGTTACCTAAAAACTTTCCATTTCTAAATGAGGAGAAGACTGAGGTGGTTGCTTTTGGTCGCCCCAAACAGCTCAGTAATTCACTCGCACTTTTGGCACTTTAGGGTTTTAACAGTTAACCTTTTACCAGGAATTTGGATCTTATTTTTGACAGTGGTTTCAAATTCGACGGACAGATTAGCTCTGTGGTCAAAGCAGGGTTTTATCAACTCGGACAGTTGGCCAAAGTCAAGCCCTATCTACCTTGAGAGAGTTATCCATGCTTTTAATTGTATTTGCCCCAACTATTGTAACTCCCTTTCTGCAGGCCTGGGTCACTCTGCTATCTGAAGTTTACAGTTAGTTCAAAATGCAGCTGGTCGACATCTTACAGGGGCAAAAATGTGAGAGCACATTGCACCAGTTTTATCCTGTCTTCATCGGCTCCCTGTCCCTTTTTTAGAATTGATTTTAAGATGCTATTCCTTATTTTTAAGTTTTTGTATGGCCTTGCACCCCCCCCCCCCCCATTTAGCTGAGCTTTTAAGTATCCACGCTCCACTTAGGGCACTAAGGTCTTCCAATCAAATGATTCTGGATGTTCCCAAGACAAGGCCTTTTTGGTTCTAGGCCCTGTCTTGTGGACCCGCCAACCCCAAAACATCAGATCTGTTTGTAGTGCAGAGACCTTCAAGTCTTTACTCACCAGGTCTTCCTGGCTTTTAGCTCGAGTTGAGTACAGACATATCAGTGCATTCCTATTTTTATTCTATTTTTATTTTAGCGTATTTTATCTATTAATCCTTGTGTTTTGTTCTCACTGGATGAACCTGTAAAGCATTTTAGTCAAGAACCATGACCATGGGATAGTTTTCCACTTCTGCTCAATGCATCTTAAATTAAGCTCAGCTTCTAACAGGCAGCACTGCATTCGACCCTCGTTTAGATATGGTTTTGTCTTTGCATTGTAGCTTTTTAACTCGAATTTGTGGATGAAGCAACAAAAATTGGTGACTGATCACAGCATTCAAAGGGTTCCTGATTTCCACCCCAGAAATGTGCGTTTTCCATGCTGCGCTGCCTGAGGGCCTGAATCTGTTACAGTGTTAACACAAAGAGACAACCACTCACACTCACTTTCACACCTACTTTCAAATTTAGAAACACCAACTAACTTAAACTCATACATGTCTTGGATATATAATGTAATTTCCTGTAAAAGTTGAATTCCTCTTATTCTTTGCAGTCTTACTTTGAGAAACATTTTAAATGGTTCAACACATTGGTGAACCCCACCATATTTTTCTTAATCTATCGAGATGATGCGCTGATTATTTTCAGTTAATTCTTGGAGAACTCATTATTATACATTTAAAAGTGGTCTTTATTGTGTAAATCACTTCTGAATAGAGCTTGGGCGCTATGGATAAAAACCAGTGCAGGCGTAGTTAAATTCACCCTTAGAGGCCTGTTTTAAACCAGGAGAAACCCTGTCTACATCACATTGTAGTTTGTCTGAAAACATCATGTAAATTTAAAAACCGATATGCTGATACTTTGCTGCTCGTGGCCATGAGTAGTCATAGTAGTAGCAGCTATTCAAGCTGTACCTCAGAGCCTCTGGGATATTGGTAACCCTCAGCACACTAATTCTCCATCACTGGCCATGCAGGGGGAATGTAATCTTGTTACATTAGCTCAATCAATTATTTACTGGGGCATGCTGCTAGCCAGGCTGTAATTTCAGTACACTCTTTCTCTCCTGCCAATCAGAGGCTTTGAATTGGTGTGAAGTACTCATCGTGCTTATAATAGTTTACTGCTCCAGAGCCTGTGCACAACAATACTGTAAATGCCCACACGTGTACTCAGGTAGCTTCTGAATAGATACAATAGGGGGATATGCAATTTTTTTTATTTAAAACATAGCTAAAATACTTTTTCTGTCTTTACCTGGGAATTTATTTTCCTTTTGGAAGTGCCAGCACTAAATTCAATGTATGATTCTTCATATGAGTCCAAGAAGAACTCTAGATTAAATTTTAGTGTTTGCAGTAGCTTTGTTAAAGGGAAAAACATCTACATGGATGTAATGCCTGATGTAAATAATAGGGGTGCAACGATACAACAAAATTCACGGTTCGGTTCGGTTCGATACTTTGGTGTCACGGTTCGATATTTTTTCGATACAAAAAAAATGTTCATGCCTTTTTATTAATTTGTCATTTATTAAATTTTCACGGCACATTCTGCACCACATCTCTGTGCGTTCATCATTTGTTTGAAGCCAGCTCACCTCCTGCAACCACTTTTCCGAGAATACGTGCTTCTTTTGTGGTTCGGACTCCTTCTGACATTTCTTTGGAGGTGGAGGAACATCACAGTAATTGCTTAAAGGAGCTTCTTCGACATCTTTAAGAGTTCTAAACAAATGTCTGTCCTCCTCCTGAAAATCTTATGTACGCAAACACGCGTTGCAACTTCTTATCTTGTGCGGGTTTTTATTTTGACAGCAAATGCGCACCTGCGGACCACTTATGTGCAGCCCTGGTTATTTAGCTCGTCATATTGCAGCCACAGAAATTCTTTTGTCCATGAAACCATAAAGCTGCACTTTCTTTTTGCCTTATAGTCTGACTTGTCATAACCTTTCCGTTTTGTCACTTCTTCACCCTGACCTGTCTTATTTGGCTCAGCAGAACTAAAATATATATCCTGCTGCTTTTACACAGGCACTAACATAACGCTCAGCGATTCTCTGCGCGATCAACCTCTCACATGTTTAAGCTGCAGGAGATTTCACTTGTCATGTTTGCATAGTAAGCTAACGATTGATAAGACGATGTCAGAGGAATTGGTGCGCAAATTATCATCACTCACCAATCAGTACTGTCGCTTTCTATACACAGTTCACGCGATTGCAAAGTGAAAGCAAAAAACAAGCGCAAATTCAAACGTGATTTCAGTATGTCACATATTGACAGTGGCCGATGCCAATGACATAATTACCCAGCTACATTTCCGAAAGAATGCAAAAGCATTGACATATATTTTTCCTTCCTACGATAGGCCGACGGGCAGGGCAGAGATAGATTTTGGTAGCCCGACTGGAAAAAAGCCCCAGGACGTCGGGCTAGCGATTTTGCGAGCCCTGTATCTGATTGAGGAATCACTCATCTTTGGAAAAGAGAGTTTATTATGGAGAAATGTCTCTTTCCAAAATAAAAGCTATACTATACGCTTCTTCTGGGCTATATTCTCAGCAGCATATTAAACATATCAGGTCCCCATAAGGAGAATCATGTGCTAACGGCTGTCTAAATGACTCGGGTAAAGTTTGTAGCATGCGTGCTTGTTTTTGTCTGCTTCCACTTGTCTTTGCACTAGGATGATGTAGGAGTAAATGTGCAGTCATATTGGTTGTGTTCCCACTAGTGCTGTCAGCGTTAATCTGAAATGACGTTAAGGTCACAACACGGCAAATCTCCGTTAACGAGCTACCGCGGATCGCCTCATGAGTGGGGCTGGAAGACAACACATTAACGAGCTAACTGCGCTAACACACTAGTTCCCACCAATTGAGCATTGCTGGCACATCCAACATACTGTTTTACTTTTGTCCATGACAGGCTTACCTTCAGGGTCATACATCACATAAAAACCAAAATAGTTCCAAACGCCAGATCTGAATGAGGGTGGGGGAGGTTCAATTTGCCATGTTGCAAGAGCTTAACTTCTGTCTCGCTAGCTTGCCCTGCGCTCAGTGAATCTGTGTTTGACTACTCCGCCTAGGCTGCACTGTCGAGCGCAGATCCACTGAGCGCTCAACACAGACAGCATCGTCAGAAGGAAAGTTGATAAAATAAATTAAAAATGTTGTATCGTTCGATACATATGCGTACCGAACCGAAAGCACTGTATCGAACGGTTCGATATCGATACGAGTATCGTTGCACCCCTAGTAAATAAGCCACTTAGCATATAATGTTATAAAAGTTACAGAAATCGCTTCATGACTCACATTTCTTTTGTATTTTCTGTGTAGAAAGAACGCTGGAAATCAAGTAACTTCCTGCTCTGTTATCCTATTTCCTTCCTACAGGTGGCTTTGGCAGTGCTCCGGTGTTTGGGAGTCCTCCTTCTTTTGGGGGTTCCCCAGCATTTGGTGCTGGAGCATCTTTTGGCTCAAGCCCTTCATTCAGCAGCCCCATTGGATCATCGGCTGGCAAAGTGTTCGGAGAGGGCACAGCGGCTGCCAACATGGGAGGATTTGGGTAAGCAAGACGAAGTCTTTTTGAAAGGTTTGATATGGAAAAAAAAATCCATCGTTATGTAATTAAAGCTGACTTTAGAGTAGAGATGGCACGATACCACTTTTTTGTGTCCGATACCGATACCGATATCATAAATTTGGATATCTGCCAATACCGATATGAATCCGATATAGTGTGTTTTTTAATCAACAAAAATGTTTTTTTAATATCTTGCTGCTTTTCGTATAAGTTCATACTCAAGTTAAAAAACAACAACACTAAAGCTATTCTGTTATACCTGTATGTAAAAAAAAAAAACAAAAAAAAAAAACACACTGCACCCAAAATATTTCATAGATCAGCAACACTGATCAATCTAATAAAGTTAAACCTGCACCATCCTTCCTATTCTGGTATTTTAAAGAGTACTTAGCAGAAATATTAAGCAACCTAACTAATAGGGTTGCAAACTCCCAGCAAAAGAAAATAGGGAACCACCCTCTTCCTCATGATGCTTAATCAGTGTAATCAACTTTAATTTGATGCAGGGTGAAAAAAATTCACAGAAATAAATTATTTTTCAAGAATAATTAAATAGATTCAACATCTTTCTTCAACAGAATTGCAGAATTCACAGATGGTACTTTCCCAAAGGAAAAAGTACTACAGCTTACTAGGGTATATTAGACTTAACAGTTATTATATACAGTAATGGACTTCTATACATTTTACATCAGATTAAAACTTTGGGTGTAAGATTCAGATAATTATTAAATAATTAAAAGCTAGATATTTTAAATGAGAATAAGAAAGAAAAGTATGTCTTTGTGCCCCCTTTTCCCTGTTCATGCCTTATCGGCCCCCCTGGCTAAACTTTGCTAGATCCGCCCCTGCACAGTTACCAGCCGTCAGCTGCGTAGAAAAAGATCCTGGTCTAGAAAGTAATATTAAATAAATTCTAACAACAGCTTATCAAGTTTAATAGTGCTGCTGTTGTTCAGCCGCTGGTTTCCTCTTTCTGGTGCAAAGTGGGCCAAAAACAAAGAAGAGAGACGGACTCGCGACAGAAAAGCCGATCAGCTGATCATTAAGCAGTTTCATGATTGAAGTAGCAGAGGGAGGAAGAGAGAAGAGGCAGTTGCTCTATATATCGGTTGTTAAGCTTAATGCGGGAATGCTTTACAAACATTCAGAGATGAACTTACACACTTGCTTTACTTCTATCTGAGATAACTTCCTCAGAGATAAAATGTTTGCTAGCAAGGCTACAAATACACACAGCCGCTCTATCACGTGACCACACTGCTCCGACGTGCTATGGTTATGAGCCGAGTTACACCGTGTCGCAAGTTTTTTGAGGTGCTTTTTTGATATTTAATGGATCGGATTACATTTTTTATTTCTCTCCGATATCCGATCCAGTAATTTAGGTCAGTATCGGACCGATACCGATACGTAATATCGGATCGGTCCATCTCTACTTTAGAGCAACCTAAAGGTGCAGCCACTTTGATTCAGGGTGGCTGAACCTTTAGCTGAACTTTGTTTACAGAACTTCTATCTACATCTAGATTGTCTGTAATCTATTTTCTGTTCCTGCTCTGATATTCAAGGTTTAAAGCGGCAAATATTTTCAGTAGAACAACCTCTTATTGACAAAGTAGTGTAACAAAGAACTGTTTTCTCATCCCACTGTTGCAGACAATGAGTATTTGAAAATGTCATTGTCATCAGGCTATTATTGTCATAAGAGGCGCCTTTCAGTGTGCTCAGCACTACAAGACAAACCAGCTGAAAGCAGCATTTAACAACACTATTAAAAACCCCATTAACATTTAAGTGTAGAGAAACAAAACATTTTTATTGGTCTATAGAGTTATATGAGGCAAATTTGGGAAGTGAGGCTTAATTTTATTACTTTTAAACACACACATTTCTATCTAATCTAATTCCAGCAGTTCTGACTTCAGGCAGGATTTCCTGATTATTATTATTTTAATCCTCCTCTCCTCCTTATCATTTGTACTCTAATGATTTGCATTAACCTCTGGTGTGTTCACATGTGCATGTGTTTTGATACCAGCAACCATGGTTGCCAGCACAAAACAAACCCAGCTCTGTGCCAGACTAGATTATTCCCTCCAGATAATCTCAATCTGGGGTCATGAAGCCTGCAGATTAAACTGACAACATGCTCTCTCTCTTTCACTCTCTCTCTCTCCCTGTTTTGCTTATTCTTTTTTTCTCTCCCTTGGGAGTGAGCGGGCGTTGGGTCCTGTAGAAAGGATTAATGTATAAATCCCAGCCTGTCAATCCTCACATGCCAAACAAGTAAAAAAAATAAAATAAAGCTAAACAAATTCACATTCACTATCTTGAATGTTCTGCTTTGTTTACATGTTTAACTAACCAATGAAAACGTCTTGGACAAACTATTTGCCCACATGTATGTGTGTATAATTATGAATTTATGACTATCAGCCCAGTAACCTAATATTGTCAAGCATTTTGTCTTACCAGCCCCATTCAGGTGTGGCTGTCTTTTTTTCAGTTGTAACTTTTGCATTTTACAGTATCACAACCTCAGCACCTGCTCCGGTTTTCAGGTTTGCCCCACCTCCTAGCACTCCATCCTTTGGTGCGCTAGCCGGTCAGAGCGCTCCATCATTCGGGAGCCTGGCCCAGCAGGGACCTGGGTTTGGAAGTCAGCCCAGCAGCTTCTCAGGTTTTGGACAACAGCCACAGCCAGGAGGTGAGACTACTACTTTACCTGAATTATTTTTGTTTTTATTTTTCCCCCTTCCTCATCATCTTCAGCTGCCATCTTGCCTGCTATCACTCTAGTTACATAGTACAGTGAGTCACTCAACAGCGCCATTCTTCCAGCAACTGTACAATTTTTTGCCATTGTACAGTGTTTATCGCAAGTTTCTTTACTTTAACTGTCTTTCAAACTTGAAAAAGGAAGATGGCTTTATTGTTGTGCAATAGAAATTTGGTATTACTACCAAACAAGTGTTTTGTTGTGTTAATTACACTTTTAGGGTAGATTGTGCATCAGACGAAGATTTTAAAAAGTGTTAAAATTTCCTCATTTGGCAACACAATGCAAGTTTGCGCGAAACATATCCAAGGAGTACTTCCCTCTCAAACATGATCAAGTCAGCTTGGTTGCATTTCACAGCCACAAAGGATGGATGAATACATTTTATGTTTCATGGGCTAATGAGACAGAAAGGGGTTCACTGTAACACACTGTATGGTGAATTTGCCTGTCCTGCACATCTATAAACTTTCACTGCATTACAGCTGTTACAGGTTTCTTTGCAGAGATGACTGGTGTGCATTCCTCTGAGTTTTCATGCATGCAAGATCCAAATTATTTTTCCATGCACTCATTTCTTCGATTTTTCTCTCCTTTGTTTCAGTCCTCTGCTTTATTTTTTTTTTCTGAAGTTTTAATGGTATTGTGGATGCACACTATACACAATATGCATACTGTACATAGGACTGTCCACTAACCCACTTCCAACACATAGGCACACAGATCATGTGACTCATGCTGTGAAGTGAGACTTCCATTAGTCTTTTTTCCCACTTGCAGTAACAATTACCAAGTTAATCATGTATTTATTTTTTATATTTTTAGGATTCTCTGGAAACACCTTTGGGTCTGCAAACCAGTAAGTGTGGTCCATCCATCTAGTTTTAATTAGTCTTTTTGTGTTTTTTTTTATTTTTTTCTTGTGTGTGTTAATGTGAACTGATAAGTAGACAGACCCACATTTCTCTATTCCTCGCTGGCAGCACTGCATTGTGCCTGTGGTATTTGAACTCTGCTGAAGCTTCCATCTTGCACCGCAGTGCTCCCTATAGAACCTTTCAGATTTAATACCACCTCATCTAACCTCATTTCTTTCCTCTTTTCCATCTTCTTTCTTTCCTCTGTTCCTCATAGTCGCTCATATTCACCATTATTTCACTGCATTATCTTACAGTAAATTTTGAAAGCAATTATTATAATATTGTTTAGTCATATTTAGAAGATATTCAAAAAACTACCCAATGCTGCACTTGCTAAATCTATAGCACATGAAGGGTGTGTGGGTGTGGCTTTTCATTCTCAGCCCCTGTGAAGCTGGTGCTCCTTACTTGGCTGTGCATGGTTTAAATGTTCAAGCAGAGCTTTCTTACTAATTAAACCTAAAACTAATTAAAGTGATTATTTTTTCCTTCCCCTCCTCTTCTCTATCTCTTTTTCTTTCCTGTCATCCTTCAGTTTCACTTTCTACCTTTTTATACTGTTCTCGCTTCATTTTCCATGTGTCACATGGCAGCCAGTGTTTCCCCGGGGTGTGTTCCAGTGGAATGCACTCTGAAGTGTGCAGGAGTGTGTGAAGACAAGGCTTAGTCTATTGGACACATTCACATTCTGTTAATAATCTTTCTCTTTCAGTCTTTTCTGCTTTTCTCTTGTGTCTGCCTTCAAAACTGTATGCATATTACATTCTTTGTATAGACAGGATTGTTGCCAAGTCAAAACTGCCTTTACTTTTATTTCTCAAATCTACAAGGGTTATAATTTTTGATTTTAATAATATTAACAAAAAACCCTCTACTACAATGACACTGGGGAAAAAGACTGAATTAAAATGAAATCCATTCGTGATTATCAAGAAATTATTTGTAGGAACCTTGTATTTGTGTTTAGGCCTTAAAAAGAACGAACAGAAACATTCCACTGTTTTTATTACCCTGTGCTGTGAAAAACTAAACATCTCCATTGACAACTCTAAAACCAGTTTTGAAAGACGTAATCATTGCTAACAATAAATCAAAATACTACAATAAAATATGGCATATCAGTGCTCTTAACAGCAGCTCTCTCCAATGTAAAAACCATTCATCATGTACACTTGTCATTGCTGCCAAGACAAAAGGCAAATGCAGGACTACAAAATCAGACACTTTCACTGAATTCAACGCGTTTTTCATTTGATTTATTTCACAACCAGCCTGGAAAAATGCTGCGGAAAGCAATTAGGACGACATGATGTCAAATCTATAAGAACACTGGGTGGGTGCGTGGGTGGACAAGATGTCATGGTGTCTGTGTTTTGATTTGCTCGTTAGAGGTCATTTTAATAGTCCTGCTGCTGACTTTTTAAACATTCAAAACTCTTTCTCAGTAATGTCTCTCCCTCTCTCTCTCTGATCTCTTTTTACAGATCAAATTCTCAAACATTTTCCAGTTGGAGAAGCTAGTTTTTGTCTTTTAAACCACCTTGAGCTACTGTAGATGCCACTGCGACATTTCTTCTTCTTCACTTAAAGCTCTCTGGGCCATACATTGGGAGAAGCGCAAGGCTGCATTGCGTTTGGGTTGGCTCCTCATAGAGCAGACACATGTTATAACTTCTTGTGATCTTAATATTTTTCTTGGACACAGTTGAATCAAGTTTTGACATGTTTTGACAAGTAAAGAGTGTATAGTTGTCTTCATTGTCACAATATACACACATCAAGGGTTGTTGCCTTACAAGTACAATTTTTGCACTTTGAAAACATGACTTAAAAAAAAAAACCCTGAGCTTTACTTTTAAACCTTTCACTCTTTAACTTTGTAAAGCTGTTAAAACAACATCGAGTCTACTTTTACGTTGCTGCCAATGCAGACTTTGACAGATTAGGTATGTGTGAAAAATGCAAAACTTGGAGGTGTGTATTTAATAGCAAAAACTGATTTTAAAATTTGACTTGTTGAAATAAGACGTTAAAAAATTGTTTTTTGTTTTGTTTTTCCCACCACTAAATCCATCCCTCGGATGTGTATTTTTACATGGAAAACTAAGAATAAATCAAATATTTCAAGTTTTTTTTTTTGTCTACGCTTAATGTGAGCACTGGTAATAATTTGTCTTGCTCTGTTTTCCCATGAAAATAACTGTAGCTGCCTGGATAGAAATCTTTGATGTAAGGTGCTTTCAGTGCCATTGTTAAAGGTGTGTAAAATCGAGCACCGGTCCATGCAGCCTGCCTTTTACAAGGATTTGTGAAAGAATGTGTGGCTCTTAAGAGCGTGGTGCTGTAATAGGATTCCTTTATTTTAGGCCCTCCTTGATATTCCGTGATATTCAACTTCAAGTACTATTATTACAAAGTAGAATCGTTAAGGAGCTACAGAACCCAACCATGAAGTGGCAGACTACATAAACTTACTGATTAGAGTCACAGAATATCTAAAAGATGCAGCGCTTTGCTGACTCAATCTTCTGACATTAACATCGGCACAAAAACTGCACCAATAGCTTAATGGCATGTGTTTCCATGGATGAGCATCTTCTGTAGGAATAATGTACAGGTGGCCCATTACTTGTCTACAAATTGTAATATGATTATAGCTGAGAGAAACTTTCCACTCTCATGCCAGGAGCATAAAAACAGGCATCATCTGAACATCAGTCTCTCTGCTCAGTGACGTTCATTGAAATACACTGACCACAATATAATTGTGAGGAGAAAACATAAAGCTACACTTTAACACGAGTGGGTGGCATGAAGAACAACATTAATTAGTGAACCATGATATGTACCTTATTTTCTTCTTTGCTTCTGGAAGGATGTGAAGGTGGCTGTGGGCAAATGTTGAGGGAGGTCCGTGGCTTGTATCAGAGCCCTGATGTTTGTGGCATGTGGCCCCAGGAAGCAGAGTTACATTGTTAGCTTATGGCTGTGGAGGATGTCACCGTCACTCTGTCAGCCCTTATCTTGCATCTCTCTGCAAACGGATGGCAGACGTCCTGGTGGGCCTGAAGTGGCATGGGAATGTCAGGGTCATGGCATGTGGCCTGTAATAGACACCTGCTAAAAAAGAAAAGCCCACATTCTGTCCTCAATAGATAAAAAGAGCAGGCTGGAGCCTTTGATGGCTTTGGCATCCACAAGTGAAAAATAAGTGGCTATAAATGGATTTTATATGCAAATAATTGGTTAATGAACAATTGAACAATGAAGATCCAAAGAAAATATTCAGCGATTTCAATTTTATTATAAAGAAGAATCCGATTATCAGCATCACATACCTGATCGCACCCAAACCTCTTTGACATCTCAGGTAAAGATTGATAGTTGGACACGATGGCAGATTACAGCAGCACACGGGCTGTTGCAGAGCCTGAAGTCTGTAATGCTTTCAGCTAAACCGGATGAGCTTATGAGATTTTCAGCACCCACTCCACAACTGGCCTCAATGAAAGCATTAAAAGAGGAGCCTTTATTGCAATTATTATTATTTTACCACATGCCTAACCGAAATACTCAGAGGTGATGTGTCTTCTGGTGTCTAATGTCATTGTTCCTGGGGATAAGGAGGGCAGGAGAGTCTCACACTCTGGAGGTTGGCAGCTGTCTTCATGGAATCTGGATAAAAATAGTTTAGTCCAAACCAAACACCCACCCACCCATCCCTCCCCCAGCCCCACCCTCATTCTCGGTTGTCTCCCAGCCCAACCCCCCATTCAGTGATGATTAGCAGCTCCTGAGCACATATTCATCATTGTTGCATGAGCCTTGGTGTGTGTGCTCGTTCGAGTCTTTAGGCATATCTATGAACAGAGTGCTATTTCTACAGTAAATGCTGCTGATTTCCGTCACTAAAGCAGCCCAAGTTGTGCATATTTTAGCAGCTAGCCTGTTTTGAGTCCCTGTTTTGCAAGGTTAGGGTTAACCAAGGCTTTTGTTAGCAGCATCTCTACTGAAGGAGAATGCACAATATGCCCTAATGGGTAATTGTGTTTCTGCAGATAATCCAATAATCCACTAACAGACAACAGAGACCTCACTTCCTATTTCTCCTGCCTTCTGCATGCTTGCTGACTTTGTGGTGCACAATGGATTTACTCCTTAACTATGCTTTTGTGAAATTGTGAAATTTTTCAGTATTTAACAGTAACAGGGAAACGATCAAAAACAGACCACTTGGACCATATTCATTATGTTACGTTAAAGGGGATCTGTCTGTAACGGCTGTCATCAACGGTTCGCAGTGTTGGTGTGTTAGTCTGCCATTTAGTTCCACAAGGAAATATCTCAACAGCTATCAAATGAACAGCCGTGAAGTGGGGTGCAGATATCGCTAGTACTTTGAAGGGATTCAATCAATTCCAATCTCTGTGGTGATTCCTTGGTATTTTCTCCTGTGCCAGCAGTGACATAAACGTTTTCATCCATTGATCAGTGTCAAATTTTTTACAGAGATGTAGGATTTCAAGAGAAATCAATTTAAATGAAATCTCATAACTATTGGATATTTTCTTTTTTATAAAAATGCATTTTAGGCATGTAGACATGGTCAGGGGTAGTGTGCCTAAGTTCAAACTGCATCAGACAGGTTGAAGAAAAGTGATTAAAGTCACTTTGAATGTGACTTGAAATGATTGGTGCCATGGGTCTGACTACTTCAGAAGTTGTTGTGTGTGAAAATGCCAGTAGAGTAGCAATCTGCAGGGTTTACAGACTGGTTTTAAAAAGATGAAATATCCAAAAACCAACAACATTGCATAAAACTGCCTTATTGATGCCAGAGATCAGAAAAGAATGCCCAGACTTCTTTCTGCTGGAACATTCAGATGGTCAGTTCAGAATTTGGTGTAAACAACATGAAACATTAGTACCAGTTCATCATTATTTAAGTGCTTCAGCCTATGTGAATAATGCTGCTGACCATGCCCATTCTTTTACAGACACAGTGTGCCTATCTTCTGATGGCTGCTTTAAGCACAAAGCTCAAATAATTTCAAAGTAGCTTTGTGTAGATGGTAAGTTCACTGTACTCAAATGGTCTCGACAATAACCAGATCTCAATCCAACAGAGCACCTTTGGGATGTGGTGAATTGGATAGATTCGGATCATGGATATTTACCTGACAAATCTGCATGATGTTATCGCGCCAGTATGGATCCAAATCCCAAGAAATGTTCCCGGCACCTTGTTTAATCTGTGCCTTAAAGAATTGAGGCAGATATAAAGGCAAAATGGAGCCCAACCCAATAATAGGAAGATGTAGTCTGTGTAGGGGTGTGGGTTCTGAAACTCTGCACATCTCTCTTGTACACTCAGGAACTGCTATCTTGTACTCCAGGGTTTACTATTTGTATTATTAGATTGGATCCTTTCTTTTTTTTTTTTCTTTTTTTTTTGTGTACAGCCACTGGTACTCTTATACTTATGAGGTGGGAGTGTATGTTCCATATTGTCTTATGTTCTTCAAAAAGAAAACGGCATGTTCAATTTGTCTTTTGTAAAAATGGATGCAGAAAATTTAATAAAAATATCTGGGGAAAAAAAAAATAATAGAAAGATGTACCTAAAGAAAGGGCCTGTGATTCTATAAAACCTTAAATTTTGCAAGTTATTAGTTAAAAATGTCACATCCTGATGCCTTAGTTTGTGACTAAATGTCTGAAGGTGATACAATTATATTTGTACATGTAACAATTTTTCATTTAAGTCTTGAAGCCAGACTGACTCAACAGGAAATGGTTAATGTTACTGAAAAGGGACTTTGTAAAACCAAAATAAAGACTTTTTCTGAAATCAAATCAGCCTGTGACTAAAAACTGAAGAAAAGACAGCATTCTGTCAGAGATGCCTAAAGCCAGAATTCTCCCGCTAGCAAAATAATTTGGTGAATATAAGCACTAAAACTTGTTGAAAAGTGCAAACTCTCAAAGCTGCCAGCGTGACTGTAGGCTCTTGGTCTTGTTTAGCAGCTTTTTCTGCTTATAGCTGAAGGTTGTCTTATTCTTTACCTAAATTACTCTTGCAGTCATTGATGTAGACTGCAAGAATGATTAAGCGTTTTTTTTTTTTTGTTTTTTTTTTTTAAACATCTCACTGGTACAGGCTCAGCTTTTACTTCATACTCTGATTATATTAGATATTTTCATTTTTTCTTGATTGTTGTCACAGTTAAATTGTTTGAAGCGTCGGTGTGTAGAGCCAACTTCTACACCACTGAACACTCTACTCTTTGTTTCACTCTCATCACCTCCAGCTGTTTTTGTCCTGCAGTTGCGGCTGAATGCAATGGTCGCTTTATGCCTATTTCTTAAATGCTACCAACAGCTTTGAGCACTGTAGCAGCACACCGATGAACAGAATGAGTGATAAACAATATCTGAGCCCCCCCAACCTCTCAGGGTTTATCTCTTTTTGTTTTTATTACTTCCCTACTTCAGCTCCAAATCTCCTCTCCTTTTCCCCCCTCTCTGTCTTTAACTCATTCGCAGGGATTATGCAAGGCCTGTGTCATCGCTTAATCGCTTATCTTGATACTTCAAAGGATTTTTTTCCCTTTTTTTTTTTTATTCTCCAAGTTCTAGATTCATGCAAATTTCACTTAGTCTTCCAAGTGCATGCAAAGTATTCAGGCCAGCGCCTTAGCCGAAAAGATCAGTAACATGTGAAACCACAATTTCAACACTTACACTGCATGTGAGTGGATTAGTGAGGAAAGGCTTTAAGCTCTTACCTAATAGACATGATCGTGAATGTCCAGTGTTGCATCAGATGTTAGAGGCACTCAGGTTTTTCAGAAAGGCCAAAAGGCTTGTAACGGCTACTTATGACAGCTGCTGCAGTGAAGCCTTCTGCTGTTCCCCTTTAAACATCATTTTGACCTCACCGGATTTAATATATGAATGTTTTAGAAATATCCACCAAAAAGTATTCTTTATTTTTGGGTCTTTTTCACCCTCTTTTTAAAAATCCTAAATAGAATCTAAAGCTATTTTGAGGAGCCACTGCAAGTGATCTGGTGTTAAAGGAATTTTTATTTGGAGGATATGCATGGATCTATCAAAATATGACCACCTCAACAGCTTTACTGAAGTGTATCACATGAAGAAAGGAGATTTTATGGTGAACTGGATCCTCATCAGATCAGCAGACATTACAAATTCATCTCCGAAGAGTCTAGAGTTCACCATTTCACAGTCAGAGATCCAAAAAAGAAACCCGAAGACCATTGTTACTCTCCCTGGGCACCCAAAATTACTTACAAGATTACTCCAAGACAAGAATGTCAATCACTTTACATCTTTACTTTTACACATTTACTTTTATGTGAAAAGCTTAACTACACATTTAGTCAGTGAGAGATCTTCATCTAAGAGCAATTTCACCAGCATGTCTCCGTTTTTCTACATGATAAAGAAATTATTTTGTATCAGATGAAAGAAACCTGTCAGCATGACTCTTTGGGCTTATTGTAAGACATACAGTGGGGCAAAAAAGTATTTAGTCAGCCACCGATTGTGCAAGTTCCCCCACTTAAAATGATGACAGAGGTCAGTAATTTGCACCAGAGGTACACTTCAACTGTGAGAGACAGAATGTGAAAAAAAAATCCATGAATTCACATGGTAGGATTTGTAAAGAATTTATTCGTAAATCAGGGTGGAAAATAAGTATTTGGTCAATAACAAAAATACAACTCAATACTTTGTAACATAACCTTTGTTGGCAATAACAGAGGTCAAACGTTTACTATAGGTCTTTACCAGGTTTGCACACACAGTAGCTGGTATTTTGGCCCATTCCTCCATGCAGATCTTCTCAAGAGCAGTGATGTTTTGGGGCTGTCGCCGAGCAACACGGACTTTCAACTCCCGCCACAGATTTTCTATGGGGTTGAGGTCTGGAGACTGGCTAGGCCACTCCAGGACTTTCAAATGCTTCTTACGGAGCCACTCCTTTGTTGCCCGGGCGGTGTGTTTTGGATCATTGTCATGTTGGAAGACCCAGCCTCGTTTCATCTTCAAAGTTCTCACTGATGGAAGGAGGTTTTGGCTCAAAATCTCACGATACTTGGCCCCATTCATTCTGTCCTTAACACGGATCAGTCGTCCTGTCCCCTTGGCAGAAAAACAGCCCCATAGCATGATGTTTCCACCCCCATGCTTCACAGTAGGTATGGTGTTCTTGGGATGCAACTCAGTATTCTTCTTCCTCCAAACACGACGAGTTGAGTTTATACCAAAAAGTTCTACTTTGGTTTCATCTGACCACATGACATTCTCCCAATCCTCTGCTGTATCATCCATGTGCTCTCTGGCAAACTTCAGACGGGCCTGGACATGCACTGGCTTCAGCAGCGGAACACGTCTGGCACTGCGGGATTTGATTCCCTGCCGTTGTAGTGTGTTACTGATGGTGACCTTTGTTACTTTGGTCCCAGCTCTCTGCAGGTCATTCACCAGGTCCCCCCGTGTGGTTCTGGGATCTTTGCTCACCGTTCTCATGATCATTTTGACCCCACGGGATGAGATCTTGCGTGGAGCCCCAGATCGAGGGAGATTATCAGTGGTCTTGTATGTCTTCCATTTTCTGATGATTGCTCCCACAGTTGATTTTTTCACACCAAGCTGCTTGCCTATTGTAGATTCACTCTTCCCAGTCTGGTGCAGGTCTACAATTCTTTTCCTGGTGTCCTTCGAAAGCTCTTTGGTCTTGGCCATGGTGGAGTTTGGAGTCTGACTGGTTGAGGCTGTGGACAGGTGTCTTTTATACAGATGATGAGGTCAAACAGGTGCCATTCATACAGGTAACGAGTGGGGGACAGAAAAGCTTCTTACAGAAGACGTTACAGGTCTGTGAGAGCCAGGGATTTTCCTTGTTTGAGGTGACCAAATACTTATTTTCCACCCTGATTTACGAATAAATTCTTTACAAATCCTACCATGTGAATTCATGGATTTTTTTTTTTTTTACATTCTGTCTCTCACAGTTGAAGTGTACCTCTGGTGCAAATTACTGACCTCTGTCATCATTTTAAGTGGGGGAACTTGCACAATCGGTGGCTGACTAAATACTTTTTTGCCCCACTGTAAATGTGGAAAATTATCGAACTCAATAATTTAATGACTTTGGTTTATTGTGAATGGACATGGGAGAGGTCCTTATCAGCAGGAAAAGTTGTAAAACCTGTGAAAATACAGTTAAAAGTCAAGATTATGTTTTCCTTCCCCTTTGTCTAAAGCCACCCAATAACCGAGATTAGTCTTTGCCGGGCCAATACCGGCTCATGGATCTTATGTTTGACACACCCACTTCAAGAGGAAGGTGTGTAGATCTCAAAGAAAACCAGGGTTAATTGTAAAAAGCTGTAGGCCTCTCTTAAAACACCAAATGTTTTAAGAGAGGCCTACAGCTTTGGGGCAATCATAAAGAGAACACTAAACGTCTGTCATTCATACAAACCAGAAGGCTGTTGGGGAAGTTCTTGAGCAGATGAGACCAAAACAGAGCTTTTTGGTTTCTTCAGAACTTTATGCTTGAGGAAATAATATTCCCTCTAATGTATAAGGTGTTGTGTTGTTCCAGCTGGTGTAATAATGGTATTATATGTTGCATTTCTGAATTATTGCCAGTAAATACTAAACAAAGAGAGGACACACAAGTCATTCAAAATCGGCTCTAAAAAAGATTGAATGTTGTGTAAAATACACATAAAAACAGAATGCAATGATTTGCAGATCTTATAAACCCATATTTTATTCACAATAAAACTCTCTCAGGCAAGCTTTCTTGTAATTTCTTTAAAAAGTCTTCAGGAATAGTTTTCCAGGCTTCTTGAATTATATTCAAAGCTCTTGTTTGGATGTCTTTTGTCTGTTTTCTGTCTCAAGGATCTCACACAGCCTCAATAATGTTGATGTCTGAGCTCTGGGGTGACCAGTCAATGTCTAATAGTGCTCCACCGTGTGTTTTTCAATCTAGCTTTGCTGTTACTGCATTGACGGTGTGTTTAGGATCATTGCCATGTCTGACTGGCAGTGGTGCTATGAAAATTATGCCATTGTTTTCCACATGGTCCTGCATGGTGGATCAAAATCTGTACACTTTTCACATAATTTGTTCAGTTTTGACAATAGTCCACTGGCTAAAATTCAACCCCAAACAAAACACGTTTCGCTGACAGTTTAAACCAGAAGTCATATATTTGGATTCATTGCTCCATATGATCTGTTGCCACCGATTTTCATTCCGGTTCTTGTGTGAGTTGGGATTCCTCTGCCCTTTCATCCTGTTTCGTTTCCCTAAGGATGGCTTTTTGACAGCCCCCTTTACACAGCTGATGAGGCTTCATTGTAGATGGCTCATTTGAAGAGCCAGATGCATCTCTCAAGTCCTGTGTTGGGTCTTTGCCTCTCCAAATGTGTTACATTTGTCATGTTTCACAGATTTAACTGAAGAGTGGGACCAAATCATGTGTTTTTGCAACAGGCTGCTAGTAACAAAATGCTTAAAGATAAAATTTAAAATAGTCTCTGCTATCCAATGTGCAAAGAAAACTTTGAAAGCCCTATTCACCTTTTGTATTTCTCACAATGTTATCAAGATTCACTTTTGTAAGTACTATAATAAACTGTACAAGTCCTATATATTATTATATAAATGATTGTTTCTGTTATTAAATAATGCATTATTAATTTACTGGTTATAAATGAGCAATCTTATAATAAGACCTCTCCAGACTGAGAGTCATTCCTCTGAGCGGTTCAATCAGTTGACCATTTATCTTGTGGCGCATCGTCTATTTATTAACTGCAAATTTTAAATTAATTTAAAAATGAATGTTTCATCAGTTGAATTTTTCATTAGAACATTTTAATGTGATCACAACAAGGTAGAAAAAACCCAGGCCACTCACAATGTGCTGTCGTTTATAGTTGTTTATATCACCTGCCTACTGGATTTCCAGGCCTTCTGTGAGGTCAATGAAGTTGTGCTACCGTGAGGAGAAAAATTATGACATCAAAGCGGCGCGAGTCTTGTGTTTTTATTAATGTGAGCTAAAGGTTTTAATATTAACAGAAGTTAATGATGGACATGTCTGATGAGGTGTTTAGTAGTTGAACTCGTAATTGCACAAAGGATCTGGATGCATTCCCTGCTCGAGTTTACTACAACATGTTGGAGGTGTGGGGTCTGTCACGTGCTGTAATTACACAGTAGACAGTTAAAGCTTGCCCTGTACTTATGTATCCCTGCCCCAGTTTATTTTATGCGATGTTCAGCACTCAAACAGCATCATTAATTTAAATGGAAAATTCCACAATGGTGTATGCTAAGCAGTAATTGTCCTCATTCAAGGCTCAGCTGGACAGCCCAGATGTACATGTTTATAAATCAATCTCTTACATAATTGTAGGGGTTGCAGTGTGTTTGTCAGGGCTAAAGCTTAGCAGTGATTTATCTGCTTTGTTGCAGCATTTTGTTTTTAAATAGATGTTACGTAATATTTTCTGGATGGTTCCTGCAGGCACTGAAAAGTCTTAAAAAAGTACTAGATTAAGCTTCCTCCATAAGGGTCAGCTATATGCTTTGATGTTGCTAGTAGCAGCTAGCAGACCCCGCATCTTAAAGTGACAGATTAAAAATGAGCCAGTATTAATTGATGCTCACAAACACAGCTTAGATTTCTTGGCATTTCTGGGTCCTTGTTGTGTCTCAGCTCCTCGCCCTGGAGCTTTTTTAAATATTGGGTACATCTCCAACCGTTGCCCTTTGTGTAAAGACGTAGCTTTGTGAAAAAAATCCCAAGTAACATATAACATTTGTTTTTATTTGTATTTTTCTTTTATTATATATTAAATCTGTAGTTGTTTTTCCTTAGATAAAGCCTAATAATACTGGAATCAGGCATTTTTTTTAATTGTAAAAGATAACGGGTTGTTAAACCCACTGTCCCACAAATAACAGTCCCACAGTTAAAAATGCTGTAGGAAATCCTTCATGTCCCCAGTGTTTGAAAACCATTTCTACATCCCATTCACAGATTACACTAGGTTGTAGCTCAGGCCATCCACTAATTGAAAGGTAGGTTGTTCAATTCCTGGCTGCCCCAGTGCCTTTTGGGCAAGATACCGAACCCAAAGTTGCTCTTTGATGTTTTTATCTGTTTGTGAATGTTAAATAGAAAGCACTTAGGTGTAGAAAAAAATTGCTTTGTGTGAATGGGACACGTTTGAGTGTTCCAGTAGAGTAGAAAAGCATTTAGTGTGTCCAAACCATGAGAATCAACATGGTGCAGTTGTTATAAATATGTACACCAAGCTAGGACTGGCTTTGATCCTCTTTTGCCTTCAGAACTGCTATAATTCTTTGTGCCACAGATTTACAAGGTGCTGGAAACATTTGTCAAAGACTTTGGTCCATATTAACACAACAGCATCACACAGTCACTGTATATCAATGATGTGAATCTTTCATTTCACCTCATCCCAGAGTTGCTCTATTTGTTTGAGATCTGGTGGCTGTGGTGATGATGCTCTTCTGCATACCTTGGTTTTAATAAAGCATTATTTGAGTTATTGTTACCTTTCTATCGGCTCAAAGCAGTCTGGCCTTTCTGCTCTGACCTCTGGCATCAACAAGGCATTTTCATCAAGAGTACTTCCATGTGTTTGTGCAGGGACGTCTCACTAAATCAGCAGTTTCGGAAATACTCAGATCAGCCCATCTGGCAACGACAACCATGCCACATTCAGAATTTTATTAATCACCTTTCTTCTCCATTCTGATAGTCAGTTTGAAAATCGTCAGGTCGACTTGACAATCTCTCCATACTTAAACGCTGGCATCGTGGGACTATTAATAGAAATGTCTGGTTCCAAAGATAAAGCGATGCAGTGATTATTTGGTATTACAAATAGGGACAGGTGGATACTGCAGCACCCTCACAGAGACTCTGAGCCGTGTAAATATAGCTGTGAATGTGCAGTTCAGGAATGCGACCGGGATAGCATTGACAGTCGAGGCTCAAACTGACTCAAGTAACTGAACACACACAGAGGCTGCTGGACAAAACCCTTTTTTTACACATGGCCTTCCACGCGTCACTCTGGTGTTTCTTTAGTCTCCCGCGACCGCGTGTAAGATTTTGTTTCGTAAATGGACATATTTTGTTATTTTAAAGCTGGACAGTCGGTGTCCTCCATTGCAGAGGTGGTTCTCTGAGATATGGGGTCACAAGCGATGAACAGAAAATTAAAAGAACCCAACAAAGGGCTGTGAGACGTCCTGTGAGACTCGTGGCGGAGGTGAGAAGGGGAAAAATCCATACTGTTCAGCATATGTGTCCTCTTGCATACAAATTACTTGACTAAACTCACACATTTTGTGCTCATGGGATAGAAAAATAATTCCAAACCCAATGAGAGTTTTGAATGTCAGAATTTAAGTTGATTATTTCTCTGTTAACTGTTTCATATGCTTTGAAGATGAAATCCTTTGGAATTTGGGTTATGTCTATGCATGTATACCTCCAGTTTGGATGACAGAACACATAAATGAGTAACAGTGAAGACAAAATTTGTCTGATTGACACAAAAAAGAAAGAAAGAAACCAGTAGTAACTTTTACCTGCAAAATCCTCAAATGCACCAAATATGCATTAATAAGCAACCAAAAGTAGTCCCTAACCAGTGCACTTGTTTTTCTCCTATTTAAATAACATCTTTAAAAAAAAAAAAAGGTTCCTAGCTGTTCTAATACAAATGCAACTATTTGACAGTGACCCATTTTTTAAAGATTTGTGTGATGCAGACAGGAGAAAAGAAAAAAAAAAAAGAATTAAGACATGGCATTGACTGACAAAACAAAAAACACAGATATTCCCAGCTTAATATTTTATAATTGAAAATATTTAAAAAGTGGGTTTATTCATTCATTTTGCATCTCAGATTTCTGAATCCATGTACAGCTGTGGTCTCCAAATCCCAACAGTCTGCATCGGAGAGCTTTTGATCTGCAATGGGAATAAGTACGATGTACGCCCCTGCACACCATTCATGTGAAAATGTTCCTATTGTTTTGTGCAGTTTGAGTCTTTCCAAAATTATTTTTAAGCTAATATTGTGCATACAAAAAGTTAGAAATATGCACACAGATTTTTCTATAGGATACATAGAGCAATTTGTAGAAAGAGCTCTCAACTCTGCAGGCTGAGAACAAAGTCCCCGGCTAGAGGTTAAAAAAAGAATAAGCATAAGCTTCATGCACTAAACAACAGTAAAATACAAAATGGCTTGAGAGAATTTAGTACACACTCAATTATTTACAATGCAGTTTGTGATTTGTAAAATTCAGCATATTAATATGGATGATTCTGTGTACACAACGTATCTGTGAGGTAGTTAAGATCATTTTCGACCCACTTTTTCCTCTAAATACCAATATACGTGTGGAAAAAGGCATACACTGGTTTTTGTGTGTATTTGTGTCTGTCTATACATCTGACCCCAGGTGTTCAGTAGTTTCAGCTCTACTGACTGCAAAGAATCTACAGAAAACATTTGTGTTTGCTGCTTTCTTAAATCAAA
Organism: Neolamprologus multifasciatus; assembly: GCF_963576455.1. NCBI lineage: Eukaryota > Metazoa > Chordata > Actinopteri > Cichliformes > Cichlidae > Neolamprologus > Neolamprologus multifasciatus. The sequence continues at coordinate 21,106,921 of NC_140445.1, read as the reverse complement.
TTCAAGTGAAAATGATATACTGTCTGAGCACACGAGCCCATGCCATATTTTACTGCATTCTTGGACTTTATCTTTTTAAATCCCTTCTTGTCCTTTTTTTAATGTCCCATATTTACTTTGCTTTACTGCCATCAGCAAAATATGACATAATTGCACACATAAAGTAGTAATATCCATACCAGTGTTACAAGAATCTACTGTGTGCTCTGCTGTGTATGTGAAGCCTGGGGGATTTGTGCGTATGCATGCAGGCTTTCAAGATTTTTTCAGTTCAGCTCTTAAATTCTGCCTGTCTTTGTTCTGGTTCAGAGCATGCTTGGTCCTTTGATTTGTACACATTGAAAGAAAACACCATCCATCATAGAGAAAAACACCCCGAAGTGACACATATGGATGAATGTATGCTGGGCAGCAAGGAACCATCAGCTCAGTGGTCTACTAATAAAATCAATACATTTATCAGTGGAAATAATCAGCTTCTTTTTTCTTTCATGGTAAAAAGTACAAGAAACTACACCCTCTTTGAAGTGAAGGTTTTTACATGTGAGGACTGAATAAGAATAATACTAGCAGGTCTTATGATTATGGAAATGCAACCTGAGATGAACTACAAAACTTATGTGTCATTACTTATTTAACAAAATAAATCCTGCAGAAGCATTGCGTTACTTTCATAGTAGGGGCCAGGTGCTGCAAATCAAATGCACTTGATTAACTGAACCAGTGTATGCATCTCTGTAAAAGCAGAATTTTGGGGACTTTGGAGTATTCGGGAGTGTGTTAACACAATACCAAGGAGGAAAAATATCAGCAATGATCTTGAAGAAATAGTTATTGGTGCCCATCAATCTTGGAAGGGTTATAAGACCATTTCCAAACAGTTCGATGTCCATCATTCTATAGTGAGGAAGATTATTCACAAGTGGAAAATATTCAAGACACCAAATTTCCCAAGAGATACAGGCCTCAGGCGCTACAGGCCTCAGTTAGCATCTTAAATGCCGAAGTTCATGACAATTAGAAAAAGACTGAATACATTTTTCTTTTTGTTTGGAAGGGTTGCCAGAAAATGATTCGTTCCTCCAGAAAAACCCAGCTTACAGCTTATGTTTGCAAAGTTGCATCAAATAAGCTACAAGACTTCTGGAACATTGTTCTCTGAACAAGTGAGGCCAACGTGGAAATGTCTGGTCTTAATCCACAGCACCATGTTTGACACAAAAACAAACCCAGCATATCAGCGCAAAAACCAGCTATAAAGCACGGTGGTGGAGGGGTGATGATTTGGGCACCTTGCAGTCACTGAGTTGACCATAAACTCCGTAAACCAAAGTATTCTAGAGTCAAATGTGAGGCCATCTGTCTGGCAGCTAAAGCTTGGCTAAATTACAGCAGAACAAGAATCCCGAACCGCAAAACTACAACAGGGTGGCTTAAAAAAGTCCAGATCTCAACCTGATTGAAATGTTTAAGAAATTTGTATAAAGTGACATTGTGTGATGTGTGTTGTTCATCTCAGGTTGTATTTACCTTATCGTAAGACCTGGTAAGGACCAGATAATCCTTTATTAATTCCTTATATATCAAACCTTAAGGTGTCCTTTCTTTTTACCGTGACTATATAGGATTGCTCACTGAATTAAAATGTATATAAAGGTTATAATTTGCAAATAAGTTTTCAACATCTGCAGGTGTTAGTAGTATAGTAGTATGTTTTTTTTTTACGTGTGTTTAAAAAAAAAAAAAAAAAAGCAAGACTGTGCATAATATTTCTATATTTTATTAGGCATGAAAAAGACCTCTTTATATTATATATATATATATATATATTTATTTTTTTTTTTTCTGAGGGTTTGTTTCCCCAGTGGTGTGCATTTTCACAGTTTTAAATATTTTACCAGAACTGACCCATTTTCAAGTATTGGTGTAAAAGTCAAAGCGGAACAGAAAAAAATTCCCAAAAAACACATTCGGCCTGAACTGTTTCAGTGCTGTATTTCCAGAAAACAAACCAAAATGAAAGGAGGGACACACTTAGTTGCTCCTATTATCTTTTGGGCTACATTTAAAAGACGACTTATAATCGCTGACATGAGGAGAACAGCACAATGGAGCAGCACCTGTGGAATACTAACTTTCGTGGGGTATGGCCAAAAGTAAAAGCCGGAAAATGAAGGCAGGTGGTCCTGAGTGTGAACTCAATTTGAATTTAGTTCACTAGATAACTAAATAAGGAAATGAAACAAAGCTAGCAGTCCTCACAGGAACTGTAAAGGGTGTGGGTTTAGGAGAGGAAACACTCACTTGGCACAGCCCTACTAGCATGGCTATATTCGTAATGTTGCTCTGGAAATACAAACATGCATTCAATAAAAAACAACCAAAGAAACAGGTCTGTCACTAAGTGCCAAGAGCTTTTTGAGTTCACATGTCTCTAAAAACAATGCATAGTTTTGGCTTTGTCCAATTTTGGCACCTTTGTTTTTTCACCATTTGTACAGCAAAAGTACAACATTGTGGTTTTGTTTTTCTGTGGCTTAGTCAAGGAAGCACATACAGCATTTTTGAAGTTTCCGCACAAACACAAAACACACATTTTCATCTACACAAAGCTCAAAAGATTGAGACACACACAGAAGACAATTGGTGCCCTTTGCCTTCAGTATTACATAAATGCTGTTGATAGCTGGCAGGCACCCACTCGGTGAACCCGGTACTTTAATTCTCTCTGATCTTAATACAATACAATTACAATACAATGTTTACATGCTGCGAAGCATTTCCTGTTTTCTAGTAAACAGGCGTGCTGCTGAATATGGCTTGTGCATGTGTTCAGACGGTCCACGTGCCGGGTTGATAAATGAGTTCTCACTGCCAATGTGACACTGCTGTGACAAACAGATACCAAGCCAGGCTGGTTCCTTCGCCTCGGGGTGATTTTGTGTGTTTGTGAGGGCAAGCTCATTTTATGACAAGGACACAACCTTCCCTGCCCTCTGCTTATATGTGTGTGAATGAGATGGGTGAATAGAGAGAGAAAGACAGAGGGAGGGTCATGACTCAACAACAGCATAAGCACATGAGTGAAACTCCTCATCTTGCCTAAATCCTCCCAGCGGGAATTAAAGCACACACACACACTGAAAGTCAGTGACTGCGTGTCAGCACTTAATTACATTACACGTGGTCCAACTTGAGTACGATCCACGGTGTCCATCGGTCATCGCGAGGCTTTCCGCGGAGCAGACGGGCCGCTTATTGTCCGAGAGAGGTCGTGGGTTCGCAGCATGAGCGGCATCACCTTCACTACAAGCCACAAGCTGAAGCAACTTGACATCCAAGTTCTCTGAAAATGCCAGTGTTATTTTTAAGCTGCTGCAAAGATCTAAGTTGGATCCGGTTTGTTGTCACCTTCACATTCAGCATCCCCCGCTCCCCAACCCTCCACCCAGCCGCCTGCTCTTTGCTCGAGGTAAACGCAGATGTTACCCGTCACCTTAATTAAACTCCGCTCCTATGTGGAACAGATCATGATTATTTACATTTGTGTTTGCCTGCTTTCTCACGTGAAAGTGGCTGATGTGGGGCCACTGAAGGACCGGACCAAGTCTGGTGGTATACAGCGTATAATGCTTGGACTCTGAAACAGCAGCCCAGTGACCTTTGTGAAATGCACGAGCAGATCAGCCTTGAATGCAGATGATTTCTTTAGTTGGCGCTGAACACACAGAGACTGGGGAGGGGGCGGAAGGAAATTGCAAGATGCTTCGAACAACTGGAAGTGAAAAACTGTCTACACAACCCATAGTTTTTTTGGGATACCATTGATAAGTAAATGACCCCTGTCCCCCTCCTCCCTTATTGCCAAATTTAGCCTGTTTCTTCACGCTTTTGCAAGCAGTTTCAGTTCACCACGAAAGCCCTTCTCAAAGATTAGCACTTAAATACGCATCGTTTCATTGACCGTTGATCTTGAGCTGACCAGAGCCCGTTCCTTATGTGTGTGTGTGTGGTGGGGTGGGGTGGGGGGGGGTTTCGTGTGCCAGCGGTGAAATAAAAAAAGACGGGCCCCACATTTCTGCAGCAAGAGCTAAGGAGAAGTGGGTCATCTATATGCCAACTGAGCATCAAACTCGCATGCCTCCTGCTCTGCTTTTGCAGCCTCGACAGCAGATGAAAAAAATAAATAAAAGAGGCAGAGAGGAAGTGAACAAGTGTGCGAGTGGGAGGAGGAGCACTGGTGGTAGATAAAGATTAGAAGTGATTGAGGGTGAGGGACGGGGGGGGGAAACAAACAGAAAAGTCTGTTAACATAGAAGACAAATGATTGGATTAAATTAGATGGAAGGCAAATTAATGGCAGCAGCAATAAAAACGCGATACCCGTGAGATGACAAAAAGATTGCAGGAGAAAAAAACAAAAGACAGACTGCTGTTTTCATTGACCACTTATTAAAAAATATTTCCCTTCTTATTTATAACAGATATTGATTGCTCAATGTGAGCAATGTGATGAGGAGGCGAGACAGGATGGGTGGAAAAAAAAGATTTGAGAAGGGAAGGAAGTAACAAGGGGCCCTGAGATGGCGTAATATCGAGAAAAGAGAACTTGTTTTCTGCTACTTTGCTAAAATAGTAAAGGTTTGAGTAAAATAAGTGAAATGAGGTCAGCTGTGGAGTTTTTTATGCTCAAGTTGTTACTGCATGTTTTTGTGTGTGTGCTGAGGGCTGCTGATGAGACTCGCCTCTCTGTATGTCCATCTGCACAGAGCATCTCCTCTCTTGCATAAAGCACTTGAAACACAGCTCAGCTAGTTAGCTCGGTTGTGTAACTGTGTCTGTGCATAATACCAGTTGCGTTTGTTAAGACAATAGATTCAGCAGGTAAATGAAACCCACAAGCCAAGATCTGAGACCCGAGTTTTTCCTCAGTGCTGTGGTTCCTGTCCTAAACCCACACGTGCCAGCGCCAACAGTCTGGAAGGAACGGGCATGAGTTTACCACATACTGCATTGCACTTTGTTTAAGGCTAAGAAGTTCGCAGTGGAAAGCAATGTAATGTAAGGCAGCATGGATTGAATGTCTTGCATGTTTTTTTTTTCTTTAAAAAGTACTAAAATCTAGTATGTCACCCAATGCAATTTGTCATGTAGAGAACACAGCAATAACATCAAATACAATTAAATACGCTTCTCTTCCAGTCCATAAATTAAAAAAACAAAACACAACTGATGCTTGTTCATGACCTTTGTGCATATCCACCTGCACACGCACGGTCATAGAAAAACTTCGGTCCGCCCTGGACTCCCAAACCCTACGTCGGTTGGCTCAAACAATTATACAGTACTGTAAAAAAAAACCAAAAAAAACAAAATGCTCTCTTTCGTTTTTGCAGTTTAGCACAGTGAGACCCGACCAAGTCTGAAGGTAGAATAGTTGCATTTTCTCCGTTTTCAAAAGTGCCTTTAGAAAGTGTTCAAGCCCGTACCTCAAAGCAACAGCTGGTCTTTTGTTTTCTGAGAGCTGGTTTCATTTTCAAACATGAGAGAATATAGAGACAGAAAAAAAGAAGAGTTAAAGCAGTGAGAGCTGGTGAGGAGCAGGAGTAAAAGAAAGAAACCAAAGAAGATGATACTGTTAAGGTATCCAAGGCCAGTCAGTGAAAGTCAGAGGGAAAACAGGTCAGTATTTAGGTGGGATGACCACCACAGGGTCACCAGTCTTTGGCCGCCACATCAGCACCTGGGCGTCGTTGGCATTGGGCTTGATCATGGCGTTGGGGGGGATGGGCTCATTCTTTCCCAGAATCTGTGGCTGTACCTGGGCCACGGGCTCTTTCAGAACGGCCCTTTGACCCAGCGGCTTCTCCGGGTCCACTTTTATGTCAAGCCGCATCCTCCAGCGGATCGTCTGCAGGACCAGCGTCTCTGAGGTGGCCTGATTGATGGCCACGAGCCAAGTCGTGAAGCTCTGGTCGCGGAAGATGCTACTGAGCTGAGGCACATTGCTGTCGCTGACGGGCACTCCCCAGGTCACGCTGGGGTAAAAATTGTCATTCATACTGACTACGAATTTGCTGTCCTTCTTGGTGGGGCCTATGACGGTGCAGGTTTCAGTAGTGTTTCCGTACCACGGGTAGTTGACGCCGTCTGAGTCGCTGATGGCCTGGATCTTGCCGTCACGCAGATCAGGGAGTTCCCAACTTGACCTGGAAGTTGAAAGGAGGCACAGATGAGGATTCACAGACACCGATCCTTTATTGAAAATCATTTGTTTTTGAAGGGAAAACTGGATGTAAGCACATGTAAAATGTTATATAATAATGCTTAACAGGGTATGAAAGACGCAGCACAGTAATCTGACCTTTTATCTTAGGTCATTTGACCCCTTTAAAACACTGATAAAAATGATGAAGAACAGTAAATACACAATAAATGGAACCACAAGTGTGGCCTTCTCCTCAGTTGATAGATTTTTCTGTCTATCTACCAAACGCAGGACAGGAACAATAAATTGGATCAAAGTCTCACAGCTGGATGCTTCCAGCAGTAACGTCCCGCTGAGCTGGAACCCAATACAGTGATGAAATATTTTGACATGCACAGCGGGCGACACCGAACGACTTAAGCGACCCTGCACCTCTGCTCTGTCCACCTATCGATTTTCCGCCCACAGCAGGAAAAAGATTACCTTTCGTTCAAAGAAACCGAGGCTCAGCAGAACAGAGATAACAGTGCGATCACCAGCCCGCATGACTTACTAGCCTGCTACGCCTGGCCTCACATTGTGATTTATGAATTCACCCAGGGGGGTTGGTGAGATTAGCATGTCAGGCATGCTAATAGCAGGCCCGTGTGTGTCTGCGTGCAAATGTGCATTCCTGTTCTGAAGGATCCCTTCATCCGCTAATATGATGCCTCCCAAACATTTTGCAGCAACTCTCCATTTTGTCATGAACTCACACATTTCCTCAATTCAAATTATTTGACACCTTCTGTTGAAAATTCTTCCAATTCATCATTTATGACTGCATGATTTACCGTAAACCTCAAGCTTGTGTTTCATTTCATTGAGTGTAAAAAAGCACATGTATCAGAGGAGGATTAACCTAGAGCTGCGGGCTCATCTACACGCTGAGGAACTTTGATCACGCCTGGGGAAAGCACTGCAGAGATAGGGCTTACTTCCTGTTTGCGCCTTCACTGCCTGCTTTGTCACAAGCAAATGGCCTCCCATAGGTCGTGTTTGTGACACAACCACAGACACGCTAAAATGATTCACCCACTTATTTTTTTTTCTTTGTTCTTTTTTTAAACAGCTGCTAGCCCGTTTTTTACACCGTGACTTGTGAGCATGTCAGTTTCTGTATAATGTTACGTGTGCAAGACCATAGATACAAATATCTAAATTATCATCTATATTTGGAAAGCAGAAGAGTTTTAACATGTAACTCTCAGAGTTAGCGTGAATAAAGACAGTCTCTGTTTCCCAGACATAGATTGAGATGAGTGTTAGACTAAAAACTTTGTTTCAAAGGAGAAGCTCGCTGGATTTAAATGTTCAGTCTAGCCTTAGGCCTAATCCATGTCTGAGAAAATGGCTAAAAAGGTGTAAATGGCTAAAAGTATTACAGAAATACTGAATGCGTGGTGATAGATAGGCAATAAAAAAAAAAAAACGTTTAAAGAAATGGATCAGTGGAAAATTGAGCAACTTGACCAAGATACTGAGTTTAACTGTATGACAAATTCTTTGCAAAAACCCCCACTTTGAGTATGCAGTAAATGACATCTGGTTTATTCACTTCTAATGAATGAATTGTGTGATGTTACAGAAGAGGTAGTTTAGCTCATGTGGCAAGTCTTAAAAAAAAACCTGTAAACCGCTGCTGTCATAAAGATAGTTGTAATTCCCTGTCACCTAGAATTCTTCCGGTCTTAGGCTTCATACGCTGCATGTCAAAACTGAAAGCTACCTACCAAAATGTGTTCGAAATAAGAATCTATTTAAAACTGAATTATATATGAAAAGTTAAAGCTTTATGCCGAAAGAAAGGATTTTAAATAAGCTTTTTTTTTTGAGGATTTGCCTGTGGTCTCATCACAACTGCGAACAAAAGCAAGCAGTGAAATTGCTTATTTCCTGTTTTTGCACCTTTGCTCTCACACTCGTTTGCATGTTGCGGGCAAATAGTTTGGAAAGCAGTCTGTTTGATTTTTTAAAAAAGAAAGAAAGAAATGATAAAGACGCCCAGGAAATGCTTCTTTTATCCCCCTCCCCCACGGAGACTGAAGACTAGGAACAAAAGTAAAGACAACAGGGTGTCAGAGCAATCAACAAGATAATTGCATCATCATTGAGCTTTACCGTTTTCTGTGAAAGTAAATGTTCCTCCCATGACTGTTATGTTCCATATGCAACAGGAGTACAATTTCTTTCAAGACGTAGCTATAACAAATTGGATTTTTTTTTTTGTTTTCTTTGTGCATGTCTGTTATGCTTTTTTCTAAATACACGCAAACTGTTCAAATTCGATAAACTGCGCCTCGTTAAAAGCCCATGGGTGCACGGGGAAGAAGAAGTGATGGACGCAAACAGAATCCCGAGCACATCATCCAAAGCCGGCAGAGAAATCAGCAGCATTACCATCCTCGGCTGTTCTGTCCAATTACAGTACACTGAAGTTCTATTAGCATCAAAGGAGCTACTTAGTATGAGAGTCTCAGCAGCGGTAGCAGACTCATCTCTTACAACCTAAGTGTGCCTTTAAAAATGTACATAAGGAATAGGCAGCCTTTTCTTTCATTGTTTGTCTTTGCAGGAAAGAAATGCTTAGCGTTCCTGACACTGGACAATGATTTAAAGTCAATGTTCGAATGCACGAGATTCAAGGATTTTCCCTCTGTAAACACTGCTGTACATCTGGGTGCGCACATTCTAACACCCCTATATACAGCACAGTGCTATATATACATATACCATATCTGTTACAGTCATGTAGGGTAATTCAAGTCAAGAGTGCATTTACTATATGCTCACTGGCCACTTCATCAGGTACACCAGTTCAACTGATCATTAACGCAAATATCTAACAGTTAACCACACAGAACCAACTCTGTGTTTTAGGTGCGTAGACATGGTCAACACAATCTGCTAAAGTTCAAAGTGAGCATCAGAAAGAGGAAAAAAAGTGATTTAAGTCACTTTGAAGACTTTAAACATGGCATGGTTGTTGGTGCCAGATGGGCTGGTCTGAGGATTTGTTGATAATGGTCTGAGAAAAAAAGGAAAAAGCAGTGAGTGAACTTGTCTCTTTGATTCCAGAGTTTGGAAGAATAGCCAGACTGCTTTGAGCTGATAGGAAGGCCATAGTAACTTAAATAACCACTTGATACAATAATGGTTTGCAGAAGAGCATCTCTTAATGCACAACAGGTTGAACATGGACAGCAATGGGTTACAGCAGCCAAGACCACCCCAGGTGCCATTCCTGTTAACTTGTAACTGAGGCTCACCAAAACTGGACAATAGAAGATTGGAGAAACATTGCCTGAACTGATGAGCCTCGATTTCTTTGCAACATTTGGGTGGGAGGGTCAGAATTGGAATCCAATCCAATCCTGAAGGCAAAATGCGTCCAAGCTGGTACAAGCATAGTAGAAGTAATGAAATGGTTGTGAGTGTACACTTACGTGGTTTCTGAGAAGACTAAAAAATGTGGTAAGTGGAATTATATATAGTCATGATATCAGACATTCATTACCAGTAATGTCAATAACAAAATTTACCAAAATGATATTATCTCAACAGCTATGGAAAATTTGAGAAAAGCATAATGCCATCAGCGTCATTTATTTTGTTTTCTGTCTGTTTCGGGAACGTGGCGTTGGTGACAGCGAGCTTATAGTGACTATGTTTTTGTCTTTTTATGGTGGGAGGTGACAAACGCAGGGGTACAATACCACCACTTATATGCTGCGTAACCAGATAGTTACAGGTGCTAGTTTAAATGATCATACATGTATTTGCATTTCATCTATGTTTCAAACTACCGCAGCCATTCTCATTACTGGTATATTGCGAAAAACGTCTTTTTCAAGTTCAGCATTTTTAAATGCATGCATGGTGTTGAATGTGGGTTTTCTTCTCAGCATGTATTTGTATACCATTATCTAAAAAAAGAACTTGACAAAAGATGGAAAGTGTAAAATCTAGCCAGATAAAAGGGCCAATAAGACCCAGTGAGACTGAGTTTCAGAAAGTAATTGGGCTCTGTCCCTCTCTCTGTGTCATACAGGCCCATACTGGGGTGTGGGGTGTCCGGGAGGAGACTCTAATCTTAGTCGTGCAGCACCCAAACATCCTCTGCTGCAGTGTCTACAGATAAAGCACACGGATCGACTTGCGTTTGCCTATCACATGATACAAGACAAACCCTACGTATGTAAACACTCGTTCTGAGAAATAAAGGAAATTAAAGAGCGAGACCTTTTTATAGTCCCTGGGTGAGATGAGCACAGTTAAAAGCAGCATTTGTTCATGTTTGCTTTATTAATAACAACTGATGGAAAAATAACTCCACTCCAAGGAGGGGGCATCAGAAAGGTTACAGCAACTATTATTTCTCATCACAGTGTCCCACACTCATACATGTGTAAGCTCTTGAAGGCGTTTGCAGCCTGCAAGCATATGCTTAAAGCCCATGTGTTGTGGGGACAGTCGAGCTATCGATTATTAAAACACACTCACAGTTATCTTTTAAGTTCTTTAAAACTGATGCTAATATGGAACGTTCTGCTTGCATGACGCACACTTGTGCCCTTGCTGAACTGGGAGAACCACATGCAACCGTAGGCTAGTTTCACTACTGTGAAATATTTCCTCTAAGCAGTAATTTTAGCATTATTTGCAATATAAAACAGAAACTGAGATATTCTTACAATTTAAACCATAAATTACACAGGAATTAAGGTTCTGGCTCTGTTGGGTGGCTGGCACTGACTCTTTCTGCTACTCGTCTTTGCCCGTACTTAAAGAACTCAAGCTCATTTGCTTATGTTAAACTGGTTAAACCTTTTACCTAGACGTCCTTTCAGTAACTGTTCCTGGCATATTTTTTGATCCAATTAAAGTCTTCCTACTTGGACTCTTCACATTTTCAAGATGTAAGCACTCCCAAAAAGTTGTTATAACAGTGTCAGCTTTAAGCCTCTTAAATTTTAACTTTTCTTTGTCACATCTGTAAGCTAAATAGTTTCAAGTTCTGAGCTTTTGCTTAGACAAAAATAAGACAAGTGTGAAGCTGTGATTGTTTCCCTGTGTTGGGGTCATTTCGTATATTAGAAACCACATTTAGTTCCCTAACATTTGTGAGCATTAGATACTTTCTTTGTGGTTTGTCGTGGATTAAATCTATTAGAATGGCAAAATAATCTGAATAGTTTTTGGAAACCAAGCTCACAGTTGGCTAACTGGAATAAAATTCATTTAATTAAAAGTAGAAGAGCCGATATTGACCAAAAGTGTCAATAGCAAAAATGCCACTTGCAAACTAACTCAAATGGCATATTTATTCATCAGCTGGAATGATGTCAAAGGTGATTTTTGTTTTTTTCATATTTGAATCTCATCCACGTGTGTTCAACGCGCTGCCATCCCTTACACCTGACCAAGCAACAACAAGACCCGAGGATACTCACATTCCTTTGTCCCCATACGTGTTAAAGAACTCCATGTGGTTGCAGGCTTGGATCCAGCCGATGGTCCACGTCTCCTTAGCTGCTACTGGTGGCACCAGTATTCGGGCGTTCGCTCGAAAGTGCGGCGTCCGGTAGCGCAAGACCACGCCGGATGTCTCGTCGATGCTGGTGGGGTTGGAGTCGATGATAGCGTTCAGCTCCAGGATGACGATGCTGTCTCGGAAACTCTTGGGCTTACATCTGATACTCTGGATGCAGCCCATTGCATTAAATAGCAACACAGTCCACAAGAACGTCCAGCAGTCTGGAGGAGAGGAAAGACGCATGGAAACAAGCAAAACAGTCACCACAGTTGGCTCCACATCATGTTTCCCCAACAGAGAGAAGAAAAAATGGTTTATCAGCACAAAGTATTTATATGAAGCAATGTTTCTCACGAAAAGCCATGCATTCTTTTTCTTTTATCCAAAACTACAAAAGAAGGCAGGCCTAGAAAATCTTCGCAACAGAGCGCATGCTTCCCGGTGCGTGAACGCAGCTTCACCAAAACCGGCTCTGGCACCAGAAATGTTCTTATCCGAGCGCAGATGTTTTCATGCTGTCAAAGTTACAAGACACTGCCACACAAAGTTCTGGCCTTTGGGCAAAGTGGGTCCATTTGGAAAGGTTCGTGGCATGTATGAGCTAAATAATTAACACACGCAAAAAAAAAAAAAAAACTACTTGTGTTACAGCTTGGCATCAGATTCTCCTTTGCGTGTGCACTCAAAAGATATAACCCTGTGACTGCGTCCAGCTGGTGACGAGAATCCTAATCACAAATATTGGAGGTTTTCAAGAGTGGACGCCCACAGTTTAAAATGCCTCTAGTGTAACGCGGAGCAGCCGAAAGTCCGTTTAACAAAAGCGTAAAATGTTCCACCAAACTTAAAATATTGGCTTCAGTTTCTCATAAGGAAAAGTGTACCATTGAACGCTACATCTGCGGAACAGAGGTTCTCGCAGTGCAATTACGAACTGAGGTCTGTTTTTTCTTTCCCGTTTTTAAAGCCGACAAAGCAACATGCAAAAAAAAAAGAAGAAAAAAAAAGTCTACCTATAAAACAATTCACTGGAAAGTCTCCAGTGAATTGTTTGGGGCGAAATCCTGGAGAAATTCAGCGTAAACAGCGGCTCGCACAGTTCTCCGGTCACAGAGGTAATTCCGTTATCTCCTTCCACAACCGATCCCGTTATTTATTTCTTCGTCCCCTTCTCTCCCTTTTCCTTCCAACTGCAAACAATTTCAGCGTCCCGTTAACAGAGGTAGCATTTCTCCGAGCGCTGACAGTCTGGTCGAGTTTGAGACTGAACACCGCAACATCCAAAAGGACGGCGCCGGGTCAACTTTTGCGACCATTCCACGGGATCAGGTGTCAAACTGAATAAAAAAAATATATATATATAGATAGATACAAAATATGTATAATGCAGCTCTGATGGGAGAAATTCCAACTGTTACATAGTTCGACCGAGCGGACAGCTGCAGTGCTCCGAGAGATGGGATGCAGTTCAGCCTAAATTCCTGCACAAGCTGTCATTTCTCCGCGCTCGTCCCATCTCTGCCTCGGCAGGTTCACCCCGACACGCATTGGTCTATCTGAGCTGCCTGGGAAGCGGCTTTTAGTAGTCTTCCTGACGACACTTCCGCTCTGCGAGTGTTGCAAGCATGCTGGGAAATGGAGGCGAAAGGTCCCTCATTTTGAGAAGGTTATAATTATAACTGATAACATATAATTAGTAAGTGATTTTTGAGAGCCTAAAAGAGCCCCCACAGGTAACTTAAGACGCGTGTCCGCTCTCTTTGGGTGTTATTGAAAATTTGGACACAGACAAATGAAATCGTCTTTGTGGGGTTTTTGGAAATATCTTTCCACTGACTAATCAGTGGATCACAGTCAGCTTTAAATGCATTATAAATGATTGATAAATGTTGATTTATTTATGTATTTTGCTGTAGTGTGGCACTAGCAGACAACAAATGGTCTGATCGGTGCGATAAATTCTGTAAAAATTTATCGCTCATCGCTTTTTCTTTTTTCTTTTTTTACCATTTCTGAACATTTGAAATTGTTTGCGTGGCCCTCCATAAGCCCTGCCCCCTGTCTTTGTGTGTAATAAAGCCGAATGCGGGGTTTCTGTGCGTCCTGGCGCTGTCTGTTTAAGCACCTTGGAGAACTCCGCTGTCCGCGCTGGAGCGCAGCGCCGAGGCTGAATCGGGAATCGTGCGTAAGCTACGTCAAATCTGCCAGGAACAAGCAAACGCTGCACTGCCTGCGCTGCGCTGCCTTGTCTTTTCCCTTTTCTTGTCGACGGTTTGGTGATTGTCAACTTTCCTCTGATTTTGCGCGGATCGCTTTATATACGTGAACGTCCTCGCTGTATATCGGAGAGGATTTAGAGAGATGTGCGCGCTCCCGTGCTCTCCCTTCTTCGCTCGGTAAGATGACAACGCCGTGTCTTTCGTAGTCTCTTTACACAGTGTTTTTCTTTCTTCTTTTGTTTTAAATTTGCACTGAGCTTGTTTTCCACCAGAAGCACGCGCAGTGAGGCACCTGTTAGTGGTGTATTGGTGCGTAACGAAATGCTCATGTTGTAATTTTTATCTCCGTGCTTTAGATCGTGTTTCTCTGGATTGGACGGAGCAGATGCTATTCAATACACTCTTCCTCCCCGCATGGCATAAACACCACAGACAACGTGCATTCCAGCGTGTCTAAATATATCTATTAAGGCCACAGGAGGTGGGGGAGGAGTGGTGTAGGCAGGGGAGGGGAGGGGGGTTTATCCTGGGACATTTCACTGTGCACCACTTGCATTATCTTCTGGAGATTGGCAATCAGTTATTATAGCCACAGAAGAAAACTTGGCCCCACCACCCCCAGTATGCCCTCCAGTGTGAGATCAAGGGCGCGGGAGAGAAACAGCGTCCTGAGCAGACCTGAGTTTATGTCCCTCAACCATCAGCCCCTCTGTAGCGGCGGGGGCCCCGCTGAGAGCCGAGGCAGCTCAAGGCGACTGGGTCAAATCAAGCACCAAACAAGTCAGCAGAGTGAAGAACCTACCGACAGAGGCAGCAGGGACAGAAGAGAGTCCACCAAAATGCCAGAGGAAGACTGCATGCAGCTGAACCCTTCCTTCAAAGGAATAGCAATGAACTCCCTGCTTGCTATTGACATCTGCCTGTCCAAGCGCATGGGGGTGTGCGCCTACACGTCGTCCTCCTGGGGAGGCTGCCGCTCCATGGTTGCCCTGTTGGCTCTCACGGGGCATGGCATCACGTGGATCATTGGCACTATCGTGTGTCTCACACGGAGTAATACCCTGGCTGGACAGGAGGTCCTAGTCAACCTGCTGCTGGGTAAATGCCACACCACACTCACCAACCTCTGTCGTTCAGTACCCCAAATGCACCACGCAGCCATACCTGGCATCCACAGTGACACAGTGTCTTTGTCGCTTCTGTCCTTCTCACACTTGAAACCAGCCAGCTGTGCCAAAAATGAGCTTGCCAAATGAGTTTCAGTGTATTCGGCCTCCCAGTGCAGGGGTTTATTGACAAACAAGTGTGGGTGACATTTTCTGAAGGCACATTTCACAAGTGTTTATAGACCGTGTCTCATGTGCTTAATATTACTTGAACTGCTGCTTTTATAGTAGAGCAATGAGAATCTCAACATTTGATACCTTTTCCCAGTTGTCAAAAAGCAACAGAGAGGAAAACCTGCAAATTCAGAAAGAAAAAGACAAAATATCACCTAGTCTCAGTTGTTTGTTTTTTTTAGTGAAGTCACAACTGCGTATTGATGTTCCTATGCAGGCAATGTAACCTTTATCTTTTAACCTTTATTTCTCATCTAGTAAATCTTCAGTTTTCCAGTTTGGATTTAACTTAACAGTATATTTGAATCAAACTGGTAACACAGCACAATCTAATACTGCTGCAGTCAAAGCAGTCAATCATTCAAGCAAAAGTTGTCTTTTGCAGTACGTTTCTGTCAAATTGCATTACTCAGCGATTACTCAGAACCTTCTGAACTGTCTTTATTAAAACATATGAATCTGAAATCTGTGGGCAAGATTCTTTCCACCGCAGGTTTTTTGGTTTCTATTTGTAGTCTGTTTGTAGTTCGAGTAGACTAATCAACTGACCAACCACGTCTGAGGTGCCTCTGATTGCATATAGAGATAAACTGTATGTTGCAAGAGCAAAAGAGAGACTTCATCTGCTGAAACTCAACCTGGAAACTTCCTTTCTTTGATCTGTCTGCATTCGTTGGAACAGGAAGTAGACAGGAAGTTCTTGTTGTACTGAAAGCCCGGACAAATTGACCCATGCCCCCAAAGGCAAAATCAGCAATCATACATAACAATAACAACTTTATATGTATAGCACTTTTTTAAACAAACAGTTACAAAGTGTTTCACAATTTGGATAAAAACACTTAAAAAAAAAAAGTCTAAATGGTTACACATGCAAACACAGAGTCAAGCCCACAGGCTTTCATTCATTCCTACATACACACATGTTAGCAGAACAGAAGGTCACAGATAATGGGCAGAAGATTAAAGATCTGCAGTTAAGAAGGGCAGTAACTGCTGAACTTAGAGGCTTTGAGGGCTGTGATTTAGAGGGCAAAGGAATTAGATGATTAAGTCCGGAAGTAGAAATTTGATGAAAATGAGACGGTTTGCTTCTGTGCCTTTATAATTACAGGGATTGGTTAAAAAAACGGCAGCATCAGTGAAATATGAGGTTGGTGAAATACTATAACTGGGTCTTTTTGTTTTAAATTGTGATCTTGGTTTTTTAAAACGGATAATGGGCATTGAGTACGACTGAACATAAGGCATTAGAGGAGCTGGTGACAGCGTTATGAACACAGGAGGGCAATCCGGCGTACTCAGTTGGTGAGGCCTGAAAGGGGAGCTGCTAAATAAAACACAACTAATCATTACTAGACTAACCGCTGTCGTGCCAAAAAGTGATTTCTGCTGTTTCTGTGTTTTTCATGTGTAATATTGTTGTTTATAATGGCAAATAGGCTGTAGTGAACAAGATTAAGAAAGAGGTTATATATAAAATGAAAAAACTGCCTGTTTTGAAAGCGTCTTTATGATTCTGACATGACATTATAATCTATCCAGTCCTTTTTGGCTAATTAGAAAATCTTTATGGAACTATTATCTTATATTTGTTGCCATTTCTGTTGCCCTCTTGGCCGGCTCACTCTTGAAAGGGACATTTCTAACGCCAGTGAAACTTTTAACCCGGATAAATGCAGGATAGAAAAAAGTCACTTTGCCAAAAACTGATTGCAGCTTCTGTCTTGTGACAGGAATTTGCTCTGTGACCCAAAATATCTTTATATGTTAGACAGATTATATACCAACAAGTCATTTACAACAATTTAAATACTTTTCTTTTCTTTTCTTTTTTTTGCCAAATAGGGAAAAATCAGTTTTTGGCATGACAGATTACGGCTGTGTGTTCTTACGCAAGAGAAGTGCATAGTCCTTACTTTGTGCCCGGAAAGGAGAATGCTGTAACTGTAGCATCCTACGCTGGGATGAAGTCCGTTTATTTGGCTTCATGGTGGGGTGGCCGGCCGCTCTGGTGTCATCAGCCACCAGTGGTGGAAAAGCTGCAGTGTTAGCAGGCATTGTTTCTGGGTCCACACCCGCTTGGCCGTCCACATGGAGTAAGTTGTCATCAGGCATTGCTGTGTAGCAGCTGGAGAGGTTCAGGCTGGGTGGAGAAACAGCACCACTCTGATCCCTCAGGCAGCTATGGACCATCACTTCAGCCCGGGACGACTGATGGGTAGGTGTCGAGCAGGAGGAGGGCCGAGGACCGGTGACAGTGTCCCACAGCGCAGTGGCTGGCTGCATTGAGTGAAGCAGACTTTTTAGTTTGACCATGGGTCACATCTATGAAGCTGGACAACAGTGAGTCCTGAGTTCTTTCAATTCAAGACCCTTCAAATATCCTCTTTTGAAGTTTTTATTTGTGTTCATGAGCAGTTTATCAATGTTTCCAATCAGGGTTGCCATGGTACAGTGGAACAGTATGTACAAACAATGCAAAGGCCCAGATTCCTAAGAATTGGTTCACACGTTGCTCTTACAAGTCCTGTTACTGACTCAGTACTGGGTTATTGTTTCCATCAGTAACTACATAAAGCTTTACTACAGCACATTTAATATTATCCTGCAGCAAAATTTTGATCTCACTACATCAAATCAGAATTTTCTGAAAGTCTGGGGGACCTGTGTGTATGCTTGTTCATGTGCAGGCATGCACACATAAACACAGTCCCAAACACAGATTAAAGACCAAACAGAAACACAAATCTTGTGTAGCTGTAGCTGCATTGAGCTCTGAGTGGGAGCTATTAAATCTCTGGATTTGGGACACTGTTCAATTGTGTTTGGGACTTTTTTTTTGCCCTAAGTGATTGCTCAATATTTGTTGGTTGCAGGATAATTTCTGGTCTGTTGAAGTCTGTCGGGAGAAAATATCCCAACATGGTCAACAGTGGGCAGAGGAATTAATGTTAAATACTCGCTGAAAGTATATTTTGTTTTTATCTATCGGGGAAACTAATCAGCCATGACTGGTCTGTCGGGATTAGTTTGATTCAGCCCACTGTTGCAAACACGTGGTGCTGTGCAGCGTAGAAATGTTTCTCCTTTAGGTTTTAAGTTGTTTTACTCGCACGCAACCTGGGACCTTCTCAAAGACTATTAAACATGTCAGAGACGCCAAAAAGCGTGTCTTAGCTGTGGAGGGGATGTTCCTATTTTTATCAGGTGTGGTTTGTGTGTGTGTGGCTTTGTTTCTCCTTTTAAAGTACTCAAGTTTATTTCATGTTACATTATCATCTATATGGTTCTGTAAAGCATGCAGGTAAGATTGCAACATTATTGTAAGTATCCATTTCACCGCTATTACAAGGATGAATGAGAGAGAGTCCGGTGTGCTCTGAATAACCATCTCTCTGTGCCGAGGCGGAGGCCTGTGTGCAGGGTGACAGTAACAAACAGACAGGATTAGGTCATGCTCACCCAGCTGTTGTCTCTAATTAATTTTTCATCATGCTTGATGGAACAGATAGCTCAGTATTTAGCTTTATGTTTCAAGGGGCTTACCTGTGTGGCCCTCCTTCCCTTCTTTTTGTCTTTTGAGAAGCAATAAATGAGTGGTGTTTTTTGATGTTAAACACATATAGACAAAGCATTTGTGAAGTATCTGTGTTGCAGCGCAGGGGATGTCTGTTTGAGATGAGTATGAGATATCGCTGGTTTTCACAACGGAAGTTTCAACAATCTTTCCACTTTTAGCTGTTTAGGTGGATTCCCCAAAGCTCTTAGTTTGATTACCAGCTCGACTTTCACTATATGTCACCCTCCTGCTCCTTTGTTCTTGTATTTCGTGTCTTTCTCGCATTGTACCTTCCAATAATGGCAAAAATGGCACAAAAAACATTGTGCCTCCATGCCGCCCCCTCCAATACAAAAAATCTTATATAAATACATGTAACCTCCCTTGTTGAAAAGTAAATGTGAACAATAGCAAACATAGAAACATGGCTTGCTGTGGTCATTACTGTGTTTTACATCTATGTAGAGTATATAGAGCAGGACTATAAGTGCATGTGAGCTGACTAACCACAGTGTGTATGTTAGAATACGCGACAGACTGACTACTCCTTCTGTTTCTCAGCAGCGCGTAGCAGCCTGACCTACTGTCTGCTCACGCCTGCTACATTTCCTAGAATCAGAGTTTCCACCATCAAACGGCAAATCTAAGTTCATCACCTCAAATCTTAGATGACGTACTTCTGAAAACGAACCACAATGCTGACCGCAGGTTTGCAGACAATCTTTCACGGCAGGAGCACAGAGAAAATCTTAGTTTGTCTGCAGTGACAGCAAACCTTAGAGAACCTCAGTCGCAAAGAGACTTGTGCTTACAGCCGATACGATGCGTCACTGTTTGGCTGCAAGCACCGTCCCCGTCTGCTGAGATGGCACAATGGGGCCGTGCAGCAAAGACCCTTCCATTGCACCTCTACTCAATATCAGTTGGCATCTTATGCCTCATTTTATTTGAACTATAACAAAATTTTACCTCCCAATTGGTGATATTTCCAAGTTGTAGGCTTTTGAGGTACTTTTTTTTTCTTTATAACCAACACTAAGCGTCAGTATTGTGGGATATATTATTGCTTCATTAACAAAATGATGACACCAATTTGATGTCTGTGACATAGAATCAAGCATTGGTACTATGGATGTTTTAGTGCGGCTGCTTATGAAAGGTCTCCTCTTATTTTTTATCTGCGTTTTGATTCCAGGCTCATCTTCGATCTGTCAAACGATTTTCTGTCATATTTTAACACTCATCATTGGTGTTCTGTGTAAGAGCTGGGAATCATCACACTGATCAAACATCTTTAGTCAGTGGATGAGCCAGCAAACGAGGTCCTAGCAACTGGAATTCCCCCATCTAAAGTTTAGAAAATTCAGTAAAAGAGACCTGTTATTTTATGCCAAAACACATCTGTAACAAGCCCAAAAAGCAATGAAGCCACAAATTGCAAATAGACTGTGTGAGACCCTGTAGGGTTTGTAACTGGGAAGAAATTCACTGCATGAGTGTAAAATTTAAACAGACTAAATTCACTGTGCAGAACAATTCAGCTGATTCTGAGAGAACTTTTTCAGATTTAGTTGATTTTATATGCATGGACACATTGTATTGCCTTTAATGAGCTGAGATTGATTTTGAAAGAACGGTCCCTTTAGGATAGCAAGTATTAGAGCAGTATAACTAGTACCTCAGACACTTGACAGTTATTTAGCGTAGGCTTGGTTTAGTGAGTGTGAAGATGGCTTTAAATGGCTTTATTGATGGTCAGAGTAGAAATATTTTTGGGGAGTGCTGTGGACTTATAAAAGGCGTCTCCGAATGTCTGGTATGTGAAGCAAATGTTACTCGCTGGTTAGTACTAGTCACCGAAATATCTACTTACACATTTACTGCAGTTGTTCTGTTTTATGTGAAGACTACCAAATGGACCAATAGTTTTATAAAACTGATTATTGAGTTGATGTCCATTTGATTTTACTTTTATTTGAAGATTTTTAAAGCTACATCCATCCCCATTAATCATCTCACACCTTAGAGATGTCCAGTTAGGGGAGACAAAGTAAAACCACTCACAGTGGTTGTTTTTCCGCAAAATAATCACTTTTACTTTAAAATCAATGTACATATCACCAGTAACACCTCTATACTTCTCTGAATATGGTTTCAAACGATGATCTTTTACTTGTACCGTGATGCAAGTCAGGTACTCCTTTAACCATTTTCTTTGACTTTCACTGCATATTCATACTAACTGTCTGCTTTCTTTGTTTCATGATAGCCCTCATCCTTGACGTGATGACCGTGGCTGGAGTCCAGAGATTGGTGAAACGGAGAGGACCCTGGGAGATGACACCGAGCTTCCTGGACTGCGTCGCCATGGACGTGTACTCTTTCCCCGCTGCCCACGCTAGCAGAGCTGCCATGGTCTCCAAGTTCTTGCTGTCCCACTTGGTGCTGGCTGTGCCGCTTCGCATCCTGTTGGTGCTGTGGGCCTTCCTAGTGGGCATGTCCCGGGTGCTCTTGGGCAAGCACCACCTAACAGATATGGTGTGCGGCTTTGCGCTTGGCATGCTCCATTTTAGCCTAATGGAGACGGTGTGGCTCTCATCAAACACCTGTCAGACTCTTATTTCCATAAGCACGCTGAGCTGGAGCCCCTTTTTCTGAGCTTTTTACTAGCACACATGGCTTGTTTAACCTTGCAATATCAAACACACAGACGGGTGACAAATTAAAGGAAACACTTGCTGCCAGAACAGCCTTAATGCACCTCGGCTTTGTTTCAACAAGACTTGCATTCTTCTGTTCATGATGAAGGCTCAAGTCTTTGGGGTTTTCCTTTAAATTGTCACCTCTGCATTGGTTAAAGTTGCAAAGCAGGTTTTCGTTGCAGGCTGCAAGCAGGAACCCACTAATATTCGGATCCAGATGCTGACTTGCATGCAATTCCTAAACCAGGAAGCTCGCAAGACCTTCATAACGCTTTACAAGTTCTAGTATGACACTGCTTCATAGTTTTAACAAAACGCTAACAGCCACAAGCAAAATAAAATATCTGCAGACTGGCTACAGGTTTTCTTGAAAATGTATATGAAGGAAAAGTGGTTTGGATTTTTTCAAAAGACTTTCATTCATATTCATTTATTATTTAACTTCTATCAAGGACACCAAACTCCATTCGATCTCATTTTTTCTCTCTTTTATTTTAGGAGAGTTAAACACAGAAGCCACAGCTGAACACTGAAATTTGTAGTTATATTGTTGGATGTAACATTCAAGTATATATGAAAGTAAGGCAGTTTGGATAGTCTACTTTTTTTTTTATAAGTGGCATGACTGTTCTGTTACATTTGTGTATTTCTTTTGCTCATATGTTTATCATATTTGAAGTTTTTTTTAATTAAGCTGTTTGTGTACGATTATCACCCAGAATTTTTTTTTCTTACCCTTTCAAGTATAATTTCTATCAATGTGCCATTTGTGATTTAATGAGTTTAAATCTTTTTTAAAGCTAATATTTCTCCACAGCACTTTCATTAAAGGTCATTAATGAAATCTCTAAATCAGCTGATCATAAACTGTTTATGTCAGTGAAATTGATTCTATGCCTCACTAAAAACAAGTGCATGTGTGTGGGAACATATGCATACGAAGCAGAAGCAAACATTGGTTTAAAATATCAGCTGTGGACATGTTATGCCTTTTTTTATGGCTTTGAATGAACTCTGCCATCATTTCATTGGTTTAGTATGATTAAACAGTTTAGTGTATGTGCTGTACAGGGATCTGTATATGATGTTTTTACTATGTTGTTCTATCTCAATAAAATGAAATGAACCGTTAGGAAAATGTAAATGTGTTTTATTTAGTTTTGGTAAGAGGATGCCACTAGCAGTCCAAATTTGTTGTTTTCATGTATATGTGCCTGTGGGTGTTTGGGATTGCTGCTCTATTCTGTCTGTGATTAAAGATTTGGGCAGATCTGTCACAAGCAGAATGTGGGGAAAAAATATTTATTACAATTAATAGGATAAATGCTGTTTTCTGTTTACCAGTAGCTTATTTGTCTGCTCTTAAGACAACTTTCCAAAAAAAAAAAGTAGTTTTAATTACTTCAGACTTCACAAGGATTGTAAAATGCCCCACAGCTCAAGAACATTACGTTATGGATTTCCATAGAGATGTCATACGGAGAGGGCTATTCATTTGGAAAGCCATTTTACACCATTTCCTTCCAGATGGTGTGTTTGCACCCACTATATATATACATATATATATATATATATGTATATATATATAGTGGGTAGCATCCACTATATACTATATATATGTGGTGTAACTGCTGGCCCCTCTGGCCAGCAGTTACACCACATATTTTGCACACTGCCTCCATCCACAACAGATGAGATGGAGATAGTCAAGACAACCTGCTGACATTCAAACTGAGCATCAGAATTTAAGTGACTTTAAACATGGCATGGTTGTTGGTGCTAGTCACGCTGGTCTCAGCATTTCAGAACTGTTGCTCTACGGGGATTTTCCTACACAGCCAGCTCTATGGTTTACAGAGGATAGCTTGAAAAACAGATGATATCCAGTTAGCACCAGTTCAGGACAGAGGAGAATGGTCAGACTGCTTTGAGCTGATAGGAAGACAAAATGACTCAAATAACCACTCACCACAGAAGAGCATCTTGCCAAACCCTGAGGCAGCTGGGGTACAGTAGCAGTAGACCACTCCAGTCAGCTTAGAACAGAAACTGGTACACAGGCTCACGAAACCAGACAGTAGGAGGCTGGAGAAACAAAACATAAACAAAACAAACTTCCTTGATTGGATGAGTCTTGAGTTCTGCTGATGACGCACCACGTCACAAAGCTCAAGCTTCTTAAACCGGTTTCTTGAACATGACAGTGAGTTCACTGTACTCCAATGGCCTCCACAATCTCCACTCCAATAGAGCACCTTTGCGATCTGGTGGGACAAGGATGTGCAGCCAACAAATCTGGAGCAAGTGTGTGACACTGTCATGTCGATATGGACCGTAACTCTGAGAACTGTTTCCAGCACCTTGCTGAATCTATAGCATGAAGAATTAAAGCAGTTCTGAAGGCTGAAAGAGGGGGTGCATTCCAATACTAGCAAGGTGTGGCTGATGAGTGTGCATAACATGGGCACTACAGCCTCCCATCAACCTAAAATTACTTGAGGAAAAAGAGATTTAATTTTTTAATTAATTATTCCTGTATTATTACAATTATAGATTAAAATGCTCTGGGTGCATGGCAGGCCACAGTCTGCCTTTAAATATTAATGAAGTATTTAATAGTATAATAAACTCAATCACGCAAAGCCATAAAATGAAATTCTACGACTGAATATGGAACATAAATTAATATTTTAATTTGCACAAATTAAATGGGACCAAAAATAGACAGGAATATCCAAGATTACGCTTACTCGACAGAGTTTTTATCCAGAAAGCACACTTTAATGTGCCGATTCAGACTATTGTTAATACTTCATACTCTTATAGCTCTCCTGTCACACTGTTCTTACCTCAGAGGATTTTTATAGGAAACCGCACCAATGCAAAGGAGTGAAACCAAAAGCAAGTATGAAAACTGATTTCAAAATCAATCAGATTCTCACCTTAATGTTTTTGGAACTGAGGATCTATTGTGAAACTATATGTGCTATTTGAATATTTAACAGAGAGTTTAAGACAGTAAGTGTTGTGCAGAAGAGACAGAAATAGTTTCTTGGACATATATGTTGATCATGGGTAAAATGCTGTCATGCTTCAGTGTGTGACTGTGAATGTTGTACACTGAAGCATGAGCATGGGGACTAAAAACAACTGCGGTGCAATAGGCCATAAAAATAATACTGCAAGGCAATGAAAAGAAGCTATGGGGTCATTTGCAGCTTTATGCAGCTTTAATAAAAAGTAACAGGTTAGACAGGTGCTCCCTCTAGAGGACTCTTCTTGACTACACCCCAGGACTTCATATCCAAATACACAGTGGGCTGTGGTGGAATATAGTCCAACCTTTTCCTAATCACCTTTATTTGACTGTGATGGGAAAGGTCAGGAGAAACTATTTAAAGGGCTTAGGAAAAGAGAACTGTGGTGCTCAGAGAATCTGACTTTGCTGAACACGACTGTGCGGACAGATGGATACAAAAAGTGCATCTCAGATTTGATTCCAGGAGTTTTACCACATTGTGTCATGCAAGAACAACCTGGTGAAGGTGTACTTATTATCTCTGTGGCTTGTACCCCACACACCTATCCTGAACCCTAATGCTATGTTAGCTTTTTATGTATTTATAATATTAATTCACACACTTGGGCTTGCATTTTTATAGGTTTACTGCTCACTCATAGCTTTATCGAGCTCACATCTGCACATATTGCCACCTCTGAGTCATCAGTTAACCTAACATGTAGGTCTCTGGACTGCAGGAGGAGAACAGAGCATGCAGAGGAAACCTGCCACATAAAAAGGGCTCCTCAGTGAAGTTTGGAGGGAGATTTTCAGATGCGTACATGGGCCACAGCTGTCTTTAGTCTGCTTTATACCATATTTTAAATTTGAATTCAATTTTATAGATTTATGTTTGATATGGATCTCATTCGAATTTCTGAGTTTCAGAAACCCTTCTGCTGGAAGAATCCAAGAACTCATCAATGAATATCCACGATCCATGATTATAAGAACCAGCTTCTTGCCAGGAGTTCAAATAGCAACTCCAAAAATTCAATACATCCCAGAAGGAGTCAGAGATGTGTGTATCTCTCCATATGCAAAATGCTGCGGTACGATTTTTAACTGGGAGAAGGAAATTTGACCACATCACTCCGATTTTGGCCTCTCTACACTGGCTTCCAATTGAATTTAGAATCCGTTTTAAAGTCTGGTCTGGCACCTGTTTATTTGTCTGACTTATTGAAGCCCCACGTCCCCACTCGTTCCCTTCGGTCAGCTTAGCTGTTGCTGCTTTCGGTCCCAAAGTCACGGCTGAAACTTAGAGGAGACCGAGCGTTCTCTGTTGCAGCGCCGATGCTTTGGAATAACCTTCCTCTCCATATTAGACAGGCTACATCAGTGCCAGTTTTTAAGTCTTTATTAAAAACCTATTTTTATTCCTTGGCTTTTAACTCTGTGGGTAACTGACATTTTTTTTATTAATTTTATTGCTATGTCTGGTTTCTGCTATCTTATTATTATATGCATATTTGTATTGTACAGCACTTTGTTCTACCAGGTGTGTTTTTAAAGTGCTATATAAATAAATGATGATGATGATGATGATATGGCATAACAAAGTTATGGTGTGATGACAGAGACCCAATATTGTGCATGTGGAATGAGTTCCCTCAACGGTTCGAATTAAAGTACTGCATTATCAAGCAGGACAGCCCAGTGGTGATCATGCACTGCTGATCCAGTGGCCTCAAAAGGATTTTTATTTCCTTTGGTGATTCGAAAGAATTTTTGTCTGTGCTCATCTCCCATCATACAGAGGCGCATATCCTTTAACACTCTTAAAGAATCTCTCTTAAGTCTTTTTTTTTGTACATTAGGATTCCCATCTTCATCAGTGTGTGCAGCATGATTCAATTGTTTGCTCGATCTTCGCTGTTCTCACCTGTGTTCACCAAACCCAGCATATCTAAAACAGTCTGTAAGAAATGGTTCTTTTAAGACTGTTGCGCATGTGTTGAAAAATCCTCATCATTTCCGAGGTTGGTGACTGGTGGATCACATATATCACTGCTTTTGTGGCATCCAAACAACATCCTGGAAATATAAGTTAGAGGGACACCATAAACTCATCACCCACATCATACACAGTTGCACTGATCAAACGTCGGTGATTTCATTCTGCAGTTTGAATTTACTTTTCTGGTCTAAGGGTGACTGGATCTGGGTCCACAGTCTGTTACAACTCAAACAATGAGTTATTCCTGTCTACGAGGAAGAAAAAGATCCCATAATAAGCACCTGTGTGTGCACTCTGCAGCATTTTTAAGCAAGTTGCCTCCATTTGATAAAATGGCGTGATCACCATGTGGGATACCTTAACACCATGCAGTTCAGCATCCCTCCAGCATCCTGTGTTTCTGAAGCACAGTTTCTCAGAAGGGGGAAGTGGAACTTTAATATGGAAAAGAGCTCAATCACCAGATTGTTTGCTTCAGGAAACAAGTGACTGTTTGACTATTTGACAGTTGTTTTTGACTTTTAATTATTATATGACATTTGCTATTACGAATGTGCCTGAACCCGGAGTACTTATTGCATTCAGCAAAAGGAAATATTGTTATCTGGGATGCTGACAGCACAGAGGTTCTGCATTATATATCAGAATCCATGACAAACTCGTGAGCATGGCAGGAAAAAAGGAGGAGATACGGGTAATCTGCCACTGAAAATGTCAGAAAAATATCTCCATGCATGTCTGAGATGGGGTTAGCCCTGATACTACAAGTCAGTGTTGACAGAGCGATCAGATGGCTACATCTATGGCTAGTCAGTGTGGCAGTGCAAAGTGATGGGGCATATATTGGGGCTTGTGTGTGAATGTCGGGCTGTGGACAAATGTAGGTTGCTGTGTGGGCTTTTTTTTTTTGGAGGAGACCAACGGGAGCACAATGATACCCAATTCCCACCAAAGGAAAATGCTGATGAAGAGAAAAAAGCAAAAGCAAAAAAAAAAAAAGCAAAGAGGAGGCAAAAGTCTCTCAAACTTTAGAGTTTCCAGCAGCACCCCATCAATACCAGACTTTACAGAGGTCTGCTAATATTGAAAGTCATCGTGTTAAAGTGTTGAATAAGAGAATTTTTTATGTTATTATTGTTGTTGTTGTTTTAACAGTAATCGCCAACAATCTGTCTAGAAGCAAGTCTTATCATTCAGCACCCATCATAAAACACAGTTTGCAGACTCTATCCCAAAGTAACATTCGAAAAAGCCTCGGAAGTCTTTTAAGATTTTTAGTCAGGAGTTTCATTGCCGTGTCTCTCCGTGTTCTTTTAAAGATGGTGACGGGCACAGACGCAGCGGCTCACTGCCCCTCATGTTCGGTGCTTTATTTTTTTATATTTTCTACGTGTATATGTGTTTTTACTACTCTACATCGAGTAGAGTCTACTTACAATCGTCAGGACCTTCTGAGTTTGGGATTACGCTGTGCAAGGAACATTACGTCAGACTATCACCACTTCCACGGCATTCCGGAGGACATAATAAGAACTCCAGGGTCTCCGTGGGTGGTTCTTCTTCACAGCGGCAAGCCAAAGAGGAAACGTAAACAGAGGAGGCAAAAGCGTGGCTGCAGGGCGGGCCCGCTCGCACGGCTAAAGAAACAACCATTTAAGCCACCGCTGAGTATCTCCTCTCCGACGTAGTCAGCGAGTGTGTACGGGACAGCAGCATCCTACTACTCACAGAGACTTGACTGCAGCCATCGATTCCGGACTCGGCTATTGAGTTAGCAAGCCGCACGGTCCACCATCACGACAGGAACGGCCATTCCGGTAAGAACCAAGGAGGGGGTTTATACATCTACATTAATGGCAGCTGGTGCAAAAACACAAAGATTGTAGACCGCCACTGTTCCCCGGATTTTGAATATTTTACTGTGAAATGCAGACCATTCTACATACTTCGCGAGTTTACTGTCGTCATGGTAACGGCCATGTATGTACCACCCGATGCTAACGCTAACTCGGCCTTGGAGGAGCTGGACAAGGCAATAAGCAGTCAGCAGAACTCCCATCCCGACGCAGTGCACATTATAGCTGGGGACTACAACCATGCTGACTTAAGGTCAGTATTCCCCAGATTTGAACAGCATGTTAAATGTGCAACAAGGGGGGAAAACACACTGGATAAAGCCTACAGCAACATCCAAAAAGGCTACAGAGCAACCCCTCTACCACATCTAGGTTTGTCAGACCACATGTCCATGCTGCTGATCTCTGCATACACTCCTTTTAGGAGGAGAGTCCCCCAGCCAGAAAGACTGTGAAGGTGGCCAGAAGGTGCATCACATCAGCTGCAGGACTGTTTTGAAAGCACTGTGTGTTTGAACACCAGGACCTCGAACAGCACACAACATCAGTGCTCTCATATATTAACTTCTGTATCAACAGTGTTACTGTGACACGTCTCCGGGTGTATTCCAACCAGAAACCTTGGATGACTAAAGAAGTCCAGGTCCTGCTGAAGCAACGTGACGCCACTTTCAGATCCGGTGATGTTATTGCATTACAGTACAGCCAGATCTGAGCTGAAAAGAGGTATCAGAGAGGCCAAGGCAGCGTACAAGAGGCGGATTGAAGACCACTTCAGCAACAACTCACGACAGGTATGACAGGGAGTTCAGAACTAATCAACTACAAACCTGGCAATACCACATTGACTGAGGGCAACGCGGTGCTTGCGGAGGAGCTGAAGCACGCTTTGAGGTATAGGGACTAGAGGCAGCAGCAGCCCAAGCCTCATGGTGCAGGAACATGACGTGAGGCGCACAGTGAGGGCGGTGAACCCCAGGAAGGCCGTCGGTCCAGATGGGGTGACCGGAAGGTTTCCAAAAGAATGTGCAGACCAGCTGGCTGGGATCTTCACTAAAATCTTCAACGCTTCACTGTCCCAGTCCTGCATCCTGCCATGCCTAAAGTCGGCCAAAATTGTCCCACAGCCAAAGCGTACCAACATTTGCAGCCTCAACGACTACTGACCAGTTGCTCTAACACCTGTTATAATGAAGTGCTTCGAGAAACTGGTCTGACGTCACATCATGTCCTGCCTGCCACCCACACTCGACCAGCTCCAGTTCACATACAGAGCTAACAGATCAACTGAAGAAGCCATTGCTACAATGCTCCACACCACCATTTCTCACCCGGAACAACAGGAGCGTTACGCCAGGCTGCTCTTTGTTGACTTTTGCTCTGCTTTTCATATGATACTCCTGGACAGACTAAAAGTAAAACTGCTGGATATCGGACTTCCTTCTACCACCTGCCGCTGGATCAGAGACTTCCTCTCAGACCATGTACACAGAGTTAGAGTGGGGCCTTATCTTTCCTCAGTTCCCACCCAGACAATGCAGTCATTAAGTTCGCAGATCATCTCTGGGGGAGACGAAACGGCATACAGAGCTGAGGTTAAGAGGCTGTCAGATTGTTGTGTAGATAACAACCTGGATCTCAATATCACCAAGACAAAAGAGCTGGTAGTCGGCTTCAGAGGAAGGAAGGCCCCTGTTGATGCTGACAGGCTGCATCAACGGGGAGTGTGTAGAAAGCGTGTCCATTTTCAAGTTCCTGGGTGTGCACATAGACACAGAAATCCAATGGAGCTCAAATACCTCGGCAGTTGTAAAGAAGGCCCAACAGTGTCTCCATTTTCTGAGAATCATCAGAAAAATGGACCTGAAGAAGGAGGTGCTGATCGTCTTCTACCGCTGCGCCATTGAATTCTACCTCCCTGGACTTTTTTTTTTTTTTTGGGGCGGGGACAACAACAATAATAATTAATAACATGGTGCAATAATAACAATGTGCAATAAACATACACTTATTCTTCTTTTTATTACTTAAGTTACTGTGTTGTGTTGTATTGTACGTAGTGCCGACGTGGGACAGTTTTCCAATTTAATTGTACTGTTGTACTATGTATGACTTTGCAATGACAATAAAGACCTTATCTATTATGTTTTTGACAATGCTCGCTTAATAACACGTTTGTCAAATACCCGGCCTTCCTTAGTAGGCTTTCAGGTCTGTGATTTATTTCACTTTGAAGTTAATCTGGTCTGTAATCAGCATTTTAAAGAAAGGTTTCTTAGTGTTTCCATCAAGGACTATTCATTTAAGCAGCCAAAATTGCTTTAATGCTGCTGGCTATTTCATTTTTTAAAGAGCTGTGAGAATAATAATAAAAAGAAAACAGAGCTTGTAACAAGCCAGACTGCAGAAGGCAGCTCAAGGATGAACTTCGGATGATGATTCAAGACAATGGAATTTTTTCAAAGGCCTCTGTATCCGAAAACATAAACTTTTCTCTGTTCATAAACGTGCACACAGTGTACTCTTTGACATCCCTGTGGTAAAACACGTTGGTATTTGTGTAACAAAAGTTCTGAAAGAAGTTGATTAATGTAAAGAGAGATTTCATATTTTGGTTAAAGGAATAGAAGAAGATCACATGGATGTAGTGAAACAGGACATGCAGAGGGTTGGTGTGACAAAAGAATGCTAGGGTGAGGTGGAGCAGTGATCCAGAAAAGAAGTTCTGTATTTCTTCAGAGCATAAAGAGGAGTAAATCCATTTTTGAAGACACCTAGAGGAACCATTAGCCTGCTGTTACACTCAATTTATGATGAATCAATGCCCCCATCATAAAATTACAGGTGTGAGACAAATGGGGAGTTAAGGGCCTAGAAATATCAAGGGAAGTGTTTTTGTGATTTCTGAAATTAAACGACAGGAGGCGATATTGTGCTGGCGACGTCCCTCGGTGACGTAGGACGTAGTGAGCCGAGCCGATCCAGCCTCCACTCTGCCCTGTTCATTCTCAGGCCGGGTAGGACCCCAGCAACAACATTGCAATCGGTTAAACCTAAAGAAGATTCGGCTGTACAATCGCAAGCCATCCTTTGAGTAGACAACATTTTGTGGAAATTTCTCACCGTCACTGATCAGAAGACACTCCAAGTTGTTGAATCGGTGAGTTATATGTGCAGATAGCTCCATGGGAGCTCCCGGTTCGCTCGTCTTCTCCGCTGCCCAGTTTTATTGTTGCTTTGTTCCTGGCAGCAGCCATTTTTAATCGTCTTGTCCTACATTCCCATCGCTGTGTTCAGGCCGTTCAAAAAGCCAAGCGGGATTGGGAAAAAAATAAGCACAGGTCAGAGTATTTTATAGAGAATTTCCACAGAAAATCCTGTATATCCCCAGTAATAAAAGCACCACTGTAGAAGCACTGAAAAAAACACTGGTTGTAATTTGTCATCCTCCACTGGAAGTTTTACGGGATTGGCGTTTCGCTAATTTTTCAACAAGCTGCCAGAGTCAAGGCTGTTAGCTGAAGCTAAGTTAGAGCCGTTGTTAGGGGAAAAAGAAAACAGAAAAGTAGCAGTTTACATTTTTTGTGTGTGTCTTCGTCGTTTAACTGTGAAGTTAGATGACTCTACAGGATCCTCACTACGACCATTTGCTATATACATAACCATAGTCAGCAGTTAGCATATTTTGTCGCCGAGTAGTAGCCGCTACATCTTAGAGCTTTGGTAACGTTTGTGTGAATCTCTTTCAATTTAACAGAGAGTTAGCCCGTCTTGATAAGTGTGTTAAACAGACCAGAGACGATCGATTTGTAGTCTAAACGATTGCATTAGCCTTTGACTTTCTTGTTTTTGTGCAGCACTCGCTGATGTCAGTTTTGTGCTGGAGAGCTTAGCATGTATGCTAGCTTAAAAAAATAAGAACAGTCACTCGGGGTGAATCTAAAATCCAGTCCAAAATTTTGTTTTACGATTACATAATGCCCACTTTGTTGCTTGTGGTGTTTTCTTTGGGTTTTCTGGTGGATGTAGCCTTTTGAAATTCACACAAAGTCAAGGCGGAGCTAGCGTTAGCCGTCAAGGCGTTAGCTTACACATCTCAATGTATTTTAAAAATTGATTGTGTTTGGAGAGGTTGGTAGATTTTATGTTTTTTTTGTTTTTTTTTTTGGAGTAGTGCGAGCGACCATAACAGTGTATTGCATAACTAAATTTAGCTTGATGGACATATGTATGGCTACAAGTCTTTGTAAAACGCCTATGCGGAGCTTTTAACCGAGCGGCCTCAACTGTGCTATGGATTGACGGGTGTTAGCTTCAAATTATATTTACTGTTATTTAGATTTGCAAATACGATAATCAACTATCCACTGATGGTTGAAACCTGCTTAATTTCATTCACACATGAAAATACTCCCAGTATACACTAGTGCTTGTGTCCTATTATATCAAGATGTATTTTGTTTTGATACTGTGTTATCCAAGACACTGAAAAATCTGCTCATGTAGCCATCATGAAAAAAGACGCTTGACCAAGCACAACAACAATAATTTTAACTCTGGAAAAAAAAAATACATGAAACTGTTTAAATGACGACATTTGTAACTGTGTTACCAAGGTTGTGTATTGCTTAATCACACCGAAAAAGTAAGTCACCATAATACTATTTGTTTACATGTGGGGTTGAGAAGCCATCTCTAGTTTTGTTCATGCTATGGCTTCTGTCAGCTTAACTTGATGTTTCTCACTAAAGTATCCTGTAAATTCAGATAGTTTCTGCAAACCTCCATCATTTGTTCAGAATAGTTCAACACTGAATAAAGAATAGATGGAAATGGAGTTTGAACTAGCCAGGAAAGAGAAGGAATTCTTGGCATTGTGACATTTGCTTCCTGTCAATATGGACATGCTTGAGTTTTATTTGAATTTAACATGTCACATTATTTTTCTCAGGTTGGATTGCATAAAACATTTTTTCTGTTACCCAAAGAGATATTTAGCAATACTGGAAATTATAATTAGGTATCAAGACAACTGCTACTGAGATATTGGGACACAATGCCACATGTATTTTTATATATTGAAAAGTTTTTAAAAGCAAGGTGTTGCATACCAAAAGCAAGGTTCCTAGCTGTACTGGCTTACTGTTTTCAGTGTAAACTATTTCCTATTAATCATAAAAATCCATCCATTTTCCTAGCTGCTGGTCCATTTCAGGGTTGTGGGGATAGTGGTTGAGCCCATCCCAGCTGTCACTGAGTGAAAGCCCCGGTACACCCTGTACAGGTTGCCGGTTTAACATCAGGCGAACACATTAAAGACAGATAACCATTCTTCATGCTTACATTTAAACCTGCAGCCATCATTCATGTCAGGACCTTACTGTGGTAAAGTGGCAATGTAGGCCTAAGTGCATAAAAGAAAAAAAACATAGGGTTGTCCTTAATAATTGGTGTGAGGTGGGATTATTTTTTTTCCCGATCAGTGTTTCTTGAAATGGTAGGAGAAAACTGGGCTTAACATAGGATGACATTGTTATTGATAATTTCTTCAAAGTTGGTGGCATTGTTTGGTTTTAGCACTAGACATCGACCTGGACACAATATCAGATATTCATTTAGAGACTGTCTTAAGCTCTGCATTTTTTTTTAGCTCAAATATTGTGAGAGTAATTGATGTTTTTAAAGTTTATAGTGTTTTGTATCTCACGGTTAGTCACCCCGTAATGTTTTGTTGGCTGATGTTTACCTGCAGAGGATATTTGAAGACTGCATAAAGATGTTCTATGCATGCGTACTAAAACACAAGGTCTATGCGTTTATAGTGTAAATTTTCTTTTTTTGGGGGGTGTTAAATCTCTTTTAAACCATATTCTTAATACATTTTCCTGCTATAGACTAGCGAAATGAGAAATGGCAATTTAAAAAACGTGCAGAAATTCACCGGGAAAAAAAATGTGTAAAATCATGTGAAACAACACGTTGAGTTACAAAGCAGATTTGGATTGCTTCAGAAGAAATTTAGTGTATCACAGTAAAAGCTACACACATTGATTTCTTGTATTACCTTGTTTCATGATTCATATAGAAGCTTCTTTCAGCAGTTCCCTTATTCACAAGGGGTCACCACAGCAGATGGATCCACATATGCAGCTACTACCCAGGGATTTGTCTTCTCTCGGTCTTTCAGAATAGATGGCTGTATTGTGGTTCAGGTTTATGTGATAAACCACTTGAATAATGTTGACTTGAAATTAGGGCTGGGCCATATCATACCGTTCACGGTAATACCGGTATAATGTTGGGCAACGATAAGAAAATGAAATATCGCGATAGAATATGGGTAAAACGCGCATGCGCAGTGCCTTTGTTTTCATATGCACATGGCGGAAAAAGTATGACGGAGAATAAGAAGAGCGAAAGTGGATCGCTGAATGAAACGGATGAACCAGAAGTGGTTTGTAAAAATGCTGCAACTTCAGTGGTGTGGAACTGGTTTAGCTTTCGTCTGTCAGATACACAACAAAGCACTATTTTTGGTAGAGCATGCTAGCGGGCCGTCGTTATTACCGTGTTTTTTGGAAAATACGGCACACTTAAAATCAATCCTTTGATTTTGCTGAAAATCGACAGTGCCCCCTTCTAATCCAGTGTGCCTTATGTATGAATTCTGGTTGTGTTTACTGACCTCGAAATCATTTTATGTTGTACACGGCGCTCGAAAATCTGTCAAATGTTTTAGTACGAGTTTGCTAAGCTATGAACCCGGACTGCTTGATGGATTGCCGGAGCATTACGGCTATCATAACCTCTTTTTAAGTTTTGTGGATATTATACATGGTTATACTGAGGATATGTCGGCCAGTTTCCACTGGAAATGCCTTTTGGTTAAACTCTCAGCAAGGAATTTGCATTTGCACTGTTAAATTTTTATATAACTTTAATGCATATAAAAACAGCTGCTTGTTTAAGTGAAACTACATTGATATTTTTTTGGGGTTTTTTTTGGCACTAATAAAGTTGTGGAGTTGTAAAGCATTTTGTCTAGTGTCAATTACATCGTTATATCGCAAATTTTCAAATGTATATCGTGATAAATATTTTTGGTCATATCGCCCTGCTCTACTTGAGATAATATCTTAAGAAAATGATCCCAATAGGACAGTTGTTCAAGTATTTCCTGTCACCCAAAGACATGTTCTTTGCAGGGCTCGCAAAATCGCTAGCCTGACATCCCGGAGCTAGCGATATCTCCAGTCGGGCAACCAGAATCTATCTCAGCCCCGCCCGTCGGGCTATATGATAACCCAACGGGCGGGGCTGAGAACACCACATGTGTTACAAAGCCCTGCTTTGTAACACATGTGGTGTCTGAAGGGAGCATCTTTAAATTTGACAGTACAATATATATTGGATTGAAATTTGCAGTGAACAACTTGTTTCTAAGGATTTTAGAGCTCATCTCCTCCATTGCTTCTGAGGTGCAGTTAAGTTTATTTGTACAACGATTTCAGTAAATAACTGTTATTGTCCCTGCCTCAGAGACATTGCTGACAATGTTCAGAGGTTAGATAGAAGGGAAAAACGAAACTCAAGTTGAAGTGAATGTCCACAATAGATGGTAATGTACAGGGGATATTTGCTTCAAAGAAAGAATAGCAGTAGTGGTTTCAAAATAATTGTATTTAGATAAAGTTTACGCTACACAAAATGTGTTTTTATGTGGTTAATTATACCTTTGCAGAAGCATTGCCATCTTTGTTGAGTCTAGCTGGAAAGTATAAAATTACTTTTAACACTTAAATAAATGAATTGCCAGTTGTAGCTGTTTCGTGTTGGTTAACACAGTTCACCATATGGGTATTGTGGAATACTTTCTTGGCCTCATTATTTATTGGTATATTAAAAGCACAATTCACACCAAAATACGTTGGTCTTTTGGTTCTTGGTAGGTTTTAGGTTATGAAACTCCTATACATGTGGTAAAGAGACACATTAAAATAAAACCCTGACCCCTGGCACCCACACTGAGGGAATCTGGTGACCTTGTTTCATTATGATTTTCGGAGGCATATATGCTGCCATGCTTTGGGTTTCTTCTTCCCTCAGTGTGAATGGTCAGTGTAATTCAGTGGAAGAGTTGATGAAACATTTCTGTAGGGAGCCGTGGACCGATCCAGAGAGGATGTGATATCACTAAAGTGTTTCGATCATATCCTGTCAGCGGGTCTTGAACCAACTGAAGATTTTGGGACATGTGTTTGATGCTCTCTCCACCATCAAACACCATCAACATGTCACACATGTGAATCTCTTCTGGAGATAATGCAGTTTCAGGGACTTGTAAAATAGTTTCTAAGCGACTTAATGGCTGTTTTGGTTTCACACTTTGCTTACATGCCCTATTGGCTTACTTGGAGTGCATTAACTGATATTAATGATATATAATATTTATATTATATTAACTTGTATATTGTTTACTCATGTGTATTATTCCTGTGAACATTTATCTTTTTTATTTACATGGGTATTTTGTAAACCAGTATTACATGTAGAATATCTCAGTTACAGTGTGCTGTGTTGTATAGTTATTGGTTTGGTCTATATTGGCAGATTAACACTGAATGTTTATTCTTGAGGTTTGGCTTTTCCTTGGGTGACTTCTGTACTAAGGTGGATATTTCATTTCCTCTTTTTAGAATCAGAAGGCACTGGGAAGAGGCGCAAAGAAAAATTTCCATACTAGATGACATTACATCGCAATGTCCGATCGTTTGGGGCAAATAACCAAGTCCAAGGATGGAAAAAGCAAGTATTCCTCACTCAGCCTATTTGATAAGTACAAGGGAAAATCAATAGAAACTCAGAAAAACACAGGTAAGGCTCATTTTGTTTCTCCACTTGATACTTTTTCTTCATCTGTTATCTAGTTTAAGCCCCTTTACTAATGTTGGTCCTACTTCTTTATCTACATGTTTTGTCTCCCAGTAGTTCCGCGACATGGCTTGCAGAGTCTTGGTAAAGTGGCCACAGCCCGGCGTATGCCCCCACCAGCTCATCTGCCGAGCTTG
Organism: Neolamprologus multifasciatus; assembly: GCF_963576455.1. NCBI lineage: Eukaryota > Metazoa > Chordata > Actinopteri > Cichliformes > Cichlidae > Neolamprologus > Neolamprologus multifasciatus. The sequence continues at coordinate 21,069,370 of NC_140445.1, read as the reverse complement.
AAGTCTGAAAACAAAGGAAACGATCCCAACGTGATTATAGTGCCCAAAGACGGTACAGGATGGGCGAACAAGCAGGAACAACCCGATCAAAAGAAGTAAGGCGTGTTTTATAGACCCAATTTCTCAGATTTAAATTTTTTTTTTAAATGATGTGTCAAGTAAATTAATTATGCTATAATTTTTTATATTTTCACTTAGTATCATTGCACTGGGAGTCAGACACCCTTTTTAGTTGATTACAGTGGCTGAAATGGAAATGTCCTTCCTGAAGTATCAACATTGACATTAAACTCACATATTTTTCAGGGATCAGTGTCAGGATAAAATAAGTTAAAGCTTTGATCTTGATAGAAGTCAGCTGTTCACCAGGAAGAAAGAGAAGCAGTCTAGAGGCTTTTGAGGGTTGATTTCTCACAGTTGTCTTTTTATTTTTCGTAGTTCTGTTGCATCAACACCACAGCTGCCGGAGTTGCAGCCGCCGCTGGCTTTGCAGAAATCTGTCTCCAATCTTCAGAAGTCCTCACCGGTAGCCAACCAGGAGGTGTGTATGAGTATACATATGCTTATAAATCTGCTTCAGTCATATATTTATTGCTGATTTTCATTAACACATTGATTGTGTTTAAGTGTTTTCGGTTATTTGCTAATTGAGAGCTACTCATATACAAATGAGTGTCTAGTAGATATTCTAATGAAGACTAATAATGGCAGAAGAGCAAAGAATTATACCTTCTTTATGGAGGAAAGCTCACACTACCAAGTAGAACAAGAAAGGTTGTGAATTAAGATAATTTCTCATTTGTGCCTCAAAGGTAGAGAAACATCCATTAGGTCTGTGGGGATGGTGACTTTGGTTTCTTAATTTTCACAGAACACAAACACAAGTGGACCAAAGCAATGGGCCCAGCTAAATGGAAAGGCAGTAGAGCAAGATGGTGAGTCATTCATTAATTCAGAATAAAGTCTGTTTAAAATGAAATGTCACGCAGTTGGTGTTCAGTATGCTGTCCAGATTTCAAACCCCACTTGAGAAAATGGCTTTCTGTTTGCTCATCTCAGACAAGCATCTCTGTTTATGCGGTGTCTTTCAATGTCTACATCAGGTTCAAGGGCCTCAAACCGACTTCAGCCCTTCTCTCACGAGGAATTTCCCACACTGAAGGCAGCTGGAGAACAGGACAGGGCTGGCAAGGAAAGAAGCGGCTTCGATCCGTCGTATGGGCCCGGACCAAGCCTCCGCCCCCAGAGTAAGTTATGTTTTGTGCTTCACCTTCTTTCGAAATTGGCAGTCTCACAGATAAGGTAACACCTCCTGGAAGTCAAAGTATAAAACTGGCAGACATTACTTTATTTAAGAAATAAAGGAAAGAGGGCTGTTTTTTCGGTTCCTCTAACCTGCATTTCATGCTTCTTGATGTCATTTACTTGCATAGTTTCCAAACAAGTTGTCTTTCAGAGCAGCAATCTGACAACTTTCTTACTAACGATAACTGGCTCACACCACCCACCCTCACATTTGGCCATGATCTGTCTATGCAGGCTGGGAACTCGATTAAATATTTCTGATTAAAAAAAAAAGAAGTATGAAACAAATTCACTTGTAATTAGTTCTTGAAATTACCACATTGAGATGAGATGAAACAACATGGTCAGTGGATGTGTTTTTAATTTATAGTCATTGCTTGCTTTCAATGAAAGTTGTTACCTATTGCTATTTGAAATTCAGTGCAGTTCCTAATTTCACAGGGCCTTAGACATTTTATTAGTTTAGCTTGGTCTGGTCCTCTAATTCCCCCCCCCCCCCCTTTTTTTTTTTTTAAATTTCTAGATGTGACAAGCTGGAGGGAAGGTGGTGGCAGGAACCTTCAGCCCTCATCCCTGACCCTCAGCCTGCCAGCAGATCCTGAGGGTAAGGCCACTGCCCTGGCTGAGACTGGCACCCCTCCAGCCTCGTCTCACCCCTCCTCCGCCACAGTCACCACCTCATCTAGTACGGTGACGGCTCCGTCACCAGGCCCTGACCCCAAGGAGCCTTCCCTGCGACCTGCTCAGCCTGTCCGCAGAACAGCCGTCCCTACTGCATTGCAGTACCAGCTTCATCACACTTCAACTGCTGTCTACCATGACATGTTGCCTGCCTTTGTAAGTACTGTATGACTTACAGGTCATTGTGGAAGAAAACAACACGGCCTACTTTTAGATACAATCTAAAACAGAGTGTTTGGCATTTGCATGCCTGATATGATCGTCCCGTGTGGTGCTGCTGTTTTCAGATGTGCTCTAAAGAGACACGTGAAGCTACGGGTACAGACCATGTTCCCACCACCGTAGCAGCCCCCGCCCGTTTTGACAGCAAACCTACTTTTAGGCAGAGCTATGCCAAACCTGAGCTTGTAAAGTAAGTTCATTTTAAATATCCAAGTAGTTATCCATTTTTCAGCAGTTTGACATAGAGATCTGGGATACTTGGCAGTTGTTAATTTGCCACAATCTCATTGCAGTGGTGACGTAAGGAGAGAGAATCGCTTTGTCCGTGCTGCACCTCGACTTTCTTCGCAGCCTATCCGTAGACCTACTGACAGACCAGTTCGCCCAGCCATTATTAATCCAGAGGATTTGAAGGATCTGGATGAGCTTGACAATGATTGTGAAGATGGATGGGCTGGTCAGTATATCTTAGACATGTTTAATGGTCCCAGACACTTTCTCACTGTGAGATTCTTCTATAGCTTGTGAATATCTTTCACCATTATATTTTTATGTGTGGAATGTTGTATTTATCACTTTCTAGTATTCATTGTTTGGGCCTTTTGTGGTTGGCCATAGACTTATACATGATCAGTCTGTTAATTTATCTTACAGAAGGTGATGAGTATTTCCCATCATTTTTGACCATTTTAACAAGAAATATATTTCACTGTGACTGCAAGCTTTAAATTGCAGTCACAGTGATCTTTTTCCTTTGGGAGAGGGTCACAATCTCATTAGTGGCCATTAAAATTTCTTATATGGAGGAAAAACCCTGGGGATACATGATATGTCTGTGGCTTATAAGTAAGAAAAAAAATGTTAATGTTACTTTATTGAATGTGTAACATGATCAAGAGATTCCAGTTAAAGGCTTGGAGTGGTGCTTTCTCTTTATCTTGTCATATCCTCAATGGTGCAGCCTGTGTACTTTAGGGTAATGCTAATCTTCCTCACACACACTGCGAACGGTCATGTGTATATTTCTCAAAGCAAAGCCACAGAGGACGCAATCAGATGGGCTTTGTATGTACTATGAAAACCAAATACCAGCTCGGTATAATTTGGCAATTGCTGATGAGATCCAGTTCCAACTGTGGCTTTTTAATAACAGTTTTCTGGTTGACTGTTGTTAAATAAATGGGATGTTGGCCTACCTGTTTAGAGCAAGTCAAGTGACTTATTCACCACAGTCTGACAGATAAATGGGGGGAAAAGAGTTGCTTTAAACTGTGATTCAAAAGAACAGGGTGACTGTTCTTCACAATACAAATACGACCCAGGAGAACAAACTGTTTGTCTGCTCAACCTCACAGCTAGTGTTACCTGACTATAAATACAGCCAGAACAGTATAGTTTAGACCTCACCCTGATTCACCACTGTGACTGACTGTTTGTTTTCCCCCTGCCCACAGGACTTCATGAGGAGGTTGATTATAGTGAGAAGCTCAAATTTAGTGATGATGAAGAAGAACACTCTTCCAGTGACAAAAACAAGATCTGGTGAGAGCGCGTCCCTAAAGGCTGCTTATTACTCTAAACACTCCAATTTTGTCTTTATTTAAAAATGTTTCTGGCTTTATTTTTCTTCATAGGGCTGACTGGGAGAGGGAGAGAGATAACCAGCGGGACTGCCATTCCTCCCTTAGCTCAGGGGAGGCATCTTACCCACAAGAGGGTCCAGAAGAGAGTTACTCTTTCCAGCATCACCACCACGAGCCTCCCAGGAAGACCAACGGCAAATATCTCTCCACAGACACCCAGGTAACCATGCACAGGGCAGTGTTTTTCCATTTCAGCCCTCCTCTTTTGAGATTACTTACCTAAGATCAAATTATTATGATGATCACAGTCAAAACACACCGTTTTCTTTAATTCCTTTGTGACAGTGGAACGTTATAGAGACACCACTATAGAGCATATGAATAGCTGTCTGCCTTTACATACCCTGAAGTGAGTCTGTCATTGCGAATTAGGAGATATGACCTTGCGGTAACCATAGTAATATGTCTAAGCACTTTTCATTTGCCGTTTGGTGTTTGTTAGTTGCAATTCATTGTAGAAAATTTGTCAAACCACTTATTTAAAATAAGCTAAAGATACCACAATATTAAAATATGTCTTATAATAAAAACAAAGCTTTTATCTGTTCCCAGGGTGATTGTTTATTTTAGCAAGAGATACTCTAGGATATGCAATTTAAGAAACAAGACAAGTGTCCTATGACCTACAGGTAACAGCGAGTTTGAGTAGCAACTAATCTGGGAGAAATAGTTGCTAGTCCTTTTTTTTCCCCAAAATAAATTTAGAGTGAAATAAAATCTAATGGACCTCCTTAAAAAAAAAAAGTAAGGGATAATCTTCATCACTCAAGTTCCTCCCCTTTAACTCCTTTAGGTCCAACAGAGAAACCAAGGAGACCCACTTGCTGACCAGGATGATCACCAGCGGCAGTCTCAGGCACCAGCTAGGGCCAAGTATGTGTCGCCTGAGCTGTCTGAGGCTGTTGAGAGAGCCCGAAGACGGCGGGAGGAGGAAGAGAGGCGTGCTCGTGAGGAACGTCTGGCAGCATGTGCTGAAAAGCTCAAAAAACTGGATGAAAAATTTGGGAAGACTGAAAGGCAGACATCAAGGACGGATGACAGCCAGAAGGAGGTAGAGGGAAAAGAAGTTCCACTGTCCCCAAGTCGGGAACAGAGTCGAGGCCACCATGATAACTGGCACTACAGCACAAAAGGTAAAAAAAGACTCCTTAGTCCTTTTTATTTTATATAAAATATAGTTTTAAAAATGCACAAATGCAACTATTCAAGCGTGTTTTATCACGATTTCCAGATGGAAGTGAGTGTCCCTCGGACAATTCCCCTGGCCATAGTTACCGTGAAGAGTCTGGCTTCTCTACCTACCGTGGCAGTGAAGACGATGGCCCAGAGCCCTCCTCACCATCAGGAGACTACAGTGGGCATCAGCCAATCAAACCAGTGCCACCCCGCTTTCAAAAGCAACCACAACACCACCAGCAGCAGGTGAGCACCAGCTGATGCCAATAGCTTCAACTCCAAATTAATGAGAATTCTGGTTTCATTGCACTGTTCTTAATAATGTGGCCCATGGTCATGTTAACATTGCACTGTCCACCTTGGTTGTAGAGATTTAGGAAATGAGGAGCTGCACTAAAACATCTATAAATAATGTAACAAATGTGGACAGTAGCCTTTGGTGTATATTCGGGTGAAAACCATAAACTCCCCGCAGCTTTACAGAGGCACAAATTAGCCATCTGGAACTTCTAGTGTTACTGCATTCAGGATCTCTTAGAGATGGCTTACTTGCTGACCTTATTATGCGGCATTAGGCCACTAATACACCTGGGCAGCCCAGGCAAGTACAGCTTGTGTGTTGGAACTGGTCACCTTCATAAAGAACAGCCTCTTTGATATTGACCATGATGGGGTTGTGCTAGAGAAGTGAAACTAGGATATTTAGAAAGTTAGGTCTAATTTCTTGAGAAGAGAATCTCCAGCATCTTCTTGGTTCATTCTAAAATATATGAGAATAAATGTACTTTGATTTTTTTGTTATGAATGCTAAATGGGGAACAATATCCTGCCGACTTTGTTAGCTTAGCCTGGAAATGTCTTCAATTAGTTTGTCTCATTTTACACAGAACAGACAGTGTCAATTTTGTCCATTTATTGAATGTCTATTGTGTGGATTTTAAAGGAACAAATGTTCAAGATGCAGCATTGGCAGCAGTCAGGTCACCCTAATCCATCAGGGTCAAGCCACACTCAGCGGGGCTACTACCCTCCACATGTCCTGGGTTTTGATCCGCGCTGGATGATGATGCCACCTTTCATGGATCCCCGCATGACCCAGGGACGGTCTCCTGTTGACTACTACCCTGGTAATTACTAAATCTGTATATACTTATATGTATTACATTTAAACAAATAACAGGTGGTTTGGCCAGACACATTTGTTTCGGTATAGACAGACTATACAGTCTAACGGAAGGACAGACACACCATGTTTAACATGATTAATATGTGATTGATTGATTTTCAGCAGGAATGGTAAAACCTATGATGCACCAAGATCACTTGAACAGTCCCGGTTCTGATGAGGGATGCCATCCAAACTTGCCTCAGGAGAGACGAGCGCCTTCCACTGAGCCTTACCCAGTGTGGAATCAAGATGGCTATCCCTTGCGTAGCTTTACTCCACCTTACCAGAGACAGCGTGAAAGCTCGGAAAGCGGACATCCCGATGACAGGTAAGTTTATTTTGTTCGAATTCTGCAGTCCTTAAATTAAGGCATGAGGCCCTCTTGTGTTTTAATCTGCAAAACTGAGCATTTTAATAATTCCTTTAAGTCTTCTGAATTGAGTGATTACTGAAATAAAGGATATGCTGACATTATTTTTAAGTATATAGAGAGGATTTTCTTATCAACACTGTAAAGTCCATGTTTTTTTAATGGAATCTATGTTGTTAAGGGCAAGAGGCTCTGTGAATGGGCTTCTGTCTGGTTTTGTCATTCCTAATCTTTTTTTTTATGTCTCGTATCCACAGAGGTGATATGGCCTCTTCCCAACAGGACTCCTATGAAGAGAGGGCCAGTGATTGTTTGTCCCACACTCAAGATGATCTTCCCCATCACAGTTATCAGAGCAGAGGTTCAGACAGAGAACAACATGACCAAGGCTTGCTCACCACGGCTCAGAACCTCTCTCAGAATTATTCAGATAGTGAATACCCAAAGCAAGAGTCGAGAGACAAGCATCTGAAAGATGGCCTTGAATCCCACGACGAGGCCTTAGATGGCTCCACAGACAACTGGAAAAGAGATGGTAGCCAGAAACAAGACGGAGGGGTTAACAGTGCCCAAAACCAGTGGTCTGAAGCCAGTTCCAGTTCAAGTAGTGTCAACCAGCCATCTGAGGCTAGTGGACGCACCTTGATACGCAGAACTGGTCCCATCAAGAAACCAGTTCTTAAGGCTCTCAAAGTGGAAGACAAGGAGAATGAAAAGCCTAAACCTGAGCCTGAGGAGAAGCCTGTCCCCTACCGCCTGGAGAAAGAAGTCCTTACTAACGTTTATGACTTGAAGAAAGACAACCAGCCTGCCAACAATAGGCGTTCTGCATCACCTGTGGTTGAAAAACAACCTGAAGAGAGGCAGCGCCAGTCTCCAGTTCCCAGTAAAATGGACAGACCTCTGAGCACCCACAGCGATGACTCTCCCAAGGAGAACACTTGGAGCAGTGCTAAGAGCCAGTCACTTAGAGATAGTCAGGAGAACCGAGAACCCCAGGCACCACGGCGCAATAACTGGATCTTTATTGATGAAGAACAGGCCTTTGGTGCAGTGAGGGGGACGGGTAGAGGCCGCAGTCGAGGCTTCCGGGAATTTAACTCCAGAGGTGGAACCCGTGGTGGCCGCGGTGGAGATAATCTCAGAGGTGTTTATAACAACAATAACAACAGCAGTGGCAGCAGCACTCAGCGAGCAGGCAGAGGTCGAGCACCACCCAGGGATCTAATCAAGGTCGAGGAGTTTCAGAGGGGCAAACCCCGTAGGCGAAATGTCAGTGAAACATTGAGTGAAGCCTCAGAGTATGAGGAACTTCCCAAGAGGCGTCGCCAGAAAGGATCTGAAAATGGAGAAGGGTATACAGAGTCTGGGGATGTCCGTAAAGCTGATAGAGACTCTTGGAGATCCAACAAGGTGTACACAGATGATCAGACTGCCCCAGATTCCAGAGAAAAGACCAAGGTCACCAGAGGCTTTGGAAATCGGGTGCTGCCTCCACGACTGAACACCACTGGTAGTTACAGTCGAAGCTTTGGAGGATCTAGAGATATTTCTACATGGAGGGGCCGTGGGCCTCAATTTAGTGGCAGCAGTAGTGGCTCAATGCAAGAAAATGGTTATGGTCCTGGAGCAGAGACTGCTTACTCCCGCAGACCCCCAGTTGAGCGTGACGCTCTCAAGTACACTCCTAAATTTACTGGCTCCTTCATGGAAAATGGAACAGAGGAGCGTGAAGGAGAATACTACTTTGACAGTGAGAACCCTGACAGACAGATTTTAAGGAGAAGGCGTCCTCCACGTCAAGACAAGCCTCCGCGCTTCCGTCGTCTACGACAAGAGCGTGAACCTGGCTCAAATCAGTGGACAAGTGATGAGTACATAAACGGAGACTTTGCAAATCCCTGGCCAGGTCATTCTAAAAGCACTGGTGACGATAACTGGCCCAGTGGCCACTACTCTGGACGTTCTAGCCAGCATGGCCAGACAGAGGAATGGGAGACGGGTTCAGACAACAGCGACTTTGGTGACTGGAGAGAGAAACGGAGTGGAGGTGGAGGCATTGCTACACAGGGCCATGGCGATATTCCCTCAGACTCTGGCCAGGAGCCAGGCTCCAGTGAGAAGAGGGAGCTTTCTAAGAGAAGCTTCTCTAGTCAGAGACCACTGGTGGAACGGCAGAACAGGAAAGGAGAACCATCACTGCTGGACGCAAGCAAGATGGTGCGTGCACCTGATAATCCCCCCACCTCCTCATCGAACAGGAGTGACAGCTGGCAGAACGGAGGCACTTCTTGTAAAAGGTGAGGCAAATAACTTACTGACCAGTCGTCTGTTATAGCTACTTAGAAATCAACAACACTTTGTTATTTGTATGATGATGACTATAATTTTGATTACAAGGACACCATTTTCAGTTACTCAATTTGGTTTATTTTGAAAAAACACACAATTTAAGCACTTTTTCTATGTCCTGTTCACAGCAGGAGTCCAGATGAGTCAGGCTCTGTATACAGCATAGAGCAGCTGCCAGAAGAGAGGGAGCCCATTGAGCCCGCTGGGAAGAAATTAGACAAGGAGCTGAAGCCAGGACCTGTCAAAACAGACATCACTGAACCACTGTCCCCATATGAGCTCAGCAGCTACCCAAGTGAGTCCAACTTTCTTTCACATCTTTATGGAATGCATAGGGAATGCACTCTGATGGAAATGAAGTGTTGGCAATAGTGTATTTTTAGTGTTAAAAATACTGTAAACACATTTGCTTTCATTCATTCCTCTAATCCCCTTGAATCTTGTTTGTGTTATGTGATTTTGTTTTTCTTAACATGTGTGGAATCAGACTAACAGACTTGTTTAAAAATTACGTTGCACAGCTGCAGAACAGCAACTCCTGTGTTCTGCAAGGTGAAGTTCATGTCATGTTAATATAGATTGAGAACTAAACACTCCTGTTAGCACGCAACCCAGCTAACGTGGCTAACATGATGATTAACTTTGATGTCATGCCCACAGGCCAAAGCTATGGGGAAAATTTAATGCTGAGGGATAACCATGGGTGGTGGAAACAGATTTGCAAGCAATAAAGAAGTTCTGGTGTGGGCTACTTTCTTTTTTTTTATCTCACTTCAGTGCAAGCTAAACCCAGCTGGCTTCCTGTTTGCAATTGACGTCTGTTCTTTTCTCCCTCACTCTCTGTGCTCACATATGCTATATTTTATATACACATTTCTACCCCTCAGCCGTAAAAGGCGCCATTACCATGCTGGTGTAGGGGGTGAGGACACAAGTTTCTGAAAGCGATAACTTGAGAACAAGGAAACACAGGATTTTGAAATTGATACCATAGGTGTGTCTCGTAAAACAAAAAAGCTTGAGTCTTGGAGACCTCCTTTCTTGTTTTCAGACAGCAGAATAACTATGATTTTCTTTTTTCTAGGTGCAGTGAGAATACCATTAATAATTTTTAAATAGTAAAATTAATTGAAAGGTCTCATATTTTAGGTTTTAACTGGGAGAAAGTCTTTAGCAGGTTTACATTTTAGGTGGGGTAATTTAATTCAGGGTAAAATGTATTAATGGAGCATTTTACACAGGTACAGATGCGATTCAGCACTGCAGCTTTTACTTTAGCACTCTTGATTTTTCCTCTGACAAAAACTTTGTTTTGTAGTTGAGGGAGACACAGGGGGACCAGGTTCAAATGCAGATGGATACCAGGATGCCTTGTCCAAAAAGCAAAGACGCCCACAGGAAGATGACAGGAGGAGGAAAGAACAAGGGGCAGCTGTAAGTTTAACATACACCAAATTCTAAATACTCAAAAAATATTATTAGTTTGTTTGTTTTTTAATAAAAATGGCCCTCTAAAATGTGTTTAATTCGGAAAGTCGTTGTTATGACACTGTTGGCCCAATATGTGAACTGCAGTCCTATAAGTGCCCTATTGCTCCCTTTATGAGTCCTCCAGTGGTTGGTTGTTAATGCTCTTTAGTACTCAGTCACCAACCAGTGAGCAGTTGGCAGATGTTTTCAGGAAAGTCACTGTCTACTATGCAAAATACTGTTGACCATGGAATCTCCCTGTGAATTCACAAGGAGGTTTTTGGGCAAGCTGATTTTTTTGCCACATATTTTACCTGGCAGCAGCCAGTTAAAGCTACTTCACACCCCACTGAGAAATATACCTTTTTCCCCAGGCGACTGGTCGCCAAGGGTTAGCTGACCGATGTGATCTTAACTACCTAGAATAGTATAATACAGTCTTGACAGGGTTTACTTGAGCAAATCAGTTCAGCAATTCGCTAAACCCTTGCTTGTAAATTGGCTCGCCTCCCGCTTTCAAACAACTTTGCTAAAAAATGCTACAAACTAATCGTCACATTCATGCATTGTTGGAGTTGGAGAAAGCTGCAAGCTTACTTAATTGTTAAGTGATACAGCAATGACCTTCTGATAATACTGTTGGAGTCCAAGCTCCTTCTGCATTGGCAAAGCCTTGTCTTTCCAGCTTGCTGCAGCACCGCTCATTTGTTTCTCTACAAGATGCGAGTCCTGAAAAGCGATTCAGTTGTCATTCTACATATGCACAGCTTATTTTTTCCGTTACTATTAGATTAGTAATGGAAGTATATTAGATATTTGAGTTTAAAAACTGAGAGTGTGCACTCTGTCCTCTCTGAGAAAGGATGACTCGCAGATGGGCCAAGGAGAATTATGGGATAGCGATTAACCTCTCTATCATGACCTTCTGGTAGTTGACTTAAATCACACAGCAACTTCATGTTTAATGTTGTTTTATTTAAGATGCTCTGTTGGCTGCCATGCTGTCAGTTTTTGTTGCGTCTTTTCTTCCATATAATTGTCTCTGCCTGACTGACCGCTGAACATGTGCTAAATTTGAGAATAATTCAACCCTTACTTTAACATGTCCAAACAAAACAAACAGGCACAAATACATGGCAGTGCTACTCTTTTTGTATTACACAGATGATACCTAGTTTAGTAAGTGCTGGCTGTGATGCCTGGACACTGATCTCTGGGAAGGTGGCTGCACTGATCCCTTAATTACACTCACTTAATTTAGGGATGTGCGATATGACCAAAATCTCATATCCCGATATAAGAATTCTATCGTCCAATAACGATATAAATCACAAAAATGTAACATTTTCTGTAAATTCTGTGAATCTCGGGCAGCTCGTCTTGCGGGAAGTGTTTCCAGCTGCGCGTCATGTAGCTGGAGTCGAGTGTTTTAACTGATGCATGAAACTATACATTATTAGACATAAGTTGTAACGGCCGCCGTTTTCTTTGTGAGTATTTATTACACGGCGTGCTGCGGGGAAAAGCCTGTTCTAACGTTTGAGTCTAAGGTTTATTTTTTAGCACCTGGCGGCTCTTTTTTAATTCTCATCCGTAAATAATCTGCTCTTTCACGTGATTCAGTTTATTTTGTAAAGTCTCAACAGGATCTTGAGCTTTATTGTGAAAGGTTTATGTGGAACATAAACAAGCGGACACGTGATGCTGTTACCGTCGTTGTTGCTAACAACAACGCATAAAAACAGGCGCTTGTCCGTCCGTAGTGTGGTTACATTAAATATAAGAGAAAGAGAGAAATTAATATAGCCACTACAGTTTATTTTGCGACACCACGAAACAAACGATAGCGTAAAATGAAACGATAGACGTTTTTATATCGTCATCCGATATATATCGTTATATCGAACAGTCCTAACTTAATTACACTGTAATTAACTCATTACATCAGACTTTGCAAGCACATCGGCATGTGAAGAAGAGAGGGAATGTGTAATTTATTTATTTTTTATCCCTCAAGCGTAAAAAAGTGATGGCATAGGAATTTCACATGTGTACCATAGGTACATTTACCAAAACTCTGGGACAAGTTAAAATTTCAGCGATAACTCAAGGAAGTGATCTAGGATTTTCACATTTATAACTCAGGTGCATGTACAAGGAAGCTGAGGGGGGTAGCACTGGAGGCCGGCAGTATTTTCTAGGATATATCACATTATGTTTACACAAAAGCGTTCATTACATTTAGTTGCTTGCCATTTTTACACAGCGAACCTTGAAGCTTTTTCTTTTAACCATCTTAGGTACCAGTGAAAAACAGGACGGTCACTTCCAAGATGCCACCACGCTTTGCCAAAAAGCAGGGAAGCATGAGCATTGAACAACCCGAGGAAGGAATTTCTTCTAACAATCTGGGAACTGAAATCTGGGAGACCAACAGCTCAGGTATTGTTATTTATTTAATTTTTGGTCATTGCTTCATTGAGATATGCATTTTGTCATATTAAACATAAACCTTTAGCCTCAACACACACTGACGGCACATACAGTCAGGCACCATGAATTTTTGGGCAATTACATTTTTTGAAAGGTTACCTTTGTTCACCATCACAGTGAACTTAAACAATGAAGGCATGCTTTAAGTGCAGACTTCTATATTTAATTTTAGGGCTTTAACAAAATGTTTTGCACCAATTTAAAGTAATTTTTTCAAAATTAACTGAAATTAACTAACAAGTCCTTTCATAGCTTGTGGTGGAGCCTGTGCACTCGTTACTCCATGAGAGATCATATAATCTAACCTACATATAGAACAAGAGCATTGCAGTATTATTCCCAGTATTTATGGCAAAGTCCATAAAGAACAGATGTTGTAATATGAATGTGCATAATATGAAAGCTTGAGTTTTTTGTGAACATTTTGTTTTTCAAATGATTGCATTTTTCATTAATAACAGTGAGGTTTGTGTATCTGTTTAAGCTCTTTCAGTGCAGTCTTCAGGGGGAGACTCATGGACCAAACAGGTGTCTTACACTGGGAGTGAGCCCAACTCTGAGGTAGTGTGATGCAGCTGCTACTAAACTGCATGTTGTTTGTTTTTGTTTTTAGTCTCATTTTAACTTTCTTTTTCACATTAGTTTCAGTTGTTCTAGCATTGCTTTCAAAAACATAGACAGACTCGTAACATTGCATGTTTTGGGACAGGACTCTGATGCGGGCCCAGAACAAAACAAAGAGCAGCACAAACCAGGGCCCATCGGAAATGAACGCTCCCTGAAACACCGGAAGGGCTCAGAAGGTGTCGATAGGCTGGAAGGTGGCCCTATCACACCAGTCAATGGTGTGGACCTCCATGTGGACACTGTGCTGCCTGTCCCACCCATTGAGTTTGGTGTCAGTGCCAAAGATTCAGATTTCAGCCTGCCGCCGGGTTCTACCCCAGTACCCGTGTCCAATCCTGTGAACAAGCTTCAGGACGTAAGTGACTTATTGTACTTTATAGAAATCAATGAAACTAGCTGTAATACATCTGAAACCATTAATGGAATACTGTCTTATTTGAAAATAAGATATGTTGATTTGTAAGTATTTATAATCTTCTTTGTCCTCAAACAGACGGCTTTGAATCAGAGTATCCCAATTCTGCGCTCCAACCACCTGCAGCCTGGCATCAACCTCAACCCCATCTCCTTTCCCAGTGCTGATCTCACCCTCAAGGTATTTAAATCACAATCCAATGTCAGATAGTTTTTTTTTTAATATATAACTTAGAAAGAATGGTACTCCTGTTGATTTGTGGTGCTTTTAGTAGGAAACATTAGAAAAACTCTGATCTGAAATGTGCTGCTCAGTTATAAATGTTTGTGTCTCTGCAGATGGAGTCAGCACGTAAGGCGTGGGAGAACTCCCAGTCTCTTCCTGAGCAGGGCTCTCCTGGTGGCAGCGCTTCAGGTGCTCAGCCTCCCTGCAGTGCCGGCTCATCCACTGGTGTCAGTTACAGCTCGTTTGGAGGCGTTTCCATGCCACCAATGCCCGTTGCATCGGTAGCACCTTCCATGTCCATGCAAGGTAAAACTACATTTTGTTTCTTGAGTTTGATGAAGGATTTATCTTAGAGGAGTAAATGAAAGCTTGTTTGGGTTTTGCCCCTGATGCAGGTAATCATATTCCCCCGCTGTATCTGGATGGTCACGTCTTTCCAAGCCAGCCACGCCTTGTACCACCTACCATGACCCAGCAGCAGACTTACCAACAGGTAACACACACACACACACACACACACACACACACACACACACACACACACACACACACACACACACACACACAGACTTGCTTGTGTACCAGCAAATTGTCATGATGCTGCATGTGCTCACTCATTCAGGCGGCTGCAGCCCAGCAGATTCCCATTTCTTTACACACGTCTCTTCAGGCTCAGGCCCAGTTGGGGCTTCGGGGAGGTCTGCCTGTTTCTCAGTCCCAAGAGATGTTCAGCTCCATCCCCCCCTTCAGGTACTGCTTGCTTAAAGAATTTCCATATCGCTTCACTTCATTTATTTAGAAAGCAGATAAAATCTTTTTGAGAGTTTTAAAAAAAAAAACTTTTTCCTTTTGCTCATTGTGTCACTCTGCTTTTCTTTTCCTTCCTTTTTCAGGTCCCAGGTTTACATGCACCCCAACTTGTCACAGCCCAGCCCCATGGTACTGTCAGGTGGAGCCCCTCTCAAGGGCCCATACTCAGCTTTCCCTGGCATGCAGCCATCAGACATGGTTAAACCCCAGTCAGGCTCACACTACCAGCCTATGAATGGCAGCCAGCAGCTTGTCTATGATAGTCAGATGAACCAAGGGCCTGGCATGGGCTCTTCACAGTTAATGGACTCTCAGCTCATTCAGGTGTGTGGGCTGTTGCTGCTCAGGACTAAAATATCCATTTTGACGTATAAGAGGATTTTAAAATTTTTCATAGTGTTTGTTTTAGCCTAACAAATATAAGCCATCATATAAATGGCATAATTGGACTGTTGTCTTATATTAAAGGCTTACAATCAATTCTTCATTCTCACCAGGTCACTATGCCCCTGCCTGGCTCTCAGCTGCGTTATGGTTCAGCTCAACAACACCTCATCCTCCCACAGTCCATCCAGCTGCAGCAGGGACAGAACTTGTCAGTGGGAGCCCCACGCCGAATGCTACCACCAGGGTCGCAGGCAGCTGTCATGACAGGCAGCAGAGAGGTGAGCCTTACTGGCTTCATGTTACTCAAATTTCCATCCATCAGATATCTCAGCACTGGTGTGCCATTTTTACCTGTTACACCCCTGACCGATACTGAAATTCCACTACAGTTGTCTGACAATGTACCTCTGTGTGTCTCTCCACTGTCAGGGCTCACAGATGGAAATGAAAGGTTTTCAGTTCTCTGAGAAGCCCAATCATTCCCCAGGCATATCTGGAGGTTCTTACAGGTGAGTGGAAATAATTTGAGGAAGGTAGAAGAAGTTAGTTATGTAGATCTTTTTATCACTTCAGATGTGCTCCACTGTGTAACAGTGCACAGTTGGCTAATTCATTTGTATTATTATTATTATTTTTATATCAGACCTGGCTCTGCTAGCCCCGGCGGGAAGCCCTCTGGTCCTGTAGGACCTGTAGGCCCTCTGCCTACACATTTTGCTCAGCAGGTATGGATTTTTCACCTTAAAATATTACCATATTTTTTTTGTTTTTATACGACCATTGTTTTAAAAGTGGGCCACACAATATATTCCTATATGTATGTTTTATTTTCTAGACATAATTAGTTAAATGCACCATTATGCAATTAGAATATAGTATACTGTAAAAAAAACAAAACAAAACAAAAAACCTTTCCAGGACTTAACCATTACCTTGGTTTCTGCTCATACAGAGCACTAAGTACGAGTAAGCTCTACACTTTACTTTAAAGAATAGACGGGGAATCATTTTTGTTTTTACATACGGTATGAATTTCAAAGTCATAGGAGTTTGAAATTCATACCGTATGTGTATTTACTAGGAGGCTGAGGGGTAGCACTGGCAGCCCCCCGGTATTTTATGTCTAAGCCAGTATCAGACTTGGATATTAACGTTATTCAAGTAAACTGTCACAGGTAAATACAAATACAAGAATATGCACTTACTCGCTTGGGGTTTATTATTTTAAATAAATAACAGGAGGACCAAGATGTTTTTTATTTTTTAAAAAGGTATTTGTTACTGGTCTCTTTTCTGCTCAGTGTGAGTCTTTGATGCATACTGCTGCCAATATCATATCCTAATATAGGATCGCTACATCCTTTAGCCTGAACATCAGTATTTGGAATCTAAAAGTCAAGTCTAAAAATGTGTTAAGGAATTCAGCACTTGCTAATTATTTGCATTTCATTTATTTCCCAACCCTTCACCTGCTTTTCCTCCTGTTGTTTCCTCTGTGACCAACAGGTCCCTCCTGCTCAGGGCAGCATGGTGATGCACATGCGGCCCCCCACCACAGGCCCCTTCCCCAACCCTATTCAGAGACCTGTTATGCAGGTCAATAAGCCCGTCATCATCCGTTCCCCCCCTTACCCCAATCCTGGCCGTGACCCTCCCCACTCCACCCCTCCTTCAGCTTCCGAGCCCCCAGTTAAAGGGCAAGAGGATGGCATGAAGGTGAGCCACCCACTGTAAATATAGGTAATTTAATTTAATCCATTTTTATCTTTCTCTTATTTTGAAATGCTTTTCATGTTCACTGTTGTGTGATTTGACTTAAAAATGTAACATTTTTTTAGTGTTGAATTCATTTTCAGTAATGTGAGACTTTTATGGTGTTACATAAAACACTTGTTGGTGCATATATGTACGGCTTACCAGGCACTGCTGTCTCTTTAATAAGTCCTCTGTCTTTTTTGTACAGAATAAAACAATAAGAGATGTACGCAAGGCAGTGGGAGAGGGCAAAACACCGTCCGGGGGCATGACCAGCAAACTCCAGGAGCCCCTACCTTCCACAGGCCAAGCCAAACCAGCACGCACTGGAGCCATCAAACCCCAGGCTGTCAAAGTAGAAGAGGGCAAGGCGTAATAATGGACCTTAAAATCCTCATCACCACCAAGCCTGCCAACACAAAGCTCATTGACCACTGTCAGCCTTTTTAAAACCCACCTTACCCCCAAGGCTCCAAGGCCCGGGGCCTGCAGGCAGACAACATAATGAAATGCCCCCTCTTGAACTTTCAGAACTGGACACTGTTATTTCACATCACGTATAGAGATATATAAATATATATAAATATATGCATAAACACAGTCTTTTAAACAGATCTCTTCAAGGTCCTCTTTAATTTATTATTAGTCACTTTTAAGGGGATATTGGTAAGGAGAAAAGACATTTTGTTTTTGTGTGTGCGTTTTCTCTGAAGTGGGGGAAGAGGAAAATGGCCAGCTCACACGGTTCATTTTCCATACTGTTTTGCCAAACTGTAATTACTCCCTGTTTATGGACTGCATCCCTTAAAGACCCGACAGAAACTTCATACAACTGAGAAACAAAGTCTGTTAACTTTTTTTTTTTTATTAAGCAAATTTGAAATGCAGTGTGGGGCACTTTTTGTTTTTCTTTGGTATTTTTTCTGGTAAATAAAGTCACGACCCAGACATCCATACTAATGCTAAAAGACTTGTTTCATTAACCCAGGAAAAAAATAAAACACAATTGTTGGGCATCATGCATGTCAAACATAGCAGAAGTCAAGTGGATCACCTCAGAAATTCATCTTTTTTGGGCTACTTAACCCAACACATGAACTGCGTAAAAACTGCTTCGATTCTTAGAAACTTTTTTTTCTCTAAACCGTTCTTTGCTTTAGATTCTGTTGCTCACTCTGTATGTAAATTGAAAGGAGAAAAAAAAAAGAGATGGAGGTTTTACCAAAATTATGTTGCTTCCATGGGAAGTCCACTGGCATCGGCGGCGTGTGCATGTGATGTGTTGAATGTGTGTAAACTTGCAGGACATCTACATAGAAGCTAGCAACATTTCACAAAGACTGTGTGCGTGCAGGGGTGTATGTGTGGATTTGGATTGACTACGCTGAAAACATTTGTGGGTTCATTGTGAAGTTTTGGAGGGCTGAGAGGTGGGCATTCACAGTTGCTGTAAAAGGACCCTCAGACAGCTGATTGAAATGTTTGCTTTCTTATCGCTTTGCTTTGGGCTGTAATGAAATCAAACTGTGTTAATGAACATGTGATGTAAGCGATTTTTCTTTTTTTCCTTCTTTAACATCCATTAGCGTTTGTTTTCTTTTTCTTTAGGGCTCCTGAAAGACTTTCATATTGTTCAGATCCCATTTCAGAATCACTGAGGGGAGTTATTGGGAAAAAAAAAAAATAATGTCATCACTATTTGATAATTCAAAATCTGGTTTCTGAGGTGGCACTAGCAATAAATGCAGCCTAACTATAATCACAATCAGGGTCCAGTTAATTTGTTTTCCTCCGTTAGAAGCTAATGATCACATAACGAGGGGTGTTTGCTTGTTAAACTGAAATCCACCTTTTTTTTTTTCTTTTCTTTTTTTTTGTGCGAGCACAGCAGTTCCAGCAGACTACGAAGGACTTTAAAACAAACAAACAAAAAAACAAAAAAATGTTCTGTTTGAAAATGTGAAGCTGATGGAATAATTATTTTTGTTCATCTTCTGTTTTTATAACGGGCGCTCAATTTGAAATTCACGACGCCCCTGCCATAACTGTTACTGCTTACTATAATGCTCCATGACACTACAAATGTTTATCTTTACAACAGTGTTTCACTGCTATATGTGTATACGCATACTTAACTGTACAGTTGAGCCTTGTGAGCAAAGGGAGGCTTAAACTTGCATTTCATTTTAGATATTGTGGCACTATAAAGGATTCGATGTTTTAAAAAAAAAAAAAAAAAAAGGTCACTGTGTTCTCAGAACGGACTGCTTTCACCTGTTAGGTTTATCGGGCTTGGAGTGTGGGGTTTTTTTGTTGTTGATTTTTTTTGGCCTCTTACCCCTTTCTTGAAAGGATCTTGGCGCTTCTCATCATTGCACCTGCACTGCAATGTTGCCCATTTTGAGGTTGTTTATTTTTTTTTTGTTTTTTTTTACTTTTAAGATGCATATTTCAGTTTTTGTCAGAGGACCAGTGCTTTCTACAGCTGATCCAGCATTCTATTTATCCTCTCTGACCTTTATCCTTTCAGGTATTTGGTCATTACTCTCCCTTGTTAAAGAAAAAGAGCTTATTGAGAGAAAATAAATAAAGCAGTTGTGATTTCTTAAATGCACTGTTGTTTCTGTACTCTCACTCTCGTACCTCAGATTCTTCTGATGGCAGCAATTATCGGGATGAATAGTTTGCAGTTTGTTGAATGTGTGGTGTCCTTGATGGGCAGTAAGGTTAACTGTGTACTAAATATGTGAGCTTCAAAGGAAAGTTTCAAAAAAAAAAGTTTTTTAAAAGTTTTAGGCTCTGCTAACCATGTTTGTTTTTAACACTGAAGATAGATAAGTTCAGTCTTAGGTGTTTGCGCCACACACCTGAGGACTGCCAGCTCTCGGTTCATCTTTTTTTTTTATTTTTGTAAGGAGACGCAAGATTGGAAGTCACTCTTAATCAAATCTGGCCCACTGAAAGATGTGAAGGGGAACATGGATTTTGTGCTCCTCAATGTATTTTTATAGGTTTTACAGCTTTTCCTACTGATAACGACTTCCATGCCATTCATACTATCCTAAGGCAATGAAGTAATAGATGAACATTAAATTAAGAGAATATGAGAACTTTTTGGCTAAACAGTTTAAAAAAAAAAAAAAGAATAAACAAAACCTTTATTTTAGTATTGTAGGACAGCCTGGCCAATAAGCTACCATCATTTTTTTGTTAGGACATTTTATTTATTAGAGAAATATGTTTATTATATATTTATTTCTTACAGTTTAAGCCCTGAGAGTCATGTTGGCAGATTTCTTTCTTTGTTACAGCAACATTTCTTTATCGTGTAGAAAAAAATGAGACATACTGTTGGAATTATACTTGTTTTTTCTTATACAATGATATCTTAAGGATTTAATGTGTAGTTAAACTTCTTTGTGCTGACAGAAAAGAGAATTTCATTTGGTCTGGCCCACTTAAGATCAACTTTGACATACCCCATGAAATCCATGCAGGAAATACACTTACCAGACACCAGAAAGGCAAGACTGGGTTGGACTCAGTCTTTTGCCCTCAGGTTAACTTTTTTTTCTTTTTTTTTTTTTGCATGAATTCAACAAGTTGCTGGAAACATTCCCCAGAGATTTTGGTTCCATTTGTTGACTGCACATCAGGATGCGAAACTCCTGTTCCAGCACATCCCAAAGGTGCTCTGATGGACTGAGATTGGCTGTGGATTCATTCCAATGTCCAAGAAAGCAGTCTGAGGTAGTCTGAGCTTTGTGACATGGCACGCTGTCTCGAAGAAGCGCAAACTGTGGACATAAAGGGATGGATATAGTAAGCAACAATACATAGGTAGGCTGTGGCATCTAAATAATGGTTTTTGATATATTTTGTATGATCAGCAAGCACCCTGATTAGAAATTCTGGTAAACTCCCCAAGGCCCACAAAATAAATGTAAGGGTCACGAAAACTGAGGAGGCACAAAAAGAAAACTGAAAAAGCTCCACGTATTTTTCTGCCTTTTTTTCCTCCACTCTTAAAAAAAACCCCACTCTACTCTCTTCAGATTTTTTTACACCCACTCTATTATTCGGTCAGCAGTGGACACACAATGCAGGTTTTTGTGTCTTGGGGGCAACGCCTTTGCTGCTTTATTTCTTTTGTGCTGTACATTGTTTAACTGTAATCACAAAGTTACCTTTAGTAAACGTCCACATGTATTAATAACTTCCGTAGTAACACGGCTACAACGCACCTGTGTAGTTCAGGCACGGTGACGTCACTCGGGTCAGAGATTCCGGAGATTTTTGCGGCGTAACAAAAACAAAGGAGGCGAGTCTGGACGAAGAAAGTTTCTCCTTCCTTCCTGAGTGCGGAACGGGAGTTTGCATACCTCACCGCGCAGCTTTCCACCAAGCTTTTGGAGTGTTTCGTAGCCAGATAGCTAAGGTAACTTTTCTTTCTTCTTCTTCTTCGCTGTCTGAGGACAGAAAGATGCACAATCTTCTTCGACGTTTTCCTTGTGCTGCACTTGTGACGGTAACGATAAACAGCGAAAAAGTACCGCCTCGCTCTGAATTTATCTGAAAACTTACATTTAAAAAAAAAAAAAAAAAATTAATTAGTTAATTTTCTTTTTTCGGCATTTTCTACTACAAACAGAATCCAAGCAGGGGAAAATTGCTCTTGGCTAAAAGATGCCTGTTTTTCCTCATTACTGCCTGTTCACACAGACGATCCTCGTTAATAGGACTTTTTTATTATTTAATATTCGTCAGACCCCGTTAGCAGTTCACAGAAGAGTTGCTTAAAAAGAAAAAAAGAAAAAGAAATCCATATCGCTCCTTAACAGAACATACGGCCGCCATCTTTGCCGCATAAAGTTAACTCTTCAACTGATTTATGAAAATAAAAAATAGAACATTTATGTTCGTATTATTATATTGTCATTTTCAATTAATAGATGACTGTCGACTGATTTTGATTGCTAAGTTTATTTGCACTCACATATTCAGCTTGCATTTGAAGACAACGCAATGTTATTTATGCTGTTAATATTCAGATGGTCTAGTTGTTTGTTGTATAGTGTGTCTTAACTGTGTCTTAACTGATTCAGAATAGATAAAGAAAATGAATAATTAACACATTTCTGTGCCTGTTCAAAACAAAGGAAAATTCTACATTGTTGTTCATTTTTAGCCTTCTACCATAAACAAAGAGCTGGCAAAAAAAGAGAAAAAAAAAAGCTGTTTGGTAGAGTTTTGTTACTTAACACTAAAGATGGTGTGTTTGCTCCACACACCTGAGAACTGCCAGCTCTCGGTTCATCATTTTTTTATTTTTGTAAGGAGACGCGGAAGTCACTCTTAATCAGTGCATTGCAACAATGCTGAAATTGTTGCAATGCAGCTCAAGGTGCTTTATATTGCTGGCATATATATATATATATATGGTATCTATATTGGTATGAGCACCTTTATTCTTCACACTATGAGGCAAGTTTTCTCATAATTTATTTAAGTAGTCTCCGGGAATGATTCTCCAAGCCTCTTAAAGAATTACTTCATTCAATAATGTCAAACCGGGCTCTAGGGAGGCCAATCCATGACTGATAGCATCAGATTGTGTGTTTTATCTATTCAGGGATCCTTGGGATCATTTTCATGCTGAAAAATTAAGCCATTTTCAGTGCATGCTTCCTAAGATGTGACTTTTGTTTTTTTTTCTGTGTTCATAATTCTGTTAATTTCGACAAGCTTTCCAGTACCACTGGTTGAAATGGAGCTCCAAATCATGAAATAGCCTGCACTGTGTTTTAAAGGTGGCTTTAGACACCCACAGTCTTACCTTTTTTCTGGCCTCCTATGTATTGATGATGATTTAGCTTCATCACTCAGTCAGACTTTTTGCCACAGACTTTCAGTCCAGTTCTTGTTTAATTTTAATTTCCCCCTGTTTCCCTTCCTTAAAAATGTTTTCTTGACAGCCACTCTTCCAGTGAGACCATTATGTGTGTGTATGTGAATTCAGATCAACAGGAAGCTAGATGTGTTCCTTTGCATCACAGAAGGCCACTCTGCAGAAAATCTGTGTGGAATGAGAACTGTGTCGCCCCCTGGTGGTTTGTTAATAAACATCAGTTTCTCAGATTTCAACCCCAGAAATACAGAAAATGTTAAAAACCTGCCCAGTAAACAAAACAAACAAAAACAGTGTATTCAAAAAGATTAAAACAAATATCAATAATCAAAAACAAAAACCTCAGCTAACATATTGAACTGTTTCCATGTTCACAAACAAATGACATTAGGCATAACATGCTCTCGGTTGATGCCAATACATTCCTATAGGGTGGTACTATAAGCTGAAACATCTTTGCATAACAGGTCTGCTTCTCTGATCCAGGATGACCGCCAAAAGTGCTGTCAGGCCCGATGAAGGCCTGATGATGATGCAGGAGCTTGATGACCGCCTGAAAGAGCAGATTGACAAACTGGAGCATGTTCGTCTTGCTGCTGTTGAACTGAAGGATAACTTGTCTGGGGTAGTTTCATTAAAATTCTTATCTATCATATAAACAATTGTTTAATAAAATTGTATTATAAAGAAATCTTTCTGTTTTTTGTTTTGTTTTATTAAATTCAGAGCAACAGTGATCTAAGCCAGTCTATCAGTGACCATTTGGAGTGGCTGAATCACCTGTCTGAGCGAGTTGAGACTCTTCACATGAACACAACTGTTTTTATTCAGGTGGAAACAGGATGGGTTGTCTGAGGGGATGTAATAAAATGTCTGTCTTTTTCTTATAACTGTCATTTTCTGGCATTATCAGTCAAAAAACTGTCACTTCAGCAGTGAAGACAGGACTCCCTTCCACTTTTAAAAAAATGATGTCAGTAGGGTTCGCTTGGGCACTGGTAGGAAGACCTGAAAGTAAACACCAAAACTGTGATGGCAAAAAGATTTAGGAACAGTTGCAATGATTGTTAGGGTAGTTTACTCATAAATTGGAAAATAACCGTGAAAATTCTTTGTATGTTTTCCAGATGAATCCAAAACCTCGTGCATGGGCAGGAAAACAGAGTTCCAAATATGGGTACCGCTGGGGTCGTCTCCACCAAGCAGATGATGCTCTGTCAGAGTGTGGCTGGTCCCCCATTCGCACACGACGTGGCAGCGATGCGGCCTCTGAAATGTCCTGTAATTGGTGACCGTGTAACCAGCTCCATATGTCAGCTGAGGTTTCAAAATAACATGACAATGTTTCACATTTTGTTATAGCTACAGTTTTCATGCATTTAATACTTTAAAGTGGTTTTCTTCTGATGTGTACTATGTTACTGAACACCCTGTATTGTTAATAAAACCATGGCTTTTGATTTTTATTGTGTAAGATTCTCTCTTCTCAGCTCTGTCTTTTAGCAACTTAAACATTTTTACATAGTCAGTTAAACTCTCTAAACATTTTTGATATATTGCAAAGTAGGAAATTTGTTACTTTATTAAGTTTATAAGTTATGTTTCAAAAACTGTAAATAGTGCGATGACTTCACTCTTGTTTCGGCTGCCCTCTTTAGGGGTCAACTACTTCCATCCCAAACATCCTATGTCATTCCACAACCACAACTTGTCTACTTATTATTCACTCATGTATTCTGTCTTCTACTGACTTTAATTCTTAATGGAAATCTTGTTCTCAGTGATTCACGTGTTTGATTAGGTTTTATTATTATTATTATTATTTATTTATTTTTTTAATTTATTTTTCGGGCTTTGGGGCCGGAAATAATGGTATACTGGGTTGTGTGGTGACTTCACACAAATCTCGTAACAACAATATAGGGGCACTTGGGTTTGTGTCCGTGTCTGATGCAAGGTGCTCTTTAACCGTGAAATCACCGCACGCTTTGACCGGCAGAGGTCGCTGCTGACAGGCCAGCATTATGTCATTGTTAACCACACTGTTGTAAATAAAGTTTTGGCAGAACGCGTGGTCGATAATTCTGGAAGGTGCGCCTGGTTAGTTAAAGTAGAAACACCTTTCCCCGAAGGGAAACTGTCAGCTAAACTTATTTTTTTATATATATTCAACGTTACGGGTATTGTGTGAACAACCGACAAACATGGCAGAAAGCGACTGGGACACCGTAACTGTCTTGAGGAAGAAGGGGCCGACTGCTGCCCAGGCCAAATCCAAGCAGGTTAGTGCGAACGCTTTATTTCGTTTGTGCTTCCGTACTTTTGCTGGCTAACAACATTTTCGGATATCTACCTCACTGAGTGAATTAATCGTGTGTAATATGTTGGTAAAAGCTCTTTGTGCACGTGGTCGTTAGTTGAAGCGCTAAGAATCATCGCACATCCTTCTGGTTTACTTCAATAACAACAGATATGAACGCCCGTTTCCGTTAATGTTAGCTAGCAAGATGAACCGACTCTAGGTGAACGGTCGTATTGGAGACATTTAAACCGTCTGTTTGAGTGTTTTTAACTCAGCAAGTGCTAGCTGTCTTCGAATGATGGCTAGCTAGCTAACCTTCCTGCACTAACTTGAAGTGTATTTTTCTTTATGCCACAGTTTCTAGTAGCACATGGTACCTTCAACAAAACAAACTTTACACGGATAATGATCACAGTAATGCCGGGGTAGCCTCTATATTATCAGTAGTGGATGGCCAGGATAAAGGCACACTCACTTTGGTGTTTATTTATACGAATGGTGGGAATGCTCATCAGCAGGCACGTAGCGAACGTCTTTAAATGCCACAAGTATAATTTAACTGTAACTTAAAGTAGTACTTTAAATGCAATCATTAAAATGACTCGCTAAATAATACATTTTTGAAGTTTAAGAACTGATTGTGACACCATTTTGACATTTTGTTGTTGCTGTTTTAAACGTGTATTGAAAGGAGGGTTCAAGATGTCATTTTGGGCTCATATGGGTTGGCTGTGGTGTTATAAATCCTTAGGACACCTTTCTTAAATGTGACTTAAATGTCACATTTCTGTGTGTGAACGCTTATTCCATCTTGAGAAATCTGAAATATTGTTTGTATTCAGGTTCAGTTTGTGTGCTAAGGTTAACTGTCTTAAATTCAGTCAATATGCTTTGATAAACAGATTGGTTACTTATTAACTAAATGGCATAAGGCTAAAGAGTGTGTATCAAGAGCTGAGCAATCTGCTGCACTGTTATGACCTGTACTTGTCCTATTTTTTTTTTGTTTTGTTTTTTCCCAGGCAATCACATCTGCTCAAAGACGTGGGGAGGAAGTTCAAACATCCAAGAAATGTAAATTCCCAGTAGTTGGTTTTACACTATAAGAACGAAGTCCACTTACTCACCTGTGTTATGATTACTACAGTCTTTGCATGCCCGGCAACTTTCGCATTGCTTTGATTTTATCCACGGCTTGTCATGCAGGGGCTGCAGGGCAGAACAAACAGCACCTTGTGACAAAAAATACAGCCAAACTGGACAGGGAGACAGAGGAGCTGCACCATGATAGGGTTCCTCTGGAGGTGGGCAAGGTCATTCAACAAGGCAGACAGGAAAAAGGCCTGACCCAGAAAGATCTAGCCACTGTGAGTAAACAAATGTATTATGCTTGTATAAACAGTGTACAGACTGCTGGAAAATGTGCCATGTCTGGTTTTATAAAGCATCTCAGAAAGCAGTCTACACGTATCGAAAGAAAAAGTAGTAGTTAGTAAGATAAACCAAACCAAGTCAGTGACGAATTGTTTGAACATTGTTGTGAGATCAATATGATCCATGTTCTTAACATGATCACAGTCATGGGCAAAGGAGTTTTTACATGTTTCTGGGGTATAGTGAAGAACAATGATGGGCCTTTCCTAAGCTGGGCGATATACGATTTTTTTCATATCACGATATGTTTTTGTTTGTTTTTTTCATTTCAGGCGATAACAATATATATCACGATATAAGCCAAATAACTGTATTTGTAAGATTTAAATGTGCCGTTGCTCACAAGTAAAATGTGAAATAATCACCACCTTGTTTTGATTTAAATATTTATTTCCCATAATAAGTTCAACAGGGTAGATGTACTTAAGGAACATGAGACTTTTTCAGATAAATAAAGGCAAATATTGCAAACTACACAAAAGGCAGCCGCTAAAGCGTTCAAAATAGAACAAACAAAACAGACTACTAAATAGTCAATTCCACTTAGAAACAAAATATTAATTCTAAAAATAAATCTTAGTTTGTGTTACAGAAGAACAGACAAAATTGACTAACTTTTGTCAATATGAAATAAACTGAGAACTAAAAGGAAATCCTCAATCTCTCCTTGTTGTATAGCTTAGCTTTTCGAACAGTTTTAAAATAAAGATGCTAACAGAACATTCTTCAAATCCTAGTTGCAACTCCATCTATCTATAAAAAAAAACAAACAAAAAACTTGAGTCGGACAAATGACAAATTAGCGCTTTCAGTCAGAGATTGAGCACGCTCTAGTGGGTGGCACTGCTTCAGGTGATTAAAAAAAGGTTTATTGTATTTCCAGACTTGCTTTCGGCACAATTTACAGTGCGCGCTACTCTGTTTTTTTTGTCAGACTTGAAATAGCCGAAATGCCTTCACACTACGGAACTTCTGTGGCTCTTCCGTTCGACAATCTCTCCGGCATTGGAACCATCATCTGTTTTCTCTTCGGTAACCTTCGGTCACGCTCACGGTTGATTTTTCTCTAGATGGCACACTCATTTCCTCCATTACCCAGGCGGCACGGCGGCTGGCTGCTTCCCAAACAAATACACATGTGCGGCTTGGCACTTGTGCTGTGTGTAACAAGTCACGTGACATGACGCTGCGGCTGTGATTGGTTCGGCTCTGCGCTACTTAATTTGGGTTGGCTGTTCTTCTTCCTTTTTTTTTTTTTTTTTTTTTAAGGGAGCAAGAGAGATGAGGTCTATCGCAATAGTTTAATTTTTCTATCGAGAAAAAGTTATTTTGCAATACATATCGTTATCGTTCTATCGCCCAGCTTTAGGCCTTTCAGAAGTTTCAGAGTTTTATTGTCAAATAATAAATAAAATAATTTATGCAACGAGGTGTGCTTCAAGGCCAAATCCTGACTGATAGCTCTCCGTTCCCATCTTGTCAGGACTCAAAGTCGAGTAAAGTTTGTAGTCTTCTGCTTGGTTCCACTTGCTTTTTAAAGGATTGACCATGTTAAGAGTGTTATCAACTTCTTCAAGCAATCCCAGAGCAATTTGGGGGTGATGTGTGCATGATCATGCACTGTTCTACAAGGCAAACAAAAGGAAAGTTGTTGAAAAATATTACAATTTTAGCCATGACTGTACTTTGGCTGTTGTTTTTAAGTATTTGCTAGCAAAGTAATTTTCCAGTGCAAACCTTACAATCAGTGTTTATTGTAACCCTGCAGTTATGTGAAATGTGCTACCCACAAGTTCTAAATTATGTATTCCACACTTTTTCCTTAGAAAATTAACGAGAAGCCTCAAATCATCGCTGACTATGAGTGCGGGAGAGCCATTCCCAACAACCAGGTCATGGGGAAAATAGAAAGAGCAATCGGTAAGTGTGTTACTTTAAATTTTTCCAAAACAAAATGTTGAATTTTGTTATTTTCTCGGCTGTATGACCCACATGTTTTTACCTTCGACCATGAACAGGACTGAAGCTACGTGGGAAGGATATTGGCCAACCCCTGGAGCCAAAAACCAAAAAGAAATGAACACAAAGCCTCGAAATCAGCCCTCCCCAACCCCTCCTGTTATCTGTAACTGAATCCCGAATCCCCCTCCCACCTCTTAGAACCCTTAAAAACGTTCCTTTCCCCTCCCATCCGATCCTCTTTCTGGGCTGATCCCACCTGTGTCCTGTCATAGGACCTGGTGCTTCACTGCAATGCAGGCTGCATACTAACAAGTCATCTGAAACACTCTCGAACACCACAAAAAATGAATGATTGAATGCTTTTTAAAGCATCACAAAAAATGTTCAGTGAAGTTCTTTTACCTACGTCTGCTTGGGCTTTGACACAATAAAAGTCAGATTTTTCTTTTCTTTTTTTTTTTTTTTTAAAAAAAGGTGAATTATTTTTCATCTTCAGACTAATGTTAATTCTGAGCATGATGTTAAACCAGAAGTGCTTGATTGCATCTTTTCACTCTCTTCAGACAGTGGGTGGATGTCATTACAGTGTTGAAATGTTTTAATGCTGTGCGTTGTTTTGATCTATAAATAAAGTTTGGCAGTTCATGAATTATTCTTTGTGTGACTTTAAAGCTAGTGTGGCACAGAATGTCTTAACAAAACCAGTGAGATGTATATAGATACAGATAATATATAGTCTTTTAAAAACTATGTTTATCCCAGTAACACTTCAGTAACTACTTCAGGTAAATTTTGGCAGCAATCTTTGAAATGTCCCAGGGCGCTTATTTGGAAAGTTTTGTACACATAATTTCCAAGTTAAACTTTAGGTTCAGTGGGCATGAAGACACAAAAAACATGTAAGGAATCACCAGCCAAATCTTTGAAAAATACAAAAGCTTTTAAAGTCTGGCGCCTTTGTAATGGGTATCTGCCAAAGATTTCCATTCAGGATCCTTGGAGTGTTGTATCTTCATCATGCTATACCTCTGTCACACGGCATTCCATACTCCAAGAGTTGGTGTTTGCTCTAGAGCTAGTGTTTGTATTCTTCAAACACATCCTCCAGAGATGAAGCCCAAACTGTATTTCCTCTGTAGTAGACAAAGTCAAACTGAAAGATACTTTAGTTTTACTCGGATCTCAGGAGGTTAAAAGGCTGCCTAAATTATTTTGTTAGAAACTACTGTAGCATTGAATACAAAAGTAATGACAGAATTCAGCCACTAGATGTCAGAATACTGCAAAAAATTCATAGATTTTTGCATTTTGAAGTCTGTAAAAGCAAGTCAAATTTAAACACATCCTAAAATTGAGACGGCACCTTCTAACTTTCAAAGATTGACCTTGATGAAGCAGCAATTTGCATTTCTTCATAGTGCCCCCCTTTTCACAATGACTTACTGATTTAAGGAATATTATTTATTGCCATAAAGGCTGCCTTATGTTCTTATTAATGATTCATAGAATTGTTGCAGAGCAGCAAGGGCATAATGGAAGAGGAAGTGCAAGTGGGACAAAACACGTTCAAGGGTGAAGGACCGAGGAGCTCGTCAGTGTGAGAACTTAAAGTGGGGAAGGACAAATATTACTCCGACTTCCTATTTAGCTCCAACAGCAGGCTGCAAGTCCTTCAACTGCTCCGCAGGAAACACCTGAAGGAAGCTGCAGCTGTGTGCATCACTGGTTTGGGATAGATGGGAAAGCTGGGTGACATGAAGTGTTGCTGATATCGTTGTGATTAATTAAAGACCAATGTCATGTCAGTGACTGTCACTATTTAATTCAGTTTTATTTATATAGCACCAAAACACCACAGCCATCACCTAAAGGTGTTGACTATTTCAAGTTAAAGACCCTAGAATAGTACAGAGATTAGAATTACTACTACTTATTAGATACTGAATGGGCCTTTTTCATAGCAAGTATTTTCACTCGTGATGTTAATAATAACAATTCTGTTCAATTAAAGTTGTAGTAAATGACACATGTTAATAATATATATAACTTTTATTATTTTTCTTTCTTTGTGGTATGTCAGATGTGTCCTGTGAAAAAGCCCTGTGGGCCTGTTGACCTGAGGCTGATTCTTGGCTATAGGGAAATGGAACTAAGGCCATGCTAGATGTGCCCCACATTTACACTGAGCTGCATGTAACAATCCTCCTCAGTGTTAAAAGAGCATTTTTTTAATGGGCAGCTTCATACAGTAAGCACTCTGATATATAACATTATGAATGGGTTTTCTGTCTTTCTTAAGGTATAAAGACCAGAAAGAGATAATAAAGTCTGCATAACCAGATTTTAGTTTTAACTTTTAGTCAAGGCCCCAACAAAACAATCATTCTAGAGTTAAATGAGCAATAACTGGTAAATTAGCGTTTTGTTTAGTTTTTTAAAGTCAATTAAATACTCATATAAATCATTTCCCCCTAACTATAGCTAGATTTTTACCTTAATCATATTTTAGCTGAGCTGAGCCACTTTGTACTCTCTTATGTCTTCTGCTAAAGACAGTTTGCTGGCATTCCTTTTTTCTCTTAAATAAAGAATGCAACCTCTTGACCGGTGTTCACGGCACAAACAAAGAAGGGGCCTTGCTGTTGTTACCAGGGGGTTATTTAGATTCTTGCTCAACAGGCTGCTTCAGTGTGTGTGTGTGTGTGTGTGTGTGTGTGTGTGTGTGGACTGGTGAGCTACTGAAAGGGAGAGGAAGACAGAGACTGACTGCTTTCCTGGAAATGCCATTCCATTGGTCAAAACACCATAGCAACATAGTTCCACCTATGACAAGGCAGCAGCCAGTGGTTTTGAAGGAGTGATGTGAAGCAGAAGGCTACACTGTGGGGGGGGGGAGCAGGTGGGAGGTATTGAGTTTGGGGGGTGTTTGGGAAGGGGGGGGGGGGTCTGGGGTCTGTTTTGGCCTGAGGCTCCAAACTGAAATTGAGATTCCACCACATGACCAACCTGTTGTCTTTCACAGCGGCAAATGTTTTTCTCTTTTGTCTGACAGGAGTTTTTGGCTCCTTTCATCCTGTACTTATTTTACTTTTTCAAAATAAATAAATAAATCTAGTTTTAATTGGCTCATGACGCTTTAGTCCCTGCACGAAAAATAGTTTACAAGACATAGAGAAATTATTCTGAATAGAATCAACAGAAGTTAATTCCCTATTATGTTTATGCACAGTCTCTCAGCCAAGCAACAGAAAGGCTAGGACCAATAGGAGCAGGTATCTGCAACATCGTTTACTGCTGTGGATTTTTTTTCAGTACGGAGTTAATTAGTTAATTTGCATGCATTTCACACAGTCTTACATAGCATACTTTGGAGTAATAGGATCCACAAAACACACTGAGCAACATAACAAAAGGCTAGTGTTTTCTCCCGTTCATCAAAAACACCCTCTACTTCCTGTGTGACATCCAATCAAGGCGCTCTTTCTGAACAGCTCTACTATCAAATCACACATAAAAACACACATAAAAATGAAGCAAATTGTGTAAATGTGGTTTATCGTCACCTGCTAAAGGACTGGACACCTTTTTGCCTTCAGATCTGCTTGCTTGATGCAAAACTCCCTTTCTAACACATCCCAAAGGTGCTCTGTTGGACTGAGGAGACCATTTCTTCAGCACAGCGAGCTCACAGTCATGGTCCATATTTGAGCGTCATACTGTTGTAAGCTGCCATTAGAAGATGGGCACACTGTGGTCATGAACAGAAACAATACTCAGGCAGGCAGGATGGATCTGTGCTTTCATGATGTTGTTTACAGCAGATTCTGACCCTACCATTTGAATGTGGCAGCAGATAGAGACTCATCAGAGCAGGTACCCCCCCCCCCCCCCCCCCCCCCCCGATCTTCTAGCTTGTGTAATCTGTCACATCAGGTTCCTGTTCTATTCCATTCTAAACTCTGGCATCAACAACAAATTTCCACACACAGAACTGCTGCTCACTGGATATTTTCTCTTTTTCTGACCATTTTCTGTAAACCCTAGAGATGATCTGTGGGAAAATCCCAGTAAACCAGTAGTTTGTAAAACACTCAGCCCAACACGTCTGGCACAACAAGCATGTCCAAAGTCACTTCAATTCAAAAATCACCTTTCATCTTTATTCTGTTTGGTTTGAATGATTTCTACATGCCTAAATGCAAAGAACTGCTGCTATATTTGCGTTAACAAGCAGTTGTGGAACTAATAAAAAGTCCAGGGAATGTATCTATCAGTTGTCACAAACAGCTTGCAGATATTCATTAGCGGCACCTACTAATAGCCCAATCATTAAAATGGATAAGTACAACAAAACAAAACAAAAAAAACTACCTCAACACACCACATCCTGCAGTGAGAAAATATATGCAGTTTATTGATAGATGCAAATAAGAGGCACACACACAAAATAATTCCAATCAATAATGCATTAGTCGTGAGTTCAGGGCGTGTTTTACTTTTCTTCCACATTAGAAACAGTCGGTCTTGAATAAAAACTTGCGTGCAGGCTGTTAATGTGTTGCCACACTTTTTGTTTGAATATAATTTATAACTTGAAGCTTTCATGACACATAAAAAAGCCCAGCTGCTGCTGAATATCATGGAAATAAACAGAAATTCCAGTGACTACTACAAGATAACAACTTAAATCATAAATATCATCTTGTTTTTTAACTACTGCTCATATTCATGGCTTTTTAAGACCTGCTTGGGCCCATTCACTTCTATTATCATCTACAAATCACTGTACAAAACCAAAAAAAAAGAAAGAAAAGAAAACATTGTTCCTGTGAAAGGCCAGTTTCACAAAGGACAAATGGTGGGGAGTATTTACATTAGGCTCGAGTCACTGTAACAAATACAAAAGAACAAAAGGCACTGTGACAAATGTCAACAAACATTTAAATATATAATAAAATTGAGCGAAGGAGGGGAAAAAACTGCATGTAGTAGAACAGTAGTAGTATTTTTTTTCCAAAAGGCTGTGTTGATCATTTCCAAGTATACACAGAATAAAAAGAAAAAAAAGGATAATCCTGCAGTAATTCTGCAATACAGCACTATGTGCCCATGACAAAAAAACATGAGAGTAAAAGGTGCAATACGGTAAAGCCTGCAGGTGACCTCACATTTCCATTAGCAGAGAAATTAGCCGTACAGGTTACATGTAGACAAAGTTAGCTGCACATGTATGTGCGACACAGCATTACTGACACAGAATTAGGTCATGAATTGCTATCCTGTCGTCAGCGCGTATAAATGTCTCCACTGACATTTAATAAATACACAAAACACAGTGCCAAACATGAACTTTGGTAAGTGTATTATTATGAATACTGTCCATGTTCTTTTCCCCCCCTGATGCATCCACCGGGATCGCGAGAGAAAATAAAAACAGATTCTAGTTGTCATGAGAATCTTTCTGATTATTACAAAATCAGTGGTGTGTTCACAGGTCTTTTTTTATACTAAGCTCACTGTCGCGGGATACTGTTGGTATAAATTAAAAAAAAAGTTCAGACTGGACGGCTAGTTTGATGCATGGATCTCATGCATGAAGTAGATCGAATACACGGGTGCGGGTTTTCTCCAGAGGATTGCGCCTCCTTATCCCATTCTTTGACATCGTTGGTCTCTCTCGCACCTACACTCGCATATAACTATGCTTTCGCCCACATGGATTTTAAACCCTTAAGGTGAGCTTTCACTTTAGTGAGTAGAGCAGTTCAGCTGTATGGCAGAGGGACAGAGGGTGAGCTGAGGAGAAGTACTGACAGCACAGCCAGTCCTCCAGCTCTGCGTTCCTCTCTGGCTCCAGTGAGCGCTCGGCAAACTTCATCATTAGCAGCGCCCTTTTCACGTCGAGCCAATTAAGGAGACCCTCGTGTCGGGATCCATCGACAAAGTTTCCCCCTTGTCCTTGTCTCTCCCACTGCTGATCCATGAGGTCCTTCCTCGGTCCCCAGAGCAAGCTCTGCAATATACGCTTGGCCTCCTGGATGTGGATGCGTTTGATGGGGTCAGGTTGGAGAAGGAGCTGGGCCAGCCTCTGGAGGCCAGCTGAATAGAGGGAGACAGAGGGGATTGGAGGCAAGTCCTCACAGCGGTAGTCTTGTTCCTTCAGTGCTGGACTGACCTCGAACGGGTTTGGCTGGTGGAGGAGCTCATAGATCAGGATGCCCGTCTGGAACTCATCAAATTTGCGGTACTGGGCTGCTGAGAGGATCTCAGGCGCCAGCCTGGCGTGGTCACGTTTGATGCGAGGGTCCACGTTGGTTGACACGGCATCCTCCGAGGAGCGACGCTTGGCCTTTGCGTAGTTACTGATTAGGAGCCGGGGAAGGTGACGCTGAGCCTCTGCACCGCTTGAACCATTACTGGAGCTGCTTTCAGTCTGTGGAGCGAACAGAGCGGGCCTGCGCTGATGAGGTACCAACAACAAATTTTCTAGGCAGAGGTCACGGTGCGTGACCCCGTGCTCTTTCAAGTGCTCCAGGCCATTGCAGAGTTGTAGGAGGAGGAAGCATATGCGACGCTCGTAGACCTCTGGCTGAGCTTTGTGGAATGCCTCCCACTCCCGAACAAAGTCAGCTGCCGTCTGCTGAGGGATCTCAGGTGTGATGACCACCACTCGCTCTCTGTCTTCCGGCTGGCCCTGCACACACTGAGGCAGTGGCGAAGCAGGTGTGGTTGGCTGGGAGACTTCATCAGAAGGCAACATGCTCTGGGGGACACAGGCGAGGAAGTGACCACAGTCCTGCTGAAGGTTGAAGTGAGGAGGCATGCTCTGCTGCACTGACAGGCCGTAGAGATGGCCCTGTTTGGCTTCAATGCTTGAACTCTTGCAGATCTGCAGAGGTATGTACACAAAGGAAGGGAGAAAGGGGTGAAGCAGAAAAGAAGAAAGGGACAAAGAGGGAGGGAGGGAAAATTCCAGAGAGACGGGAAGGGAGTGGAGCCAAGAAACATAAGAAAGGAATTCTTGTTAGTTAAGTTCCAAGGTCAGTGCTAATTCAGTTCCTGTTCCTATTCATGTGAAATCAGCACCCCTGATGGACATGTAAGCTCAAGCCTCAGCTGAAAAGCTTTCTCAAAAATACTTTTTATACCACAGTTTGGCAAGTTGATAGCAGTACCAGATTCTGTTGGGATGAAAATAAACTACTACAGCCCTCCAGTGTCCATTCTCAAACTGGTCTGTGTGAAATATTACATCAAATTTTTTAAACGACACCTCCCATTAAATTAAATAAATTTTAAGTCTTTGATGGGACTGTTTTTTTTTTCCAAAAATAATGATCTCGTCTTAGTGAAAAGCTTTAGGTGGCAATACAGTAAAACAGTATTACATGTAAAAAAGCATGCTGACTTTTTGTACTGACTTTGCATAAATGTACAAAATTATCGTTAGCATAGGGATGAGTGTCTTCTAAGTAAGTTTGTCTTGGCTGTGGACAACAGAAAGGGTTTGTCTGGGCTGTAAATCCTGCCTGGAATGTAAAGATTAATCAGCCCAGAGATATTAAGCAAGAGTCTGGGCACCCAGGCTGTGGCAAAACACAATACAAACAGCTGCTACATTGTACAGCACTAATGACTTTCGGGCAAAGATCAGATCACCCACACCCTCCTTCCTCGTTATTTGCATTACATGCCTTTAAGGTTTGCGCTGTAGTGGGGCTATCCCATCTGCAGCCTTAGAACAAATAAGACTGCTGCCCAGTTTTAATCTCCTCATCCTGTCCTCAAACTGTCAAGTACCTGCTTAAAAGTTCAACACCCACTAGGTCAACTGTACCTCAGACAACTGTAAGTTTTCACTTCTCTCAACTGGAACTGACAGTTACGAGCAAGCAGGGTCCCCCACTCTGTTACTATACACTTACAAGTTATGTTAGCCTTGCAAATCCAAGTACATTATATGAAAACCAAGAATACAACTACAATAGGTGGTCAAAGTTTAAAGTTTACACTTCGCTAAACGTAATGGATAAGCAGTAAAAAATGGCAGCCAAAAATGTGTAAGTGATTAAAATGAATGAGTAACTATCCAAGTGATAAAGATACAGCTTGCTAATGTTTGGCCAAGAGTTGAAACTACTAGTTAATATTTAAAATCAAACTGTTTTATGAATACATTTGCAAACTGTTGTTCTGAAATATGGCTAGCAGTGAATCGTTAGCTAGCAATATGGATTAGCAGCTGACTAGCTAGGTAAAGTTGAAAGTGTTAACAGGGCATATACTGGATAAATGGGTAGAGTTGGTGACACCATCCTTTGATATTAATATTTGATAAATAGAGTGCTGCTAAAAGTATCACAACAACAGTCCCCCTCAAGGTGCTTTATACTGTATGATAAACTTTACTATTAGCCTATTGCAAACCCCCAACAATCAAACGACCACCTATGAGTAAGCACTTGGCAACAGCTAGAAGGAAAAACAGGAAGAAACCTCCAGGAGAACCAGTTTTAGAAGCCATCTGCCTTGACCGGTTGGGGGCATCCAAAAGTA
Source organism: Neolamprologus multifasciatus (assembly GCF_963576455.1). NCBI lineage: Eukaryota > Metazoa > Chordata > Actinopteri > Cichliformes > Cichlidae > Neolamprologus > Neolamprologus multifasciatus. Next base: position 21,032,109 of record NC_140445.1, on the reverse strand, counting down.
GCCCAAACCAGTTTGAAGTGAATTCTGCTGAATATATATATAAAGATAAAACATGTTATATTAAAATAGTTTCGAAGTATGTTAGGGGATCCAATGAAAAAGATTGGCAACCACTTGTTTAAACTATGTAGGATATTATTAATAATATGAATACTGTAAACTGTACTGTATTGATGATCCTACAATCCCATTTTAATGAGAATCCACTTCAAAAGAAGTCAGAGGTAACTGTTATTTACATTTTTATTTTTTCGTACTTCCCTATTTATCGTTTACTCTCCAAACAGTGCATCAAAGCTGTGTTCAGTTACTGACAATCTAACTGAACTACTGCTTCTTCATGTTAGGTGTGTAGAAAACGGCACTGAGGCTTTTATTTTGAAGTAGTGACAGGAAGCATAACAGGTTGCACACCTGCCACCCTTTCCCTGTTTTGCAGAAAAAGTTCTTGGGTGCTCACAACAACAAACAAATGCTAGTTGTTCATTCGGTTGCCCAGTTAGTCTTTTGGGTTAATTCTGATAAAGTGCTCACAGAGTGTGTTGCATGCCTGGAAAGTAAAACATCTCTCACTTGCAAATGAAGCTCAGTATTTAGGGATTACCTTTACAGCATAGGAGCTGCTGGGGTCTAAGGCACAGGCGGCAGAGTAGTACACAGCATCTCCTGCATTGCAGCTCGGCTTGCTAGACGTGAGCCTGAACAGAGACCAGTTGCTCTCTTCAAACCTCAGCGGGTTCTTCTGTGAGCGAGTGAAGTGATCTTCACATTTTAGAGCCAGCCGCCGCAGAGACTCAGCATAAAGCCCGCCCAGTTTGGAGTACACTCCTTCTCTACTGTCGATGTTGCTCAGAAGGGTCTGCAGCTGCAGGCTCGAGCCGAAGTTTGGCGCTGAACCTGGTTCTGCAGCTGAGAACGGCACGCTGAGCTGAGGAGAAGATGAACAAGTGATGCTGCTTCGGCAGTGCACGCCCAGCCGACCATGAGTCTTGACTGGCTCGTCCAGCGTCCTGGACCTCAAGGCTCGTCCCAGGGGGGCGTGACAACGTTCTAGAGACTCACTGGAGGAGAAAATGGGCCGTGGATCAACGGGGCTGGATGGCAAACTGGAACGGGAGCTGGCATCAGCGGTCCGGCACACGTTGCTCTCCGAGCCGGTAAACGGGAGGCGCGGGTACGCTCGAATGAAAGGCTTTCCGTTTCCGTCGGGAGCGGACACGGTGCGGCTGGCCATTTTTTTCTCTGGGAGTGGAGGCGGCTGCTTACTCGGGCTGGTAATGGAGGGAGGGTTAGGAGAACCTGGAGCTGAAACCACCGGGCTTCTAGGAAACGGAGAAGAACAAGACATTCGTGTAGCATCCTGAGAACCTATGGAAGAAGAAAAAAAGACGTTAGCAGGTCTACCAATTAAATTAAAACCAAACTCACAGACATAACCACTGAAACACAAACTGTGTCAACTTGGGAATTACAGGCTTCCACATGCACACAAACTAATACAGACACAAACAGAGAGAAATGTCTCTTGGCAGACTTTTGTTTTCCTGCCTTTGTGGATTCACACAGTGTATCCTTTGTGTCTGTGCGTCCTTCTAAGTTAATTTTCCTTAACAGGATTCCCTGACAGAATATTCCCAGGTGACAGCTGCAAATCTGATTTATCTACTACGCCCCTTATGTCACTGCGCACTGCTTGGCTATAATATAAAGACATACCTTGTTTCTACAGAAGAACTGGAAATTTTCCACAATCCAGGGTCCATGGTGACAGTCAAAACATCTTCCACCCAGTTATGAACCATTTGTCAATTAAAGACTTAAACTTGGAACCTGACATTACACCAGAGAAGACTGAAGATATTTAGATAATTGTGCGGTGCAGTCTTCAAGAACTGCTTTCGCAAGGGGGAGGGGGGGTGGATAGTAAAGGTGGGTGGGGGGTGGCTCTAGGATGTAGCCAAGCCCTTTTTCCCCTCGTTATCAGAGTCCATAATTATCTCTTCAAACAACATTGCTCAGGAAGTTGCAGCAATTACAAGTGTCTGAGTGCCACCGAGGTTTAAAGATGATACGTGAAGGATGACGACAATTTCCAAAGCGAGGACAGATGCCTCTCATTCTGAGCCACGTCTCAGGCTAGAAGACCGCGAAAAACGTGAACTAATGAACCCGTTACAACAAACTGCATGTGCACTGCATGTGAAAAAAGGAACCAGGGACAAGCTGACAGCCACTAACTGTAAATCCCTGCAGAGCTTCCTTTCCTTGTTTTGATGTTGCTGCTCAGGTTAACTCTGAACAAAGTGCACCTTTATGGTTCGCAGTCATAAAAGAGCAAAACAACTTCCATGCATACCCAAGTGTACATGTCAGAAAATTCACTGACATTGCCACGTAGATATGTCATGCTCGTTTCAGTTGGATTACACGAATGTTTATTACTGCTATTATTATTTTTATTAACCGATTCAGTATGAGCTGCTTACCAGTGTCAGTTGCAGCCAGGTTGTCAGTGGAGGCCATTGGGAGGCTGGAATTTCTCAGGCCCCGTAGAGACGAGGTAGGGCTCTCTACTGACCCATGTTGGCCACAGCGGTCCATCTCCATGTTGCTGCCACTCATCCTACCCACTCTGTCATGGAGAAAACAAAAAAGCAGGGATAATGTTACACAACTTGATTTTTTACCATTTACTTTTCTACAACAGGACCCGGTGCAGTGTCTCGAGGCAGTCAATCCGCTGATCTGCAGCAGAAATGGGCATTTTTCTTGCATGCCCGTTTGTAAATGTGGAACCATTCCTCTTCCTCTTGCTTGTTTTACGTCTGCACTATGCAATTAATAAACCTGCGGGAAGGACGACACAGTTTCATCTGAAATGATGAATAAGTCATGTCAAGTTTCACTTCTTTGTTTGGAGTGCTACGCTTCCTGATTCAACGTTGCCTCATAATTGCAATAAACAAGCCTCGATGAAAAATGTACTGCCAATCACATCGGAATCTAAAAGTGAGACTGAGCAACTGCTGCTGAGCGTTAGCCCCTCTGTGTCCACAAGTGGCAATAAGAGCATAGGTGCAAACTGGATTTCCCTACATTTAGTTGCATTTTCCTAATTTATGCTTGTGGCTAGGGACTCAGAGTTACATTAACGACTAAAATCTGTAAAAGAAGAATAAATGCGAGGACCTCTCTGGTTTTTTATAATCTTTTTAAAAACTGCACTATGGTTCCCAAATGTAGCTTCAACTAAAGACTACAAATTTAAGCACAAAGTACAACCAAAGTTCCTCCTGTCCATTTGCCTGATTACCTGACCATCTAACCATCGTGACTGTGTCTTATAATGCTAGTGAAAACTGTTCAAGAACACTTTCTAATAAAGTTGACCAATTAGGGTGACTGACAGCTATTCGCTCTTCTCATTACAGCTGCTAATGGCTCAGGGAAGCAGGGTCCCATCCCTCCCCTTCATCTGCCCCTCTCCGTCCTCTCCTCCGTCACAAAATGACTCCTCTATCCGTTTATCTGCCGGCCCCTGACTTCAGTTCCACCATAAATCAGCAGAACAAACAGACGAGCAGAGGAGAGAAGCACAGGGGGGAGACAAAGGGTTAGGTATTCTCTGTTGGTAGTTAGCTAAAGGATTCGCTATCATTTTACAGACAAAAGAGGCCGTGATGAAAGGCAGTGGAAATGCTGAGGCGCAGGAGAAATGGTAATGGGCGCAGGGATTATGAGCGAATGTGCATGTCTGCGCCCGTGCATGTCTCGGTCTAGATCTCTCCGATTTGTATCCAAAACATGAGATTTTCCTATGTGAAAAAAAAAAATGGCACTGATTTATACTGGAGGATGAGCATGGATGAGCAAGCTTCTTTAGGAGAGGCACGCAAGGAAGGAGATACAAGCGATCAGGGTGGTACAATATTTGTCCTCATTATTGCTTGTTCCTTTAAATGCACATAAATGTTTCAAGTGAAGATTTTTATTGCTGTGAACACTTGGTATCTGCAGTTTGAATTTCATTTAATTTAAAAGCCCCCCCCACACACACTTTATACAGTGTTGTATAAAATGCACATTATGCACCAAAAGACAACATTTTTTCCAAGATCACTGTGACTAGAATGTCTGATTTTAGACTAAACATCTATTAATAACCTTGGTTTCTCATTTCCTCTGAGTAGATCTGATCAGCTTTCCAGCAAAAATCAAAGCTTACTTGAGATTCTCTTATTGCCCCAGTGAATCGGACTGGCGTTGCAGCTAACTAGCTAGAGATAGCAGTGTAACAGTGTAAAATGAGACATAAACCAAACTGCAGCAGTGTTGTTGTTGTTGTAGGTTAGGCTAATTGAACTGATTTCACTTCCCGACTCTTACTTAGGACGTTCTTTGCGGTAAACACATAAAATGATGCAGTGGGAGCGAAAGCATGCATGCGCTTTGTATGTTTACGTGCAAAAGGTCACATGCTCACCCATGTACAAACACACTTGGATTTTCAGGGCTATTTCATGTAGAGATGTAATCTTTTAGTCACGGGCTTAGCTGGTTAAAGAGTATTAAGAATACACCCGATTAATTCATAATACACTGTCCCTCCTTTATGTATGCTGCAGGAAGCAGAGGTGGTAGCAGACACACCACGCAATGAACACAATCCCCGCAAAGCTTGCAGTGTTAGTTTTTATGAGTCTCTGCCAGAGAGGAACGGATTGAACTCTATCTCTGTGATATTATGGACAATATAGATATCTCATGTCCTCCTTTAATATAAAGACTCACAGGAGGTAAAAAGCTGTATATTGCATTTCTGTTACACAGGGTTATATTTTCTCCCGCCTGTTGTGCAACCTCTACATGTTCCAACAGAGAATAAAGAGACACATTGTTTGCCTCCAAAGACTGTAGGACAGTACCCAGGCTGTACAGTTTTATAAACCAAAGATCCATTAATGTTTGACACAAATCCTTGCTATCACTTGCAGACTGCTACAGGCCTACCTTGTCATCATTTGTCAGCCTTTTCCCCCCTTTTCTTATTCACCGCCGCTCAGCTCACCCCAAAACAATCTTTGAAATGCAACTCTGTCGCTCCTCCTGTCTAAGAATGTAAAATCTATTAGAACTATCAAGCTTTTCATCTTACCACTTCTTTCTACTGTACCAGCAAGACTTGTTAAAACAGAGAATTAGATCAAGAAAGTGAAAAAACATTACATGAAAATTAGAAGAAGAGCAAATGGCAGTTTGTAAAAGAGGAAGGAAACAAATTTGACCGCATGCAATGCTACATCTAAATTTTGGCATCTGATGGAGATGTGGGGGGGGGGAAAAAGAGAGAGAAAAGCAAATCTAAGAAGCAACCTGAAACACAAACTCTTCACCAGCCTAATGACATAGCAGTCAGATTTTGTGTCTCACTGGTGATGCAGGAGAATAATTTGTCGTCAGGTGCCTACCTCATGCTGAGGTCCTTGCTGGGCCGGTTGGTACAAAATGCCCCTGGATCATGCTAGCGGCTCCCTAGAGCCACGGCGTGTGTAGGTAACACAACCCTGGTGCCACACGAGTAATGTCTGTATTTAAAGTGTCTCACAAGAAAAGCAACAGCATCCATTAGATGCGGGGAGTTAAAGCGCCCACATTTCTAATTTCATTCACCTACGAGTTCACTTTAGAAAAGCCTTCAAGTCTGCCAGACTGCAACAAGATGCTATCTGTTGTGCAGCAGAAAGGGGATCAGGAAGGCTTTGTGCAGGGAGGGGCAGCAAATCTTGGAATAGCAGATCACAGAGCGAAGCCAATTCAAACCCAAGTCAAGTTGAGTCCACAATGCTGATCTATAAAATCTACTTCTATCTGTGGCAACTGATCGCCAGGCTGGAACAGTTTGGGAGTTGCCCCGGGGGGCAGCAATCTGTTCACTAAAGCCCCTCCCTCTTTGGCAACATTTACACACCAGTTGACACGCCTTCCTTGTTAAGGAGTAGGCTACTTAATCATGCACACTCATCCATGACGTAGGCACATGCACAAAAGCGAACACCTCCTAGGCCCGACCTGACATATAATCCATTGGATGACCTGTTACATGGAATTAAAGAGCAAAATCTGCTGTTTTATGTCGTGATCAAAGGCTCTGAGAGCCAGATTTTTTTAAACCATCTGTGGATTTTAAATGATTCAGAACTTTAAAATGCTCCTTCAAAGGGGACGTGTACTCATGTCTTTGAGTCGGGAATGTGGAACTACTCTCCGGTACTGTGTCTCCAGTGGTGACCAGGGTCGCTTACTGCTTAAACAAATTAAACCCACTGATAAACTTGGAATGCCACAAAGCGAGAGCTGTCACTGGCTGGGTAAAGGCGTGTTCCCACATGTGTCCCAACAAGGTTTTTTTTAATCAGCGCAGAATGTTGGCAATGTCATAACAGCAAAAGCGGTTCCTTCCTAGAATTACCGCAAACATGAAGCCCCACTGAAATGTGATCAGCGGTCTGTGTCGTCTGAGCTTTGGCCGAATCTAGCTCAAGATGAGAAAACGCGTGCTTGCGTAGGGGAAGTCACATTGTGTGTGTGTGGCTTGCACCTCATTGCACTGTTATAGACAAAGCAAAGTTTATTTTAAGGGGGGAGGGCGTTCATTTGATGCTCTAATAACTTCAACACAGAGCCTCTTCTCTTTTTCTTGTTTGGAAAACTGACTCAGACAGCACAATGTATTCTTAGACTCACGTAGCTTCAGTTTAAGGCAACTGTGCATTTTTTTTATAGCTTACATATGACTGGTAAAACCAGAAGTGTGCAAAGAGGAGCAGTCATCATTTTGCATATATAGCACATGATGTAATAAAACGTGATTACCAAGCCACACAAATGACCAGCATGTGGACTTCAGCAGAAATATCATACACACAAACAAACACACAGTACTGTGAAAATTTCACCTCTGGTCTCATTTCTTTATATTTTTCTTCAAAGAAGTCAGATTTTCTTGGAATGTTTTTTAAGTGGTCTTGAGCAATAGTTCTCTGGGCTTTCTGAAGTTTTTCAAAGTTTTTCTTTGGATAGTGGCTGCTTTAAAAAAAAAAAAAAAAATCATATTTAGTCTAGTCCTTGCATCTGCCCATTTTCTGAGTAATGCTTTTTTTTGGTTTTGTTTATTGAACCTCTTAACACTGACCTATGAATCACTGAAGGATGAAAAAGGCTCTTAACTCACAGGATGTGAAGCAGTGTTGTTTTTACATATAAGAGAAAACTGACCAGAGGGCCCATTTTAAATTGGATCTTTGTTACAGACATAATTTGTTTCCATTCCTTTAGCTGATTGAATCTATGAAACTCACAAAAATAACACATTTTGACAGACATACAATAGTATTTTTTGCACCAACAAAGTGATTCCCAGAGAGCTATCAGCTTGAATTGGGCACTTCTCAGCATTCGGTGCAGTGTGTCCTTAAAATATCTGAACAGCACCTGAAAGTCATGTCTTTAAAGAGTGGGAAAAATCTATTAAGGTCCTGGAAAAGGAGCTGAGAGATGTATTTGAGCCTTTAGTTGATCCAAAGTACTGTTCACTAAAGCCTCATCAGAAATAATTTTAGTGGACAGGTGGCTGTCAAGAAGCCATTCATGCAGAAGGAAATTGGGGGAAAAGGTGGGGGTATGTCACTTTACATAAGAATTTGACTGAAAATCAGGTCTTGGAGCGACTAATCCAAATGTGAAAATTCTGATTCAAACCACTGTCAATGTGTACCAAGGACATAAGGAGAGATGCAAAACAGTGAGTGGCTACAGTCATCTGTAAAAACATGGTGGAGGCTCTGTCATGGTTCGGGGATGCATTTCAGCCAGGGGTGTTGTAGATCTTGTCAAAACTGATGGAATTATGAACACAGAAAAATGCCATCCGATTTGGACCCACTAGCATCTGACTGACAAAGATCCCAACTAGAGCTGGGCGATATATCGAGTTTTTAAAAAATATCGATATATTTTTATACGAGATATAAGATGTGACAATATCCTTTATATCGATATAGTCAATGTTACTTGTGGAGCCGCAAGTTTGCCTCTCTTTCGTCCACTTTTGTCTTTAAGCAACATTACTCGGCCTCGCCTCTCCTTCACTGAACACAACTCCCCCTCCTCCCCCATCGCTTCACCTGCAGGAAGCGACAAGATGGACACGGCAAATCTCCGTTAACGAGTTACTGCGCATCGCCCCGTGCGTGGGGCTGGACACCGTCAACGTGTTAGCTAGCTAACCACGCTAACGAGCTAACCACGCTAACGCCATGCAGCCCAGGGGCGCTGCACAGCCTAAAATCCTTTCATTTTCTCAAAAGTTGACAGCGCGCCTTATGTATGAATTCTGGTTGTGCTTGATGGCCGCGAAGCGATTTTATGTGGTACACAGCGCTCAGCAATCTGTCAAAAAATGTTTTAGTACGACTTTGGTAAGCTACGGTGCTGCACCGGTTGATGGATTGTCAGAGCATTACGGCTACCGAGGAGCCTCGCGGAGTGATACGTACTGTGCTTCAACGTAATATTACCCTACTGTGTATAAGGACCATAAATGGCACCTGTTAAGAGACGTGGTTACGAAGAGGATTTCAAACTCAATGCTGTCAGTCACACAGTAGAAGTTGGGAACAGAGCAGCTGTGAAATCTGTCTTTGTTACTATGCTCAGTGTCTTTTAGTTTACATTTTGACTGCACAATTGTGAGCTTTTTGTTATGCACAAAAACAACATTGTTTTCTTTTATTTATGGAGCGTGATTATTTAATAAATGCTCATAATTTATTTTTGAGTAAATTTTATGTACATCTATGCTCTATGTTAATAAAAGTGCCTGTGTGACATCTGGGACACAGCTTTGACTAAGAACTCTCTTTTTGTTCTTACTTTATGGCTTTAAAAAAAAAAAAAATCGAGATATATATCTTATATCGCCGTCCAGGTAAAAAATATCGAGATATGAATTTTGGGTCATATCGCCCAGCCCTAATCCCAACCACAATACAGTAAAATGCCACCAACATCCAAAGAAGAGCTTCGACAGTCTTCCAGGAAGTCCAGAGAACTATTCCTGAAGACTAATGTCGTACCTAAGAGGGTTCAGGCTGTGTTAATGAATAAATATTGGCTTTCACGCTTGTTAGAATTATTTTATATAAGGCTCGTTTTTGCTGTGTACACTGTATTTTCATGCATGTTTAAAGATTTCTCCCAATTTTCTATTAAAATATAAAGAAAGGAAGGGCTACTCAAGAGTTTTCCACATTACTACAAATGCTTTTTGCATTCATCGTCTACAGTGGTGCAGCCAAAACAAATTTACAGTAACTTGACATAGCAGCGGGCTACTTAACAGACGTACTTTGTGCATTAATTACAATTGAAAAAGGTCACGCTGCTAGCATGAATAGAACAAGGCGTGCATTAAGGAATATTCTGCAAGAGTCTGAATGATCACAAGGCATTAGAATGGAGGCTGAATAATGATGCTATGAAAGGAGAAGGCACTGCAAGTTTCACACTAATGACTGCAGTTAGATACTGTATCTGCACATATGTATGGTCACAGACACCGAATAGTGACTTGCATGACATAAATGCATCATAACTGTCTTTGTGGAGAGCATTACATTAGGCCTAAGTGGATGTTATAAGTGCTAAATTAAATAATATAATCAAACCACAGTCCCAAAAATCCTAATGCAAGTCACTGAGACAAAACAATAGAACAAGTATTTGCTACAACAGGCAATTCACATGTGATAAACCTGCGTTACAGTAAAACTGTATTACAGTATGTCAACAGCTCACCTCCATATAATTCAGTATCTATCACACTTTTTCACTGCAGTCTTTGAATAAACAATATTTCAGTTCCCCTGTCCTTAAACCAAGTTGTGCATTTGCTGGGTTTTATCACCATTTACTATTTCTTTAAGAGCATCTATGTGCGTTATATTCTTATGCAAAAACCAAGAGAATTTCAGTGGTTACATGTTTGGATATTAGATGATCAGATAAATGTGATGTTTTCCAGCTAGTCTGAACAAAGTTAGTGAACACTTTCTGAGATATTTTGTGTTTGTTGGTCAACATGAGTGATGGAGCAGTGTCGTTGCCTCAGTTAGGCTCAACCATCTAGCTGCTATTCTGCCATTGCTTTTGACAACATGATTAACTGAAAAAGCAGATTTAGTAATAAAAAAAAAGTCATAGATCTTTCTGAGATCTGCTGCATTGCTGCTCTGTCCTGTTCAAGGTTCAACCAAATGTGTGACTGTAAAACAAAAGCAGTGCTTTGCTATTCTTACCTGTGCAGTTTCTTGGGTGGGGGAGGCGGTGGATTGGGGTCATGGCTGGTAGCGCCCTTCCCTGGTGCCAGCGGCTCTGATGAGCCACCATGCAACGGTTGCTTTGCCGGCATGCTCCCGTTATGCTTGCCCTCCGCCTCTGCGCCGTTGCCCTTAGTTTCCCCCTGATAGGCACCATTGTTAGTGGCAGCTGGGGGGGCCGTGCCTGGCTCTGTCAGCGGAGGGGGGCCGCTGTGGGCCTTCGAGTCCCTGGCCTCCTTCCAGACAGCAGCACCATTGACTACGCCTGTCACCCGAGAGGTTGCCTCAGCACTGGCGGCTAACTTTTTCTTTTCAGTCTCTTTCCGGTCTCTTTCTTCCTCCTCCTCCTCTTCCTCAATGCGGCAGTTCCAGCCAGAGCTGTGGTGGTGGGGCTTGTGCCATCGCTCGGGCACTGGGCTCTGGTTCTCAGCAGTGACCTCTTTAGTAGAGACGAAGAAAAGCATGGGGAGTTCAGTGAGAGGGACGGGAGATGAAACAGACGGAGAGAGGCTGGAGGTCAGTAGTCTGGGAAGTTCAGGAAGTGGGACTGGAGAAGACATGGACGATGAGAGGCTAGAGGTGCCCAGTTTTGGGGAGCGGGTGTTCCTCTTTGGAGGAATTGGTGGGCTGGACTGGGGCTTGGGGTGCAGAGTAGGGGCACAGCCTACTTCTGTAGCAAGAGAGCCTGTGCTGTGGCTGGGGCTGGGCCAACGGAAAGCAGGACTGCTCTGGTCTTTACGAGCCGTGGGGCTGAAGTGGCACTGGGTGCTAACAGCCGAATCCGGGCTGCTCAAGTAGAAAGTCCTGTTGTTCTTCTCCATGTGAGCAGCCATTACAGTGATGGTGGCCCGCTGACTGTCTCCTGAGAGGTCATGCTCAGAGCTTAGGGACTCCTCAGTCTGGTTTGGGGACTCCGGTTGAGATTGCAGTCCGTTTTCTTGCTGCTTGCGCTTTTTCTTAGTGCTCTCAGCATAAATTGGCTCTGAGCTTTTCTGTCCACTGAAAAAGGTGGGAGTTGACTGTGGGCTACCCATAGATGGTGGGCTTTGGGGGCTCCTCGAGCTGTCTTTTCTTGCTCCTGAGCCTTCCGGTCCAGGAAGTGAATCTGTGCTGCTACGATAAGAATAAGAGGAGTCTGATAGGTTGCTCTGTTTGGACAGGATGGGACAAAGAGATTTAGGGCTAGCAACATCCACACAGGAAGTGGTAGAAGTGTTGGATGTCTTTATGGTAACACCCGTCGCACTCCCACTGCTCATACCATTGCTGTGGACTGTGGCAGGGCTAGTAGGGACAATATCCAGTGAAAAGGGAATCTCCACAGCTGCCTGATGACATTCTTGATAATTCGACCTGGTAGTCATAACATTTCCATTAAAAGTGCTTTTGGTTCGGAGAGCGGATGTACTATTCTGCTGCCTGCAGGACTCTTCATTGGCATTTTTCTTTAAACTCTGAGAACCTCGACCCTCCTCCTGGGTAACATAGATATTGCTGATGATCTTAGAGTCAGTGGGCAGGATAGTGGGGGACAAGGGAGTCAAAGAGAAGCAGTTGTTGCAGTCTTTCTTGGCGTCGGCACTCTGAAGAACTGCGTCTCTGTGGGCCTTATTGCAGCCGCTGTTATCAATGTAAAGAGACGACAGGTCTAAGAGCTGCTTGAGGCGCAGCCTCTCAGTTGGGCTCTTTGTGTTTTCCTCCTACAAACAAACATGAACACACGTTACCAAACAGACATCCACCTGACAAAAAAATATGAATAAAAAAATGGAAACATTTGAGAGGCTCACCTGCTCAATGTTCATGTTGACATCTGCAGCATCGCTGGTGTCGAGGCTCATCATAGTAGGTTTCACAGCTATTGTCGGCTTGCTGTAGGGTGAAGGCGCAGTCACTAAAGCTTCCTCATCACCTCCCGGGCTGCTCTTCAAACACGCAGCTGGTGCGCCGCCATCCGGGAAGCCAACGGTCTTGTGTGCGCTGAACGGGTGGAAGCAGTTCTTACAAGAGCCGGGTTTCCACACGTGTTCTGCAAAGTCGTTGCACGCTGACATCTTGGGTTCGCTAAATCCAGTTTGGTCAGAGGTGGCTCTGGAAGTATCTGGTAGATGCAGGATAACCTGTCATGGCTGATTTTGCGACACGGGGGTGTCAGTGGTAGGGCAGCATGTAAAAGGCAGAGAGAAGAATGCAGCACAAGTTTTTGAGTTAGACATATGGCCTAAAAGTGATTACATTAAGTCATAATAATAATTCCACATGTCTTTGTCACCAAACCCCCCCCCCCCCCCCCAAAAAAAAAAAAAAAAAAAAAACAGATGTAAAAATCTCACCCAGCCTTTAAGTTCTTGTCTGACAGCTCATATCTCTTTTGCAGTGCCCGGAGAAAAGGTATCAGACTATTTTTATTCATTTTGCCTTTAAACTAACATATGCATGATCTTCTGCCATAAATCCTAACAGATATTTAAAAAAAAAAAAGAAAAGTTCAAGCATCTATTTAAAAACTCAAAGACAAGGAGGCCCAGGCTGACAAGTGTCTCTGACTCCATAGAAGACTTGTTAAGACTCAAGTGTCATTCATGGATGTAACTTGAGAAGACCTGATGTCTGCGTGCACTGCATGTTCCCATGCCCTCTTAAATTAGAGGGTATGTGGTTTCTGTTCAACCAAAGGGTTTTGCCGGTGTGAGCCTGGCAACATAAAAGCCGTCCGGAGCCCTCTGCAGCCCCCAGCGTGCTACCAGAAGACGGAGGAGCCTCAAGCATCCTGGAGGTCGGAATGTCAGGAATGTCTAAAGGCGCAAGTCTCACCAGGGTGAATCTCACACCCACGATGACCCCCCACCCCCCTTCTCTCTTCTACACATGAACACACAAACAACATGTGCGTCCTCCACCTCTCACAAACACAACTGAACCACGCACCTCCTTCCTCCCCCTCGCTGAGCCCCGTTTAACTGGGCCGACAGAGAGAAGATCAACACCTTTTCAGAGAGATCATTTGTTTCCTCGCAGCCGGGAGCGGGGTGGGGGTGTGTGTCTCTATTTATGCTCCTGACACAGCTTTAATTGCCTTTCAACAAGGTGATGCAGTGACATACGGCCACATTAGCTCGCTATTTAAGATGCACCGGCTGGAAAACAGTCGTAAGAGGCAGGAGGATCCACAATTCCTCTTATGACTGAGGAAAGTTCTCAGCTAACTTGCGACTCATCACAGAGAAACATTAGAGCGACATCAAGCATTAACGTAGCCATGGATCGAAAAATACTTAGAGGTTAGGCCTATTAAGACTCCAGTTAATTCTTGCTTTATGACCCAATAATGCCACAGGGTATGACGAGTGGTCCCGCTGGCAAAGATAAGATGCATGTTTACATTTTTCTTTGTTCTGTCTGACTCAGTTCATGCAGGAAGGCATCCGCTAGCTCACTGTTTGTTTTACCGTTCCTGCGACAACAGAGGAAACTGCAGATTGGCCAACATCTTGCAGCCTCGTGCATGAGTCATGCGGATAGATGACTGATCAGAGGTGCAAGGGATCATTGGGCCACTGGTTCTCGAGTGCACAGACCTGCTGCCAGTCAACTTTAGTCTCTGCTTTCTCGACAGAGAGTCACAATCGTCCACGCAGGATTTTCACCTGAGACCACTTCTGGCACTCTTGTCTGCATTTGCACAGCAACACTGGGACACAAATGAAGCTGCACACGGTTTTGGTTATTTTGGCTCTTGTTGGCATGGTCAGAGCTACTTGTTTTAACAGAGATAGACCCTGTGGGATAGATAGAGATAGACCACACCTTCTCAAGTTCACCGTTCAATTTCTCTCACTTCCCCTTGCTAAAAGTAAAAAAGTAAAAAGAAAGCTCTCACACGCAGCAACAAGAAGTTGAAAAGTGAAGGAGTACCTTCGATATAAGACACAGACTATAAAGAATATCTCATGAGCGTGTGAGAAGTTGGGGGCTAGAAAAATGACTTGAGGATGGATGTGGAATTTACAGTTTTGAGCCACCACCTCATATAGACTGTGTAAACCTTGACAAGCCTCTGCCCTCATTTCTTTCGACCTTTGTACACACACACACACACACACACACACACACTGATATTTCAAACACATCCAAAGGTAATCTCAAAGATTCTAAACATTATAACCAACCGCTGAACCTAAAATCGGTTCTTTTCCCTTTGATGAGCAGGGTGTGAGAATGCACTTTGTCTGAATCCTGAATCTTTACGCAGCAGCGCATAACCAAGGAGTCAACCACCTACAGACACACATGAGACACCCCCCCCCCCCCAACCCCACCTCATAACCCGACAGACACACGCACGCGCACATGTACGCGTAAGCAAACATGCGCAGAGACAGTCGCTATGAAGTGTAGGTCATCTGATAGTTATTACTCGAGTGTAGGGTTACTGTAATCCACCGACTTGTCCTACTGACTGCTTTTTAAGGAGCTGCTCTGTGCCGTGCGAGCAAACGCACACTTAATTGGATGACAGGCCCACAAAACAGGGGAAAAACACACACAAAACAAAAACAAAACACATCCACTCGTACATAATCAAAAATAATTGGACAACCTCTAGTTCACGTCACAGTCTGATAAGCAGGTCACTTCAGTGTGTAGTCCCTCACTTTGAATACAAATCCCTTTTCGGGCAACATTTGTCACGCCTGCTCACTCACACGGCCCCGTTCATTCATTCTGGGGGCGCAACCAGGTTTCTCCAGTCACGAGGGGGGTATTTCCAACCCCACCACCCTAAAATAACTTGTGAACTTTCTTCTAAACCCCCATCTTAGATAGATTATTGGTCTATTTTGCGAGCATCTGCTTTAACATCCGCTCGACTTGCGGTAAACACCCCACGTGTTTCGGTCTGAGATTCTGTTTTTAGATGAGGTGCGTGAAGATTTGGGTAAACGTTGCTGTCGCCATGCCAAATTTGGTCGGCGATGGGTTGTTGTAGATTAAATGTAAAAGAAAAACGATGCCATAAAAACATTGCGTTATTTAGAAAAAAAATCTATTACCTGAATGAATAATACAACGCGCACGCCTATAGAAAATTCAAGTGAAACAACTTTGTTCAGCAGATGAAGCAGGTGTCGCCTATGCAAAGGACATAAAGGGAGGGAGGAAATAAATGGCACCTACAATGAAACCATGCTGAAGTAGCCAAGGTTATCCGCCGACTGCTTACCTGCTCGGACTTGGTCCTGTCTGGTAACACAAAAGCGTTTAAAAAAAGACCTAAAATAATGAACACAAGTGCAAATGTTCTCGTGATTCCCACAGATGTATATCCGTCTGTCTTCAAGTATTCCACCACCGACAGGTTAAAGACGCAGGAGACTGTGCGCTGCTGCGGGCTGTTTTCGGCTCCAGCCAAGCATGCTGCTGCTGCTGCTGTTGCACTGTGCAGAGGTGGAGTGCTGGAGCGCAGCCCTCTGCAGCAACGTGGGGGAGAGCACAAGGAGGTGGGAGGAGCTCCTAACCAACCAGCCTGCCTGCTGCCTGCCTGCCTGCCATGCAGTCGGCCCAGTGGCCACACTCCTGCTGGCTTACAGAATACACACATATATATACGTTTTATTTATTAAAAATACACAGCCCAACTTTCCCTAATCTTAAACTTTAAGCTTCAGGCTACAAATGATGGTCACTACTTCATGGCTCCAAGGGCCACTGGCTTGTGCAAGTTTATTCTGAAAGCCCTGAGACTGGATCAAGAGATCCTTTGAAGCAAAGAGAGTGTGGATCAACCCAAGCTTCTCTGGGGTTCTGTTGTCCCCCTCTTTCCCTCTGCTACCCCCAGGACTGTGCCTGCTTCTGTTCATCACGGTGACAGAGTAATAGAAGAACACACTGCTGCTGCTACTGAGCCCGGCTGGACCCCTGCTGATTTCCATTACTGGCAGCATAGCTCAGGGACTGACAAACACAGTCAGAGTGGATGAACTCAGTCATCCATAGAGATTAACCTTTTAACTGAGTGTGTCCTCTAACATCTTATCAAGAAATGACATTGAAACGAGCAATAACACTTGTCTCCTGACTAGTTTAAAAAGAAAGTACTGTTTAAAACAACACCAGAATTAGTTTTTTGAAGATTTAATGTTGGTTTTCTGTAGTAGGACATAAATACAGCAAAGAAGACAGACTCTGATGACTCCTTGAAAAATCTAAGAAAAAACAGTACTCAATCTGTCAAGCCTCAAATCCAAGGATCCCATTGATCTGATCTATTGCCTGTGAAGGACACATCCATGAATATGAATTGATTGGATACAGACTCTCGCAGTATCCTGAAACTCACCAAAGATTTATAGCAGAGCTAAGACAATCAGCATAAGTGGCAGAGCGGAGACTGGATCCAGGAAAAGGGATATCTTTTACAAGACCACCTGTTGAATTTGGAAAGAGTTGCAATCCTCTCAAGAGGATTAAGAGTTTGTTGCATTTCATCTATTTTTGGCAGCACAGCACATGTAATAATTCTGCTAATGGGGTAATTCAGATTGGTGCGTTGCATAAGAGCGCTGGATGATGTGTGAGAAGCTTCTAGGCACATTCAGCTATTCGACATAGCCCAGGCAACAATGCATTGCACGAAAAATGTATAGGTTTTTTCTTGTGTTATATGAAATTCGTACAGGAGGTGGTACGTGTTGTTCCTGTACTGAAGTGTATCTGTGCTGAGAATCTTCATTAGCTTCATGCAGTGTCATTTTGCAAAGTCACAGGAGGAAAGGCTGTCATATAAAACTGAGATACTGTGGGAACATCCAAATGAGAGGAACACAGCAGACGGATAGGACCGCTCAGAAACATTGCATTACTACAAGACGTTTTCTACACAAAATGTCTGAATAACAAGTGTGTGGGGAAATGTGATTTCACTAAATTCTTCCTAATTCATGTTATATCCAAGCAGAAACCTCTTAAAAGTCAAGCAGATGTACCAAAAAAAGAATGAGGATAATTGGAGTTCCTTTAATCACCACATGAGGCAGGTCCCAAAAGCAAGTCATTCTCCCTGAGACTACTGTGTTAAAATGCCCAACTTTACAACAGGAATTAACATGTTTGCAGCCTGGTACAAAAAAGTGTTGGTTTCTACAGCAATTTATCCCCTTTGTTAGGGGTTCATTTACTTATAACTTACTAACTTAAATTTTATTAAGTTTTAATGATAAGCATTACTAAGGGGTGTGGCTCCTCGAGTAGCAGGGCGCCCAGTGAAAAACAGTACACATTATGACTCAGGAGCTTGAGGCAGCTTGAAGCAATTGTTGTCTGTGTGACTTTATCAGTCTCTCACATTGCTGCGGAGGAATTTTGGCTCGCTATTTCCAAAATTGCATCAGTTTATTGAAGTTTAAGGGCTTTTATTCGAGGCTTGGCCACAGCATTTCAACCAGTTTGGAGTCAGGACTTTGACTGGGCCATTGCAACACCTGCCGATGCGCTGGGATCATTGTCCTGCTGTGTGACCCAGTTTCAGCCAAGTTTGTTCCGATGCAGCTTTGTAAACCTATGATGTGCTGCAACGCTCTTTTTAGAGAAACTTGCTCCTGGCAATTCTTCCAAACTTGTCAAACTTGTTCAGGCTTTTTTCTAATTGTGCTGTTGTGAACTTCAATATTTAACATGATAACTAATACCTGAGATGTTTTTTTCTTGTTTCTCTGATAATTGCATTCTCTTACCTTGAGGTAAATTTGCTGGGACATCCACTGTTTGAGATATTGTAGCATTGTGTTTACACACTCTTGAAACCTTCAGACTAGCAAACTGCCAAAACCTCTGCTCTTACAGAGGTGCCTACACCAGCTGATAATCAGTTAAGTGTATTTATTAGCAGCACCTGGCTGTGACTTACCTTCTTAATTCCTATAGAAACAGGATATGAGTGACCTTCGTCTGTATAAAGCATTTTCTTTGCATGACTGTATAGAGTCTTCTGTTATTTACACTAAATACACCATGTCTACTATACAAT
Source organism: Neolamprologus multifasciatus (assembly GCF_963576455.1). Lineage (NCBI taxonomy): Eukaryota > Metazoa > Chordata > Actinopteri > Cichliformes > Cichlidae > Neolamprologus > Neolamprologus multifasciatus. The sequence goes on along the minus strand of NC_140445.1, from coordinate 21,013,707 downwards.
ATGTCTAGTATACTAATGAAATGTACAATAAATTCCTTATGACTGATAACTGAAATGTGCTATGATGTTGTTGTTGGGATTGAGTACAGTATGCACTATAAAGCATTTTTAGCTGCTTAACTTTTACAATGATGCTATAAATTAGGAAGAAAGCCAGTGAATGGTAATTTGGCTGGTATGAAGGACCTCTGCCATACTATCAACACTGTTGAATTAGCAGTTTGTTGGCATGCTGCAGGCTGCACTGAGTTTGTGTATGCAGCTCAGGAGACTCAGATGGAATAAACGTCCCTGTACGCTGCGACATGAGGATGCTGTTGGAAAAGAGCCAGTCACACATTGCCCAGGTCCCAGCCACAGATACAACACGAGGATAGTGAAATATGAGCATGGCCTTGACACCTCTGTATGATGTATGTTGTTTTCCCTCCTGATGTCCCTTTACTTCTACACCATCATTACTTCCACACAAGTACAGAATAAATTTATTAAAACGACTCTGTAACGCTAATGTTAGTGCATTTTTAGACGCAGGGAAAGACGGATTTAGGCTTTAAACACCCACATCTATGTGTCCAATCTGCTGCTGGAAATAACACCACTCTACCCGCTCTCGCTTCCCTGTGAATTACTAAAGGGGCAATCCTTTAAAATTAAATTCACAGAGAAGATAAGTGGGTTTTAATGCAAAGTAGCAAGAGATAGGAGGAAATAGAAGAAATAGTCCTCTGGTAATTAAAGACATTACTGAGGTCAGACAGAAACAGCACAGTGGTGGGCTACTGTCAGTCCTGATAAGTAGAGTGATAATAAAGTAAACTATACAGCTAAGAAGCTCGCAGTTTTACATTAATGCGCTGCAGAGTGAATAACTGGGCTGTAAAATGAAAGAAATAATGTGAAAACTGTTCCTATTATTCAGCTAGAAAGCCAGTTCAAATTGAATATTCAATAAAATATATGTCTTGCTATTAGGTTTTCTTCTTTTAATACATAGACACACATGTATGTACGGTGGCAAGGAAAATGGGAAATAGGTGCAGTTGTTTTTTGGAAACTAAGGAGCTTGAAAGTCAATATTTAGTCTGAACACCTTTATTCTGAGCCAAGCTTTCCTCTCATTTCTGTAAGTATTCTTCAGGAATAATCTCCAGGCTTCTTGAAGAGCATTCAAAACTCTTCTTTGGATGTTGGCTGCTTCACATGATCCACACTGCTTCAATAATGTTGAGGTCTTCATGCTGAAAAATGAAGATTTTGCCAATCAGATGCTTTCCAGTGGAGCACTTTTAAATTTTTACAATATCCCGAACACCACTGGCCGTAATGTAGCCTCGAACCATGACAGAGTCTCTAGATTGGTTTACAGATGGCTACAGAAACTCACGGTTGTACCTCTATTCTGACTACCTCCATACACACCGATGATGATTTGCACCAGAAATGGTGCATGATGTTTAGGTATTGTTCATCTGCTGTCTTTTCAGGCCTGGTCATGTCAGGTCATGTTTTTAAGGACACACTGCACAGTATACTGAGATATGCCAAATTGTCTGCTAATAGCACATTAGGCAATTACCTTGTTGGTCCCAAATACTTGGACTGTCAAACTGTGTTATTGCTGTAATTTTTCATAACTTCAACTAAAGAAATGGGAAGAAATTAGTTAGGTGTTAGGTGTCTTTTTTATACTTGGGTGCTTCAGTGGTTGGTGTTTAGTGGTTTACGAATCAAACAAACAAAAAATCACTCTGGAAATGATCTGCTACAAGGCTGGGACTGGAAATGAGAATGGAAAGGCAGCTAATGTCCAAAGAAAAACTTTGAAAGTCATTCAGAAAGCCTCGAGAACTATTGCTTCAGAGCACTTTGAGCACTTTTAACCACATGTAAAAAATGAAGAGGGTAACTCAAGACTTGCACAGCACTGTGCATTTCCTCATCATAATTGTCTTACTTAATACAGAATTGTTTTTAAAATATCAAAACCACATTTCCTGCTCTTTAAAAAAAAGTGAGAAAAACAAAAACAAAAAATACCAAAAAACACATCAGCGCTTCTTTTAAAGTCCATCTTCAGGCCGGTTGTTAAAATGTTGACTTACAGCATCCCTTTAAGCATGTACTGTAGTGCAGTGAGTAACTCTGTGTAGAATAAGGAGCACTGTTTGTATAGACACATAGGCTGTATCAGTATGTTTTCAGTAATAAACAGGTTTTGAGTGTATATCAGTGTGGGGTTGGTTGTTTGATGTAAATATGTAAGGCACATGCAGACATTTAATTCGGGAAGATTTTCAGACCCATAGATAGTAAAGCGTTGGTATTATGTTCTCATTATCCTTTTCATTGTAGAATTGTATGACGTGCAATTTAATCATTCAGCCGTACATCCAACTGGTACATGTTCTAAAAGTTAATGTGTTTGTATTCCGTTTTTCTTGGTACAAGAAGTGCTCTCCAATGCCCTGCTTTTTCGATTATTGATGGTCCTGTTTGTAAAATGGTACCTACAAGAACTTAATGAAATGCTGTTTTGGTCATTTCCCATGCCATTCAGTACACGTGAGCAGGCACTGTCTTTTGCTAATTGTGAAGCCTCTTCACATTACACAAATACCCTAGCCAGAAGGAGAGGTTCAGAGCTTTTGCCCTCTCACTCAGTTTGTTTGGGCTAATTCACAAACCAGGTACTGTGCTGCTCAGGTTTCTGTCTGTTCATGAGTGTCACTTCCCATTACCACAGGAGGCCCCATAAAAAGATATCCTGTCACAACTCCAAAAGGTCTTTGTTTGCGTTTGGCCTGCATGCGAAGATTACTCTTTAAGCCATCACTGGAGACATTCAGCTTTTCATTTGAAACTCAATACTTCCCTCAGCTGAAAATAAAATTACATAAAGAAAAGTGAAATTGGAACATTTTCAACAGGTGCTTGAAAGAAATGATGAAAGAATGGAGAAACCTCTGTTTGCAGTCAGTCTGTTTACTGCTTGTCGGAAACACTACACAGAGCGAGAGGGGGACCCGGTCCCTCAGGACTCGCTTTATTCTCTACGGGTTGTCCCTCTTAAAACCTGAGCATTGAAAGGTATCCCCCTTGTGTAACCGTATGCCTCTGAGACCCAGGCAGCAGGAATTAATAGCGTGTTCAAAGGAGAGGTGGGTGTCTGATTTATAGTGCCTTGTGAGTTACCATAGCATTCGTGCAGTTGAGCTGGTGTAGTTTGGAATGCAAAGGTAATGCAAGGCAGAGCCACACCTCACACACAAACACACACATACGTTACACACAGATGAAAACGATATGCACAAACCCACTCTGTAAACTCTTCTATCAGCTACGCAGTCATATTTCTCGCTGTGTCCTCTGAAGCATTCCTATACCTGTCCTTACAGGCTGACTATCTGATTATGAAACAAATTAAACACTGAGACATTTCAGAACACATCATTTGTTGATAGAGATGGGGGGAATTTCTTACATAATCTCAATGCAATTTAGTCAGAGGATATACTGTAGCCTATAGTGTGGCCAAGCCTTTACAATGGCACTTATGTAATCCAGGACAATCTGTGACCTTAGATTCAAAAGACTGCTGATGAGACAGATTAAAACTCGTGATTTTCTACACAAAGCATAGCTCAAAGTTAAAAGAAAGAAAAAAAAGAAGCAGGGGAGCACACGCTTGTTGCAAAAGGTTAAACATTATCAGATAACTGTCACAGAGGAAGCTAGCTGGCCTGTAATGTAGTGGTTTACACACTTGCCTGACAAGTGAAAGATCCCCATTTTGCAAAGCCCTACTGGTTGCATCAGGAAGGGCGTCTGTCAATTTGTAGTTGAGTTTAATTGTTCTTCAGGGGTTGATTTACTTTTATTCATTAGGGTTTCATGGTTTCAGATGCTGATTTGTTTTTTAATGTATTTCCTTGTATTCTGTGTTCTCACTTCCCATTAGTTCGATTTTTGGTTACTGTTTGTTTCCTATGAGATTTTGTTCCCCTTCCTGTGTTGAGTTCTCCATATTCACTGTTTTCAGTTATCCTCTTCCTGATTTACTGTAATGGTAATTTGTCTCTTGTACCCTGCAATTACTTTTACTTCCTTGTCTTCCTTGTGTTCAATTCATTTTAGTTGTGTCTTATCACCCTCCTTCGTCCACTTCCCTTGATTTACCTCGCGTGTTTTACTGTTTTACTGTTTTACTGTTTTATGTATTTCTTCTTCTGTATGTGATCTCAGTGTAGTTTCTTTCTTCTGTGGAGTTTATAATGTATAATTATTTCCTTCACCTCAATATAGGTTACATTTTGTTTAAGAAATCTGCATACCTGCAACCACAGCTGTACTACAATACATGGCACATGACACATAACCTGGTAAGCACCAGATTGATTTAATGTCCTGATGTGAAAAACCTTAGAATTAAAACAGGGTGTATTTTCTTATAAGCATGACGGTGATTTTCTTCAGCTTGTGAGCTAGTTAACATGAATGTGTCAAGAGACATACAAACTTGATGGATAAACTAAAAATATATAGACGCACTGCACAATTTAGAAGAAAACGGTTACTATAAATACTGATATGGTTTCCTGCTAAGTTTTGCTTTTGCATCAGCTGTGATTGGTAGATATTTGTGGGATTTGTGGGATTTAAAGGCATAGACTGACCAAAATTTGAGTCAGTGTTTTTCATAGCATGACATTTTAATAAAACCGTATGGTAATATGGTAATTTAAATCAAAGTATTGCATGTCCTGCTGCTTTGCTCTGGGTCTATATTTGAGGCGTCCCAGTTTGATTAAAATCAATTTTGCACTTGCTTGCTAATCAGAAATCATCCTATAATATTGCATAATTTGCATGATAAATCTACATGGAACACTAACAAGAAGCCTTTAAAATCTTATATGGTTATTCAGAGAAAGTGTCTATTTACTTTCAGTCTCACTGAAAGCTGATAGATTTCTGCAGTCAGGCATATCAGCAGTTTAGTTTTTGATTTGACTCACAGACACACCACTATTGACCTGTTTGTCCTGGGGCGCTGTTCTGCTTGAATAACTAACACAAATAAACACAAACATGAATGTTAATATAGTTTTCACAGATGTGCACAAACACAAACACACACACACACAAACCATCTGCCAGAGGCATTAGTGGTCTACAGATGCTCAGGTCAGAGCAGGATCAACTACCGTAGCAGCATGTGTGAGTTCATGGGTTCACAGGGGGGCTTTGATCATGTAGGAACACTTTGAATTTTTTTTATTTAATCGTATTAACATTTATGCAGCTGGATTTTTAGAGGTTTAACACCCACTCTGAGTTTTGTGTCAAAATCAGAGACTGAATCTATTACTTGGACTTTAAGCACAGATCAGAGACACACACGGTGAAAAAAAATTCAAGAAAGTGTACAAAATCCTGATGCAATATTGCACATAAAAAATAATGGATTATGGTCTTTAAAGTTAAAAATAACTATCAAATGTAATGAATGGGGAAATATACCATATATATCTGTTGTTATAAAAACGATGTGGGCTTCAGTAACAGCTCAGCACTGTTTGATGTCCATATCACGCTGCAATGATGCAGGAATTCCTGTTAAAGTCGACCCAACTAAGAACTGAGTCTGTAAAATACTTACAGGTTATAAGTTCTCTATTATATGTCATTTTTAAGATGTGCTGACTAATGGACTTTGCTTGTTCTGCTTCACTGACTGTATCTGTTTCTTTTTCATGCTACAAGTTTCTAAAACATCTGCTTCAAAACTGACTCAGATTTCATGGTTAGACTTGTTCCACGTCTTTTCTGTCTCCCTCAACAAATGTGAAGTCATACAGCCCCGTAATTAGTAAAAAAGAGCCAGTGAGATGCTTTATACATCTAGTTTGGTTTACGTGTACGGTTTCACGACAGAACCTTGTCTGAAATGACTGTACAAGTGTGCACTGACAGGACCAGCGAGTAATAACCAGCAGTCAGAAACCAACTGAGGTAAGAGACTCAAAAAAAGCACAAGAGAAAACAAAAGAGAGAGAGAGAAACCACAGATCACAAGGTAATTGGATATCCCTCTAGGGCTGCTGAGAGCGAGTCATGTAGGCTACTAGAGGTGATGTGACATACCATTAAAATGGGCAATAGCAAGATAGATACACTTCATTAAACCACTATGAGTTAAATCCAATCTGCAGGTTTATTTATTCCACATTACTACTATTCAAGAGAGTGAACATATAATTACTAAAGAAAATGATTAGTCTCAGTGGGAACTGCCCTAATTCCATGCAGTAAACAACTGTGATCAGCCTGTTTCAAAGTGCAAATACAATGTTTGTTTTTTTTAAAAACGGATGCTTTCACATATTTTCCAGCTGAGACTTTCATAGCTGTTTTTAAATTTGAAATTACCACAAATATTGTTAAATTGTCCGATAATTTAGATGATTTCATCTAAAGGCTCCTCCTTCTGTCTGCCTCTGGTTTTCCAGAAGATTGATCACCGTCTAAGTGAAACTCTTGACAGTCTCACAGTCTGTCTGTCTGAGTGACTGGATTTGCACTCTCTCTTTGTCAGTCTTACCATGATATCACTTCTTATCATTCACATAGATAAGGCAGTGGGTAAACAAGTAGGCAGGGGTGGCCTATCTTTTTAGCTCTCCTTTAAACATTGCACTAAATCCATGCAGTAGCCTGTTATTTAAGAACAAGCATTCGGTTTAGTGACTGTTATGTTAATGAGGAGTAACACTTGCACTTTGCAACTGAAAATGCTCCAGTCTTTTGACCACAGTGCCGTGAACATTGCGGGTTTCACAGCTTGTAACTGATGTTATACCCAGAAAAGGAGGGAGTCCAAAGCCTCTAAAAATTGGTCACTGAAGTCAGTTTGATGTGTATAAATACTCCAATATGTTACAGTGGGACAAAGACTGTTAGGGTTCAGGGTAATACCGGTATAATAATGGGCAACAATATGAAAATGAAATATCACGATAGAATATGGGTAAAACGCGCATGCGCAGTGCCTTTGTTTTCATACCACATGGCGGAAAAAGTATGACAGCGGCGACGGAAAATGAGAAGAGCGAAAGCTGATCGTTGAATGAAACAGATGAACCAGAAGTGGTTTGTAAAAATACTCCAGCTTCAGTGGTGTGGAACTGGTTTAGCTTTCGTCCGTCAGATACACAACAAAGCACTATTTTTGGTAGAGCGTGCTAGCGGGCCATCGTTATTACACTTAAAATCAATCCTTTGATTTTTCTGACAATCGACAGTGCCCCTTATAATCCCGTGTGCCTTATGTATGAATTCTGGTTGTGTTTACTGACCTCGAAATGATTTTGTGTGCTAAACGGCGCTCAAAAATCTGTGAAATGTTTCAGTACGACTTTGCTAAGCTACTAAGCTGCACTGCTTGATGGATTGTCAGAGCATTATTGCTATCGTAGGCAGGAGCCTCGCGGAGTGATACGTACTGTGCTTCAACATAATATTACCGTATTGTGTGTGTATAACCACTTTTTTTTAAGTTTTGTGGATATTATACATGGTTATACAATTTCCACTGGAAATGCCTTTTTGGTTAAACTGTCAGCAAGGAATTTGCATTTGTACTGTTAAATTTTTATATAACTTTAATGCACATAAAAAACAGCTGCTTGTTTAAGTGAAAATACATCGATGTTTTTTTTTGCACTAATAAAGTTGTGGAGTTCTGTGTCTGTGTCTAGTGTCAATTATATTGTCAGTTATATCATTATCACAAATTTTCAAATGTATATCGTGATAAATATTTTTGGTCATATCGCCCTGCTCTAAAGACTGTTACCTTCCATGATTTCTTTTGTCTGTTTGATGCATTTGCCTTTTTTCCAGTTTTTTAAGTTTGATGAATTTTCAGCCATACGAATACAAATACAAATAATTATACAAATAATTGAAGAGCTTCTCCAAACGTTGATTCTGTTCATCTGGATGTCTCCCGCTGTCCAGATGAACAGAATCAACTTTGGGAGATTTACTTACCTGGATGATTGAGCATGCATTCAGACAAAATTGAAGAGCTTATATAATGCACCTGTTTGATTAGCCGTTTTAATACGAATAGTATATATCGTAGTAATAATCTGTTACTTGACACTAGTGATGATGGGTAAAGATGAAGTAAACATTTTTTTTCAGCTTGGGAATCAAATAAGTCATATCAAAGAAGGAACATGTAAACTCACCTTCCAGTAACTGCCCAGTGATGAGAGCAGAGGGTTACCGAGGTAACCATGGTTCTGTGAATGAAGGTCAATGGGCGTGGTCACTCAGGATGCTAGCATGCTCCACTTGTAATTTTTTTAATTTAAGTATTTCCAGATTAATTTAACGCTGGTTGTTGAAAAACAACAAATAAATTTAGAAGTGCCAGTGAGGCAATTTACATGGAGCTGTCTGTCATTTTTAGGTTCCCAACAGAAGGCAAGAGCAGGTGTATTATATAACACCCCTCTTTACACTTCTCCACTTGTGGTGAGTAGTAATACACCTGCACTTTTTTTGCCCCCCCCCCCCCCCACCACCCCCCCCCCCCCCCACCCCCTCACCCCCCTCACCCCCTCACCCCACCCCACACCTCCCACCCCACACCTCCCAGACATTGAGGAAACAGGACCTCCAGACTAGGTGTCTTTTGTCTCTTCGAGAACTCTGGGAAGTAGCTTGGGGAGTGTGAACCTTAAGGTGTGAAGCAGTTGTGTACTGAGGCTAGACTAATTTTATAAATCTGACAATATCTCAGCTTGCTGCGATGCATGCAATTTATTTTGAAAACGGCACAAGTGGGAATTTCTTCCGAATGGGTAATGTCGGCATGTTCACAAGCGTTTTATTTAATTTAACTAGTTTTCTTTCCAGGGTTGATGCGATCATTTTATTTAAAAATCGGGATTTCGCAATGTTGAACTAAGGCAAACCTGTCTAGACAAATGGTAGGGGGTGGGGTGTAGTAAGGTTGATGGTGGGAAACAGGACCTCCAGACTAGGTGTCTTTTGTCTCTTCGAGAACTCTGGGAAGTAGCTTGGGGAGTGTGAACCTTAAGGTGTGAAGCAGTTGTGTACTGAGGCTAGACTAATTTTATAAACCTGACAATATCTCAGCTTGCTGCGATACATGCAATTTATTTTGAAAACGGCACAAGTGGGAATTTCTTCCGAATGGGTAATGTCGGCATGTTCACAAGCGTTTTATTTAATTTAACTAGTTTTCTTTCCAGGGTTGATGCGATCATTTTATTTAAAAATCGGGATTTCGCAATGTTGAACTAAGGCAAACCTGTCTAGACAAATGGTAGGGGGTGGGGTGTAGTAAGGTTGATGGTGGGAAACAGGACCTCCAGACTAGGTGTCTTTTGTCTCTTCGAGAACTCTGGGAAGTAGCTTGGGGAGTGTGAACCTTAAGGTGTGAAGCAGTTGTGTACTGAGGCTAGACTAATTTTATAAACCTGACAATATCTCAGCTTGCTGCGATACATGCAATTTATTTTGAAAACGGCACAAGTGGGAATTTCTTCCGAATGGGTAATGTCGGCATGTTCACAAGCGTTTTATTTAATTTAACTAGTTTTCTTTCCAGGGTTGATGCGATCATTTTATTTAAAAATCGGGATTTCGCAATGTTGAACTAAGGCAAACCTGTCTAGACAAATGGTAGGGGGGAGGGTGGGGTGTAGTAAGGTTGATGGTGGGAAACAGGACCTCCAGACTAGGTGTCTTTTGTCTCTTCGAGAACTCTGGGAAGTAGCATGGGAGTGTGAACCTTAAGGTGTGAAGCAGTTGTGTACTGGCATTGTTCCTGGAGAAGGTATTTAACCGAGACCTATGCGAAGCTCAGGGTGAACTCAGCATTCGTCGCGACAACATCACTTTCTTTGAGACCATCAAAACTATCATCGTTCTTTATAACATGGACATCTTAAGCGGTAAGTAAAACAAAACCTATTATTGTATTTTTAAAAGTGTTATGTTAACATATTATAGGATATTCAAACTATCTTTTTTCCTAAAACAAAAGCTTAATTTTCAGGAGTTCGGGAGAACGGCACAGCACCCTTTTCTTTAGAAACGGGGGATTTTAAAGATGGAACAACATCTCTAACAGGCACAAGGTGTGTACAGAATTACGCGATTTTTAATCGTATGTATGTTTTAAGCTTGCGATTGTTTTAAATTATATAATAACAGAGTTTTTCTTTGATTTGTTCCAGGGTTAACAAACTGAGCAGGAAAACATTCAGACACCGCGACCACAGAGCCCATCCTTACAAAAGGTATGTATACAACGGGGTGTATAATTGTGTATTTAAAAAAACAGCAAATGGGTTTAAACAATTCCAAATGTTCTAAAACCGACCGTTTTACACATACAGAGCCACGCCAGAGAACCTTATGTGCGGAGAACCAGGGCCGTCAGGAATAACGCACACTACAAGGTATATATATAAATTAGATAAAAAGAGATAGAGAGGGAGACACGCTTATTCTGTTTGAAATGGGTACATGTATAAATGTTTTAACACATATCTATCTTCACAGACTGCAGCACAGTACCCCTCCACATAATGATCAGGACACCGTACTCCAGACGTTTTTGGAATGTTTAAACAGTATCGACCTCCCAGAACAACAAAAACCTGGAGCTTTGTGCAACAGTGGAGAATCAGAAGCGATCTTCATCAGCGGTCCTGCAACACCCCCGAGTGAGTGCTTGCCTCGTGATTTCTCTGATGTTTTTGAATACAGTATATCAGATTTCGATCTTGTTCATATACCCACCCCACCAGAATGTGTCAGAAATAGCATTGATTCACACGTAGATTTTGAAGACGACGGTATAACAGACTCTCAAATATCAGCGGCGTATGATGCTTACATGAAGGTTTCAGACGCTCAACCTGTTGAACAGAGTCATATAGCTTCATTAGTTGATAAATTATGTTTGATTGAAGCTAGACTCAATCAATACCACCAAGAAGCACAGATACAAAACCAACAGTTTATCAAATTCATAAAAAAAGTGTGTAGTACATTAGACATCATCTGCAGCAAAATTTCAAGTCCCTGACTTTTAAAATCCAGACCATGGACCCTCCAAATAAATTATTTAAACATAATAACGGAACCTCCAGTCCTGTTAGATGTTTTGACTTAGAGGCTTTTATGCAGTGGGCTGAAGAAACAGATAACAAATTAGACAATATTGTAGCTAGACTTAATAGTGTGCCTGCATCAGCCTCATCTGATACACATCCTCGTCAGACTGTTCCTACGCCTGCTATTGCTGATGGGTCTATTGTTGTTGTTAATAATAGTGGTAGTACATCAGGTGATGCTCGGACCACTGTTGTTACTGATGCTAACCGTATTGCTGCTGCTGCTGCTGCTGTTATTGAGTCTGTTACCGCTTCTACTAGTACTACAGACGCACATGCGTGTCCGGGCACCGCTGCAACACCACACACCCCCTCAGTCATTGTAAATTTCTCACAAAGTGATACTATCGTGATTGAGCCCGTTGTGCAATCTGGATCTGGCAGGCGCTCCCAGCCACACATTAGAGAGATACCTAATTTTAATGCTCGCGAATTGCGTGAGCGCCTTGATTTTAGGGGTATAAGTCTTGATCATCCAGAACAAGTACCTGCGCGAGTGCGCGAGTGCTTAGCCAATGTGGTAGACCGAGCTGTGGCTGGATCTCAACAGGGCAGCGTTCTAAACGTAGTCCTGCGTGGCCCCTCGCTGGCTTCAGATGTTCAGGTTGTTTTAAACGCTGATGATCGGTATGATCCGGAGCTGTTTCTCGATCGAATTGCACAAGTTATGCAGAGTAATGATGAATCTATCGGTGATGATGAATTAGAGTTTATTGTCACGGTAGCTCAGAACAGTAGTGGTGGGGCTCGCTTAAGACTGGCACAAATCCCTTATGATGAGATTCTCTCAAAGAAAGGCAGACATTTATACACACCAAACAACACACACAACAATTTGTGCTTCTCCCTATGTATAGCACATTCATTAAACTCATCAGCCTCTGAGCTAGAAAAACTCGCTACAGCTAAACGGATGCATGCTGAAGTAGGTCTATGTGACAAGCAGCAAGTATCATTCACAGATGTCAGTAAATTTGAGAAGCACTTCAACATTAAGATTGTAATCTATTACCACACAGAAGGGCGTAAACGCCTGGAATGTTTTTTCACACATGAAGAGCCAAACACAAACACGTTGATGATGTATCTCCATAATCAACATTACCACATGATTTTAAACCCAACCGCTTTTCTTGGTGCATCCTATGTGTGTAATTTCTGTTACAGTACATATAATTCACCATTACATCATTCCTGTAAACATAGATGTAACACATGTTATACACTCTGTCAACACCACAGGGGTCCCACAGTGAAATGCAGCGACTGTAACCGCATCTGCAAATCACAACACTGTTACCAGCAACACAAATTACCAGAATTAAAACACAACATGATCCCCTGTGATAATATGAAACATTGCATGCACTGTGGCACCACATATAAAGAATCCAAGAAATCGCCACACAGATGTGCCCAGCCTAGATGCGAGCACTGCCGCGAGCCTAAATTAACCGGAGACTCCGACCATCAGTGTTTCATACAGCCTGTTGAAAAACAGAAGCCTACCGATAAATACATTTTATATGATTTCGAGACTAGGTACCACAACGGTAAACACGAGGCTAACTTTGTGTGTGCGTCTGATCTGAAGGGCAATAAGTTCACATTTAACACATTAAAGTGTGTGGAGGCGTTTGTGCAACATTACAGACGCCCAAGGTTTCGTGGGTACACTTTCATAGCACATAATGCATCTGGCTTTGACAACTACATACTCCTCGAGTACTTTGTCAGACAGTGCATAACACCTAGTGTCATAATGAGTGGCAGCCGTGTGATTTTGATGTATGACAGGGACTATGACCAGCGATGGATTGATTCGTTCAGCTTTTTGCCCATGGGCCTTGCCAAAATACCCTCTGCTTTAGGTTTTCAAGATCTGCAGAAGGGCCATTTCCCACACAGGTTTAATACGAGGGATAATGAGCATTATGTGGGCCCGTACCCAGACCCCTCCTTCTACGGCTATGAGTACATGTCTGAAAGCGATAAGGTGCGATTCATGGAATGGTACCAGGTTGCCTCACAGAATCCCTTTGATTTTCAGGCTGAACTCAGGCGTTACTGTGTTAACGATGTTGATGTCCTGCGTAAAGCATGCAGCATTTATCGTGACACGTTACTGGGTTGTACACAAGTTGATCCATTCATGTATACCACCTTGGCTGCATTTAGTATGGGTGTGTATAAAACGCTGTTTCTGCCTAGAGACACGCTCGCTCTCACGTATGACGGGGCATACGTTGAGCAGAATAAGACGTTTTCTAACGTCTCTATCGAATGGCTTCAATATGTGTCCCACACCACCAACAAAGTGGTAAAACATGCTCTCAGAGGAGGCGAACAGAGGGTTGGACCGTATTTTGTGGACGGTTTTGACCCCACAAGTAATACAGCTTATGAATTTGCAGGATGTTTTCACCACGGCTGTGTTAAATGTTACCCCGAGAGCGAAGTTAATCCTGTCAGCAAAGCATCCTATGGACTGCTGCATCGCATGTTTTGTGACAAAGTTGATGCACTGAGATCACAACACAGTGTGAACGTAATAGTGATGTGGGAATGTGAATGGGCTGCCTTGAAGCAGACAGACCCTACAGTTGTGGCTTTCATGCACACATACAGAAAGCCAGAACGCATGAATCCCCGAGACGCTCTTTTTGGAGGTCGCACAAATGCTATAAAGCTGTACCACAAGACTGGTTGTGATGAAAAAATATTTTACTACGACTTCACCAGTCTCTATCCCACAGTGCAGTCTAAAAAAGACTATCCTGTAGGACACCCTCAAGTCATTTACACCAACTTTGACAAGCTAGAAAATTATTTCGGCTTTGTTAAATGCACAGTGCTCCCCCCTAAGGGTCTTTTTCACCCCGTCCTTCCCTACAGGTGCCACGGAAAACTGATGTTTCCACTCTGCAGCATGTGTGCTGAAGACCAAAACCAGCATACTGCATGTGGGCACAGGGACAGTGAGCGGGTATTGAAAGGCACTTGGGTCTCATTTGAGCTTGAAAAAGCTGTTGAGAAGGGATACAGGGTTCTTGCTATTGATGAGGTGTGGCATTTCCCCAATAAGACCGACACCTTGTTTAAAGACTATGTGAAAGCCTTCCTAAAACTCAAACAGGAGGCCTCGGGGTATCCTGAACACGTCAAGACACCTGACGAACAGAAGAAGTACATAGACGAGTATTATGAGAAGGAGGGAATAATGCTAGACCCATCCAAGATTTGTGTAAATAAAGCTGTTCGTAACTGTAACAAGCTGTTGCTAAACTCGTTATGGGGTCGTTTCAGCATGAGGTCAAATATGGCATCATCTGAGCTCATTACAGACCCTTCCAGATTTAGCCAGCTAATGTTTAGCGACCAGTACGACGTGCGTCAGTTTTGTTTCATCTCTGACGACGTCGCAATGGTGCAGTGGCGGCATGCTGATGGTAGAGCTTCCCGTGTTAAGGACGTTAATGTTTTTGTCGGGGCCATGACCACTGCACACGCCAGACTCATGCTGTATGATTTGCTAGACAACTTGCAGCAGCGCGTGCTGTATTGTGACACGGACAGTGTCATTTTCACGGCACGCCCTGGCGAGTGGATGCCTCCTCTAGGTCCGTTTCTGGGGGATCTCACAAGCGAATTAGACTGTGGAGAGGGTGGTGTGGAGGATTACATAGCGGAATTTGTTTCCGGTGGGCCAAAATGCTACGCGTATCACACATCGTTGGGCAAGACCCAGGTCAAATGTAAAGGCGTGACACTGAACGCACTAAACTCAAAAGTTGTCACCCATGAATCCTTGAAAGGTTTAGTCCACAAGTTTGTAACCAATCAGACATCAGACGCACACCTAGTTGCCGTGTCTGATAGCATCAGACGCGATAAAAAGAAGCTTCATTTGAAGAATAAAACCATTGTGAAAAAAGTTAAAGTTGTTTACAATAAGCGCCGTGTGCTCCCAGACTATACAACTGTACCTTATGGATTTTAAATTAGAACAGGGGTTTGACGCCCGGTTGCAGCACCCGTTCAGTATGGTGGTCAGCGGTCCCAGTAACTGCGGCAAGACTTTTTTTGTTAAAAGCATAATTGAAAATTCTTCCCGGATTATATCATGCAGCATTGACAATATTGTATATATATACTCATGCTGGCAGCCATTATATGACCAGCTTCTTAAGATAAGAGACATAAACTTTGTTAACGGTATACCCGAATCTCTTGCTGATGACACCCTTCTTCCTGCAGAAAAGAACAATTTGTTAATTATAGACGATGTAATGAACGATGCAGCTAACAATTTAGAAGTTCAAAATGTGTTCACAAAGTATGTGCATCATAGGAATTTGAGTTGTATATATCTAGTTCAGAATTTGTTTATTCAAGGAAAATCCAGTAGAACCATTTCCTTGAACACTAACTATCTAATATTGTTTAAAAATCCGAGAGATAAATATCAGGTTATGCTTTTAGGTAGGCAAATGTTTCCGGGTAATACTAAATATTTTATAGAAGCGTTTAATGATGCCACATCCACAACATACGGGTATCTTTTAATAGACTATAAAGCTAAGACCCCGGACTATTTAAGACTCAGAACAAATTTACTATCAGAGCGTCCGGTTGTTTACATTCCAAAACAAAAATCAGCAAAGAGGTGAAAGGATGTCATCACGCATGCGGAGGAATCTGTCTCTGTTGGAGATGATATACAGGGCTCCTCCTACTCTACGCAGAGTTATTATTAGTAATTCAAACTTAGATTTTATCAATGCGCTGTGTGAGATAGCCTTTAATGTATTGCATGGTAACATACCACTGACCAATCAGCAGTACAAACAGCTGAAAAAGAAAAAATCAATAATCAGACTGATTGCAGACAAAAAAATAAAAACTTTGAAAAAGAGAAAGACAATCAACCAATCTGGAGGGTTTTTACTGCCGCTATTAGGGGCTGCAATCCCTTTCATAACCAGTCTGATAGCAAACAGGTGAAAATGGAACATGTGCAAAAGATGTTTTTGGTACCCCAACACCAGTTGGACTTAATAAAGCAACACCAGCAGCAGCAGCAGCAGCAAACAGACAGCATCAGACAACAGTCTCAGAACGAGTTGGACAAGGAGATGTTACAAGTGTTACAAGATTCTGACATAGATGTGTATGAGAAGGCTAAAAAATACAGCGATATTCTCCAAAGATACCTTACCCTTGTGAGACAAGGTGCCCGTGAAAAGAATGTATTGTCTTTATCATTACCTGAACAATTTAACAGGGATGTGCAACCCCAGTCGACGGACACATCGCCTGTTCATGGTGATGCAGGGGTGAGGGATCTTGTTGCGGAGAATGTTTTAACATACATACCTAAAAGGTGTAGGAGGAATGCAGAACTTATTCTATCAGCGGTGAGCCGTTCGCCACACTTGATCTCTTACAACGACAAAGGCGAAATTATTGTTGATAAACACACCATCCCTGGTTCACACATTTATGATCTAATTAAAGGCGTCACAACCACACACACACCCTCTGAGGGTTTGAGACCTATCGGCTGGACAGAGTTTTTAAAAGCTGTCTCAGATTTAAACGTACCGTTATCAGCCATATCTAACACAGGCATACGTAAGACCGTCGCCATGTATAAAACCGATCACACACTGTCTGAAGACCCTGGTTTTTTAAAACACACACCAAAAAAGATCACCCCTGGTGGACCGCTGCGACATAGTACACTAAAAAAAATAAAGAATAAAAAAAACAAATTAAAGGGGGGTCCTGTAGAGTGGTTGGATTTTTGAATTCAGGTTTTTTCTTATTGCACCTGAAATTGTTTTTCTGCTAAAAATATTTGCTGTTTGGTGTTTTTTCTACTGTAATGTTTTTTTCACTTATTGCTGCTAAATTGTTTTGTTTTGTTTTATTTTATTACTGTTAAATATATTATGTCTTTATTACTGTTAAATATATGTTTTTCTTTTTTATTACTGGTTAATGTTTGATTTCTTTTATTTATGTTTAAACAATGTATGTTGTAAATCTATATATTTATATACGAGATTTGATAATAAATACCATTGACTCGATTATCATGCTCTCATGTTGTTTTTATTATTCTCATTAGTACATGTCAGTATCCGCATTGCACACACACGTAATCACTGCATACAGCAACAGGTTGTATGTTGTTGACAAATCGACACACCATAGCATCATTACAAATTAAATCAGACCCATACATGTTAAGCACACGCTCATAAGATACACCATTTTGCACATGATATAAAAAAAATACACAGTGTTGACCGCATGTGATGGAGAAGTCGTTCTGCACTTGTTTTCCTGAATATAAAACAGTGGAACAGTTTTTTTAGAAGAAACATCTTTATTGCTGGGGGAAAACTGTCTAACGAGTGACCAAAACTATCAAAAAAATAACCGCGTCTGTCTCTCGAAATATAAACAGCAAGCCAATGTTCCCCGGGCATCGTAGAAGGGTGGGTGTTTACAATACTCATAGCAGGGAGTCTTTGAAGCCGTTCAGTGGTTAGCTGATCATAGGCTAACACGCCTAGGAAATGTGTGTTTTTATTGATAATGCTGCCGATCACGGCTGATAGTTCTATAGTGTTCATGACCGTTTTTGTCTCAATAGTAGTCCAAGAGCACCTGTCTCATGTTAGATATTTCAATGACTGAATCAAATACCGAATAACACAAGAGGTTCACTGTACGGGGTAGTGGATTTCTGAAACGGGTTTCCAATCTCACGTTCCCTGTTTTAATTAACGACACATTCCCTGAATGTCCTTCGTCAGCTTCCAGATTGAAACAGAATAAAGTGTAGCCGTTACCAAAGTCCGCACGCGTAATAGCTAAAGATCTATCCTTTAAATGTCTTCCTGTGGTTTGTATCAGCTGGTAAAATTCTCTGGTATAGTGTTTTCTCTGGAAATTGGGCTGGAATGGTTTAGCAGGATAAGCCTGACTATCAGCATATAAAGACATAAATTCTATATCGCAGTTTTCAAAATGAAATGGATTACGCTGGTAGGAGCCAGTGTATGCTTCATTGTCTATAAATGCAATGATCACAAATTTAGGTATCCTACCCATAAATAAATTGTCATTTGTTGATATTCTAGCCCCTGCAGGTATGGAGAAGGTCTTTAAAGACACTCTGTCTACCGTGTATTTTGCGTTTGCATGGTGCAATGCCTTGCTGTGTGCAAGTCTGACGGTCGGTGATACACTAACTTTCTTGACAAAGAGACTGGCTGAGACAATTTTAACTCTGTATGCATTGGCATCCGCTGTCATGAGAGCAAATTCGTCTTTAGAGCGCACAAATTTCAGTGACAGGTCGATTCCATTAAGTAACAGTTTTTCTTGAAAAAACAGGTCTGCATGTACTGGTGCAATCAATTCAACAATACTGCTATTTGCTGTGTAGCCACCTCTGGTCACCAGGCCCTGGTTCTCTCCTTCTATAGATGTGTCATTCATGTGTGATGATGTATCCTTACAGAATAACCCGGTGCTGAACTGTGTGTCTAAAGTGTCCTTATTATAATTGATAAGACATTCTATCACACCTCTGTATGGATATGTGTTGGATGATTGACTAATGAGGCGGTCTCCCAAATTAACATCAACTTGACTAAATATGCTGCATCCAGGATAATTAATAAATCCTACATTAGCGTCCCTAGCCAGGTTTGAGCCATCAGCGTTTGTGATTCTCACACGTGTGTAGATATATGAGTCATTTAGATCCAGGTAATCTTCACCGGACGATGAGATGTAAAACTCGATCGGCCCTCCATCAGTGATTGCAGATACAGGTGGGATTTCGATAAATGTACTTTTCTCAATGCTAGTCTGTGTGTAGGGAACAGTAAACAGGTCCAGCTCTGTTTTTACACATTCTCCAGAATGACTGTGTAACAGTGCCATTTAGAATATGTCAAACTCTGCAGTTTTAGAACGACTGGTTCTGGGTCTTTTCACTCTGCGTGACGGTGTCCGTTTGCTAGCTCTCCTGCTAGGTTTTGTGGTTTTACGCTTTTTAGACAACGGTTGCCCTGGGGGTGGGGTCTTAGATGGTCTGGGCGTATACACATACAATCCGCTACCGTCCTGCTTAGTGGTTGAGGGTCTGGTTATGTTGGTTATGACATCAGACACTATGCCCGATGCGGCTGTTTTTAGGTGTGGTTTGACTATGCTAACTCCTTTTTTAAACAGTGGTACAGCAAATCTAAACAAGCTGCGGAACAAACCACCCAGCCCTGACCCATATTGCGTACTGGTCCCAACATACCCTCCGAGCTCTCCACCAGCCTGTGATAAGTAGTATTTTACATATTTTGAGTCATCAGTGTTGTAGACGGCCATCCTTTTTTTCAAAAATGGTGGGTTATCGGTCGGAAGTGTAACTTGACAAACACCTTGCCGTATAAAAAGGGTATGTGTTGATTTCGATCGTCTTTCAAATCAATTTCTATGTCGTCGATCAATGTCTTTGACACAGGTGTGTAGTGTGGGCTGTCAAATTGTAGAATAGGCAAGCGGCGGTCATCGTCCGTGATATTTATAGCTCTTAATAGCCTCGCGTGGGCGTCACCCACAAGCTGGTAATCAACGATATCTGCATAAATAAAGATGTTATATTTTCCCCCGTATATGTCTGCGGGGTGCGGGGCATATGTGTTTTTATAATGAAGTACAAACGGCTCTCCTGTTTCGAATCCTAGGATTTCCGCCAGTCTCCCTCTAAATGTGAGAATAGTGCCCCTAGGTCCCATAACACAGGCATGGTTAGTAACTGTGTTGTATTGCATTTTAAGGTCTCCAGTGGTTTGGTACTGCTGACATTTAAAATTAAATTCTTTTATTATCTGTTCCACAGATGCATAATGACCCACAGACAGTTCGATCATGGTTACGGCGATGGTTCCATCTTTGACTGGGTCATGAATTTCCACTTGCGAATCTGATTGTGGAAAAGACATCCATATGCGTGGGTACTGTATCTCTATAACAGCAACCTCATACGGCTGATCCAAAACGATAGGTTTTGCTAGCTTTGTTCTAAAATTAGATATCTTATTACCCGGGTAAACATGCGCCGAAGCATTCGAGAAGAGGCTTACATAGAAGCCTGCATTGTTGTTGTTCTTTTTATTCATGCTTTCTCCGTCTATGCTCAGTGTTGAATGAATGTGTGTAGAGCTGCGTCATCTGAGTTAATTACGCCTCAACGATGTCTTTTTCTGGAATCCACGAATTAAAGCTGTCGGGCCATCCTAGCCATTTCACTAGCACATGCTTTTTCCGACCCACTTTTTTTCTAGCCAATATGTTTTCAATTTTAAATGTTTTGTTTTCATCAACAACCACACGTTGTATCTCAGGCTCATAAAATGACCCTTTCAATACCTCTCCTGCTAGATCCGCTAGTCTGTACACTGGGGGCTGTCTCCCTATACGTTCCTTGACTGTGAAAATCTCATCGGTGTAGGTCTGCTCGTATCCTTTTCGAAACTTTCCTCTCAGTTTTGATATTCGTACAGTGTCGCCAATATTAAATTTAAAGCACAGTTCCCTCTGAGGCCTCGTTTTGTACAGCGCGTTAAACACCGACTTCTCATTATCCTTATTCACCTCTGCCGGAGCCATTTGGATAGATCTGTGATAAGCATTGTTATATGCTTGTGTGAGATCTGGTATGACATCTACATATCTCCGGGAGTTGGCTGATGTTAAGTACTTCCACATTCTACCCTTGAAGCTACGATTGAATCTCTCGACAATACTGCATTTAACCTCGCTAGCTGTTGAGAAATGCTTGATATTATATCGCTCCATTAGGTGTTTAAAGGTTGTATTATAAAACTCTTTGCCTTCATCTGTTTGTAGTTTCACAGGGATCCTACCCTCACTAAGTATATCCTCAAAAGCAGCTGATACAACATTCGCTGTCTTGTTTGTTAGGCATCTAACCCATGCGTATTTTGAGAATACATCTATACATGTTAGCAGATATCTCACATTATCATTATCTGCCACATATTCACACATGTCAACCAGATCGGCTTGAAACTGTTTGTCGATCCCTGTCACCAATACTCTATTTCTGGGGAAATGGATCCTCACAGGTTTATGGAGTGTGTAAGTGTCGTCTTGTTCTAAATAATGTTTGACCTGAGATATTGGAGGTGTTACACCTGATGCCTCCCCTGCCGCTATACGTAGCTTATTTAAACTGGCCAACCCCGCAGGATGGGCTGGATCATGATATATTTTATGCAATGTGCTTTCCATGACTGTACAAACCACAAATGACTAAGAAGTTGGTGTTAACACGTCTTTTTATTTAATTTTCACACAGACACAATCACAGACAATGGATACTTGAACAGCACACATTAAACCAGGTGTCTCCCACCCCAGTAGTTTCCAATCATGCGGAGCATGGCTGGTTTAACACGTCGGGCGCAAGTACTTGCTTCTAGCAGGTCCACAATGTTGTCATTAATGGCGCATACTATATTTCGCTCTGATCTCAGTTCACACATGAGGTGTTCTGCAACTCTGCGGATTTGTGTTCCAGTCCCATCTGTGGTGTTTGAGCGTACAAACAGCTGGATGGCTGGGATGAATCGGTCAGTCTTGAGCCTTATCATCACATCGTCATAGTAGGTGTCGAAGAAATACTCAGACAATTCCTGCAAGCAGCTGTGTTGCACCTGACTGGGGTGGCCTGTTTGGCATCCGTAACATGTCTCTTGTAGAAACTCATTCAGCGCCAACATCAACAGGTGGAGAGTTGCGAGTTTGATGTCGATTACAGTTTCCTCCCACAGGTCTGATATGAGGGGGTCCTGTGAGCATGATGGTGAGGGTGGTGGAGTCTGGGGGGTCGGGATTAGCAGCCCTATTGATGGTGACTCTGACAGGTCCCACGACGGCGAGTCATTCTCTGTAAAATGAAAACCACAAGCTCTTAATTTGTCACATAGATACACACGCAACCCCACACACACACCCCACACATTAAACCTACCAGTTTATTGTTTAGTTGTCGGAAGGTCTTATGATTTTAGGTTTGCACAGGGTAGCAGGCAAACCAGTCTTCGGACAACTCGCCAGATCGTCAAAAACAAGGCGTTTTCTAATACTCTCGTACGCAGTGTTGAGTCTGTCCCTCTTGATCGCGTCGTCAATCTGGCTAAACAGACGCGACAAACCTCTCCAGTCGCACCACTGTATAAAAAACAAGTCCTTAAACCATCTTGTGCGCTCTTCAAGGTTTAGAGGGTAAGGATTTAACCTCCAGTTTTCAAGCCCTCTGGAAGCAATAAGACTATCCCTGTCATCACATGCACTGAGAAAAATAAAGTCTTCAGGGTTGCGATTGAAACGATCAGCCTCAACCCTGTAAAGCTCAGGGCCTGATGCACTGTTCCACTGGGAAACATACAGCACCTCTGGGAAGCCCACATTGTCCAGGTCCGCACACACTACGGTCCGGAAGAGCTTCCAGTTTTTGGTAGAGATGCTTTGGGGTTCCCCCCAAAACAATCCCTCGCCACAATCTACACTAAGCACAACTGTCCCTTCGGTATATTTAATGGTATACACATACCCTTCAGCGCCGCGATATTCTAACTTAAATACAGTCCCATCTACGGCATTTTCACAGCGTTGCTTTTTACGTTGAGGACCCCGGCTGCATACTCCTGTAGACATACCTAGAGCGGCTGTGGCGTGGGCGATGTCCTGGCTGGGTGTCATGGTTGATACAGATGGTATTCTGTGCTCCTTAGGTCGGTGAGTCGTTGGGGTCCTTAGCGCGATGTGTCTGTGCTCCTTAGGCCGTGGCGGTGATGGTCTTAGAATGTGAAAGGATCACTTTTATACCTATATAACCTAAGCCATCCCACTAGGAGGAGTCGATACCGCCCAGAGGGTGTGTTTTCACACCTGAACGCGCATGCGCCGAGCACATCTGAACGCGCATGCGCACACGCACGAATCCGACCAAACGGGGTGGGAGGTGTGGGGTGGGGGGTGAGGGGGGTGGGGGGGGGGGGGGGGGGGGGGGGCAAAAAAAGTGCAGGTGTATTACTACTGTGGTGAAACATCAGAGGTCAACACTTTTCCCCTTCACCCATGCACTGCAGCCCTTAACCTTCCCGAGCTATTATCTGAAGGAGGTGCATATGAGCATGTGAATGTCAGACTTTCATTGTCAGCCATCTAATGCAATATCATGTCTGGTGGTGTGATTTGTACTGATCGGTAATAGTCTCATATTGCGTGTGGCTCCCTTGTGTCATGCCTCCTACAACCTGTACACAGGGAGCACACTCAGGTTAAAAAACAAAACAAAATGAGTGCTTTGTTCATTATTAAGAATGTAGCGTTGTCTTGTGCTCGATTCCTGGTAAAACAGATAATATCTCTGACTTCTTCCTCCAGGGCTTTTTGAGTCAGTAAAACAAAGAAAATGAATAAATGATGAACCCTTGATCAGTCAGGTGGAAACAAATGAAGCATACATTTGTTTCACGGGAGGTCTTTTTTTTTTTTAAACTCTCACTCACAAATACTCAGAGGACTCCAAACAAAGCCCCCCTCTTAGTGAAGTGCCTCAGGCTCTTTATAGAACAGAGTTGTATGGGGATGAGTAGCGTGTGAATCACACTTGGTTCCCAGACGCATGCTTGCTCCAGACTTCACCTCCCCCCTCCTCTGTGGCTCATCTCTCTCCTAGAGGTCAACATGTCTTTATATCATGTCAAACACCAAAGCTGCACATAAAAGCAGTTGTAACCAGCCTTCGTGTGTCCGATACATGCAGTGCATTCTGTCAGTGCTGACCGGTTCTTTTATGTGTTTTTTTTTAATGTATTTATATCAATTCCCATACTGCTACACTTTACTAAGCTTTTGTGCTTGAATGGCTGTTTTTCCTCAAAGCTGGACTTGCCTAAAAATATCCTATTCTGTTCCCCAATATGAAACTAGTGCCTGGAAAACACTTGTATGTTAAGAAAGTAAGTGTGTTTTGCTTAAAGTCACCGAGATTTTTCATTTCATAATTGCGACACCTTAACCAATGCTGTGGCAATCTAAGCATAACCATTGAAAACAAATTATGAATAAACACATTGCATATATTTTTAGTCAAAAGATATTGTGACTTGCTGAAAAGGTTGTTAAAAGTTTCTTTAAATCTTGATTAAAAAGACATCGTTACATGGGGCGATCGTGGCTCAAGAGTTGGGTGTTCGTCTTGTAATCGGAAGGTTGCCGGTTCGAGCCCTGGCTTGGACAGTCTCGGTCGTTGTGTCCTTGGGCAAGACACTTCACCTACTGGTGTTGGCCAGAGGGGCCGATGGCGCGATATGGCAGCCTCGCTTCTGTCAGTCTGCCCCAGGGCAGCTGTGGCTACAACTGTAGCTGCCTTCACCAGTGTATGAATGTGAGAGTGAATGAATAGTGGTATTGTAAAATGCTTTGAGGGTCCCAAAAAGCGCTATATAAATGCAATACATTATTATTATTTATCAATATTTTGGTATCATATAGAATTATTGATCTAAGATCAATGCTGATGTCTTTCCTACTTTGCATTGTGTTAACACACACCTGAAAACTCAGCAACCTGCGAAAACAGCTTCTACAGGGATACTCACACTTGCAGGTGACCAGTTGATCATGTGTGGCACCAGGCTGCCATTTACCATCCTATTAAGAGGGTAAACAAAATGCTGCTTCTACATTTCAGACTATTTTTTTCAAGAATATTTTATTAGTCATGACAAGTAATGGCATTAATGGAAATAACATCCTCAAGGAGTAAGAAGCTGGTTAAACAAAGGTTCTTTCAATTCATCCAAGTGTTAGAGATCTATCTATGAGTAACAGGTTGAACATCATCCTCATACATCTATCAATACATTCCACAAATTCAACTTTTCATACCTTAAAGCCTCATTTAAAAAAGCTACAATTCATCTTTGACCACAAAGATTAACACAACAATCATGTTAAAACAAATCTGGCACCAATGTGCGTTTGCACATATTTAACTGGATCAAGTTGTGAGACAGCAAAAGTTATGCCTGCTTCAAACATTTTCATCGAGAGCCTGGAGTTGTTTTGCCAGTGGGCCCGACATTGCACCGCTGCTGCATTGCCAGACCGATCCTTTCAAGTGAGATGCTGCTTTCTTTCACCCAGAGATACTGTTGCTCTGAACATGGTTTACCTGCAATAAATATTTCCAAATACAAAAACATTTACAGATAAAAAAAAAGTATTGACCAAAGAATGTTATAGAGCAGACCATTTATTTTATGCTAGAAGGTTTCAAAGGAAAACAGATCTATGTATTAACTGGTTTATTTGCATAAAAGGAGAATTGTATTTGAAGACACAATTCTGTCTATTTCTCAACAGCCATTGCACAGTTAGCTCTAACAAGCTAATTTCTCCATGTATATGCAAACAGTTTGTTTGCTACAGTACTGAGATATGTCAAGCTTTCGTTTGACCCCTTATAACATGAATTTGAGAGCTTGAAAATAAATATGGGAATGTGAAAATAGCAAAGCATGCTTATCACAAAGAGCAAGAATACAAGGGGGCAATTTAGTCAGAGTAGATGCAGACTGCTATGAAATTACAGGAGCAGATGTGGAAAACACATTTCTTAAAGAGTCAGACTCTGGGTGTGATTCACTTGAGTCTTAATTTTTGCTTGTTAAATTTGTGGTTTTAAGCACAGACTGAGTGGGATACAGAGAAGACAGACGGGTGAAGCGGGTCAGAGAAACGGCAAACACGAAGGTGACATTTCCAGCATGTAAAAATAGCCGATAGTGTTCTCAGAAATAGTTTTTGTCTGTCTTGGTAACAAAAATGAAACCAGCATATCTGGATGGCTTTACTCTTCATTTTATTTGGAGGCTGTGGTTTATTGCAACTTTGTATCTATGCTAGTATGAAGTGAGTGTGGCAGAGGTTATTCTAAGTTTAGATGAGGTTTTTCACCCTGAAGCCTGTTTTTTCTGCACCTCCAGTAAACTTGCTTGCACATTCGCGTAGATGTGGTCAACTGTGCAAAACAAAAGGAAACCATGTTTCAGCAACTATTTGTGATGAGCACTTAGTCATAAGCATCTATGCGAACATTCAACACCCTATATGATGTAGTCATTTCTTAGCAATTAAATTCCATGGAAAACTGTAGCTTGGGCCCAGTAGACCTCTCTATACTCTGCTTCTGAAAAAATGTTTTTTAAAACAATGTACATAATTTAAAATTCTGTCAGTCTCTCAAATCCAACTTGATCACAAAACCTTGAAAGGTTAGCAAAAGTCAGATGAAGTTGCAGAAAGCCTTTGAGTCCACTGATTCTGACATTTTTTTGCATAGAATCATAACCAGAGACAATAAGCTTTGGGTTTAGTGGAGTCTGTCACGGGCTGTGTGTGGCAGGCAGGAATGGAGGACCCAAAATGCAGGCAAAAAGTAAACTCAAAAAAGAGCTTTATTGCTGAACACCTGGAAGACTGTCGCTAACTAAACTGGGAACACAAATAAACTAAACAAACAGGCAGGCTGGCAGACAGAACACACAGTGAGGTATGAGGGAGAATGTGATGATGAGCAGAGGAAGATGCAGAAACTAAATACAAAAGGGGAACAGAGCAAAGAGGAAACACCTGGGAAAGACAGACGAGACGGGGGAGAGCAAAACAGAACATGACGCACACTGACGGGAGACTATCAAAGTAAAACAGGAAGTACACCGAGACGCAGCCTGACTAGGGGAACAGACAGATGCGCATGAAGACAAGACTGACCTAACAGGGGAGGATGCACAGAGGCGAGACCAAGACTAGAAATCCAGAATAAACCCAGAATAAACCCACGAGTACAAGCATACTTGATTAGGAAATATAAAATACACAGAGCACCTAATAAATAAACCTAGGTACCCTAACAGAGACTGCATAAGGCTCCATGATTATTTGTTTACATGTTGCTTGACATTAGTGTTGAAACCAGGAAACTAGGTGCAGTTTCACAGGAAACAATTTGCAGATTCTCAAGAGTCGGTTCTGCTACAGATAGAATTCTTAAAATGTGAGTAAAACGTGTGCTCTTGCTGAGTATGTTGGAACACCAGCATCATTGTCCATAAGCTTTACATCGCCATGGGGTGAGAGGGTGCTCACCCAGAAAGACGACTGTCTCAAAATCAACACCTTCAAGCTTTACTGAAATTTTTTATCTGCCCACATGTCAGAGCCAAATGCTTTCTGGAGAAAAGTTTTATTGTCAGACAAGACAAAGATTGAGCTACGAGTGGTATGACTGGACACCGTATATGCTGTAAAGCATGGTGGTGGTAACATCATGCTCTGGGGCTGTTTTTGCTGCCTGTGATGCTGGTACATTGCACAAAGTGGATGGAATAACTCAAGTCAAATTCAACCTCCCACCATTTTACAGTTAGATGGTTAAAACTTAGACACAGTTGGGTGCACCAACAGGACAATGATCCCAAACACAACTCAAAACTGGTTTTGGAATGGATATAGCAGGCTATAATTAAGCCTCTAAAATGGCCTTTTCAAAGCCCTGGCCTTAAAGCTATTGAAAATCTGTGGTTTAAGCTTAAAAGCCAGATCAGTGCTGGGAAATTAGCCAATTCTGCCAAAAAAGGGTGGTCAAATATCCAGCCAGCTTGTTAATGACTACTAAAAGCAAAAGGGAAACACACCAGCTGAATTCAGAGCTAGTTGTGTGAGGGTTATTAGAGTACAGAAGCGTGTCACAATAAATATTTTTGAGCAGTGACAAAACAAAACAAACATTTCCGCAGTGTAACGCAGAATATGGTGTCAGATGAAAGAAATGTGCAGTGTGTTTCCTCCTGGTAAGCCCCTGAAGATAAACCTGTTTTACATTTCCAAGTTTCACACAGAGAGAGGCATCTATAAACATTCCTTCTCCCTCGGTAGGATGCCTCATCTGCATTCGCAACAGTCAGTGCCTCTTCTTGCATTGTGCATGTCAGCAGCTGTGATACACTGAATCATAAATGCAATGGTAATCATACCACCTTAAGAGAAACTGTCAACACTGAATATAACGCTTTTATTTGAAATTAACTAGATCTCTGGAATGTATATACTGCACTCTGCAAAAAACACCAATTTCCTTTAAATATTGTCCGTCCTCTACCCTTCATAAACACAGTGAGTCAGATATAAAATCAGTGTTTAAGCAGTGTGGTAAGCTGTGGCGGTCATGGGAAGCTTTTAGCCACACAACAATTTACCCCAATCACCATACTGACTGACAACACCCAGGTAGTAATCATACTTCTGGGAGATGTTTATATTTCCCAAGGGTTTGCTTAAATGTCCTGCAGCAACCATGTAGGTCCTTTGTCCATGAAGCACTTTACCTATGACGGGTGGACAGGTGTACTTTGGCCCAAAAGGCACAAAACACGCTATACAGAAGTAGAGAGAGGTCAAATTACTGTAGCAAATACAAGATATTTGTCATCGTTTGTTATTCATGTTATGATTAACCTTTCAAGGTCCTCCTCATGCAGACATGGTGGCTCTATCATGGGTGCATTAAAAAGCTGGCAGAGAGCACAGGAACTGCTGCAGCAAAAAAAAATGGAGGAAGAAATGAGGCTCCTGACACAAGAAAACAGGAGAATTCAGGTCCAACCTTCAGCTCATCAGTTTGCCGACTCATGCAGTAAAACACTACAGTCGCTGTCCTGATTGTAAAATCGTACTTTCTCAGGCAGTTCTGTTCTGTTCATTGATCTTGACCTTCTTGATCGCCCCGCTAACTGCCCCACTTCTAATTCTGTGCCGCCATTGGTCATTAGCCTTCATCCAAACAGCCTCAAATTTGGCACAGTACAGCAGTACACCTGCTAAGTTTGAAGCCGATTGGATGAATGGTCACAGAGAAAGAGAAAGAACAGATGGACACAGACACATACAGACTTTGCAATTTACTGGGGAGGCGACTCTGTGAATTAACAGCT
Organism: Neolamprologus multifasciatus; assembly: GCF_963576455.1. Lineage (NCBI taxonomy): Eukaryota > Metazoa > Chordata > Actinopteri > Cichliformes > Cichlidae > Neolamprologus > Neolamprologus multifasciatus. The sequence goes on along the minus strand of NC_140445.1, from coordinate 20,984,372 downwards.
TGTTCTTGTGTCACAGACAGACTAATTAATCAGTGCATGTTTGCTCTTTGTTTTTTTTTTTTGTTTTTTTTTTTTTTGGGGGGGGGGGGGGCAGGCTTTTGCCCAACTTTACAAGAATGAAAAAGGCAAGGAACAAAAGGCAAAAAGGAAAGCTGAAAAGAAGACGAGATTGAGGGGAAGAAGAGAGGAAGAGGAATATTCTCTCTTCTATACTCCTTTTCCAACACTTTTCTCTCCACATTTTATTCCACTTTTTCTTCACACATCTTTCACTACACACACACACACACACACACACACACACACACACACACACACACACACACACACATATAAATTCCCCACTCGCCCCTGCGGGCGGTTTATCCTTCAAGCTCGGGTCCTCTACCAGAGGCCTGGGAGCTTGGGGGTCCTGCGCAGTATCTTAGCTGGACAGAGATCCCCGATGTTGTTCCCGGGATCTGCTGGAGCCACTCGCCTAGCTTGGGAGTCACCGCACCTAGTGCTCCGATTACCACGGGGACCACCGTTACCTTCACCCTCCACATCCTCTCGAGCTCTTCTCTGAGCCCTTGGTATTTCTCGAGCTTCTCGTGTTCCTTCTTCCTGATATTGCTGTCATTCGGAACCGCTACATCGATCACAACGGCCGTCTTCTTCTGTTTGTTTGTCTACCACCACTATGTCCGGTTGGTTAGTCACCACCATTTTGTCCGTCTGTATCTGGAAGTCCCACAGGATCTTAGCTCGGTCATTCTCCACCACCCTTGGGGGCATTTCCCATTTTGACCTCGGGACTTCCAGGCCATATTTGGCACAGATGTTTCTCTATACTATGCTGGCCACTTGGATATGGCGTTCCATGTATGCCTTGCCTGCTAGCATCTTGCACCCTGCTGTTATCTGCTGGATTGTCTTTGGAGCATCTTTACACAGCCTGCACCTGGGGTCTTGCCTGGTGTGATAGACCCTTTCTTGGATATCTGCAACTGTGATGGTTACTGGACCCTGTTCGGGGAGGTCGCTGTGGTCTGCCCTCAGATCCACTAGCCACTGAACATTGCCATTATAGTTTGTGTCCTTCTCCCATATGCTCTTCCAGTATTGTTCCGTCTCCAGCCTTGGTGGTGCTGTTCTCATATTGTTGGACAACAATATATATATATATATATATATATATATATATATATATATATATAAAGTGGAAGCTCCTGTCTTTATCCCTCCTATCCAGTCCTTCATTACAGTCTCACCTTTTATCTAATATTCTCTCTGATTCTGTTATTTTTCTTCTGCTGCATCCAGTGACTTCCTCTAAAACCTGCTAATCACCTTCACCACCTTTTACTTCAGACCTGCTTTGTGACAATTATAAAATTACAATAGACGACAGAAAACCCCCCAGAACTACTCCTTTATCATCATGTTGACATAAAACAGTTAATAAATGCCTATAAGAATGTGCAGATCTACTGATAAAGAAGGATGACTGTGAAAGTGCAAGTATATACTTTCTTTTTGACATTTTGAATGTGTTGTCTTCTGCACTTTTAAGTAAATGTTTTCTTAGGTTCTGTTGGGGGCTGAATACAGCCCAGCTCTTTGAACACATACACCCCCAGTCACCCTTTAATCAAACGTAACTATCGGCTATAATAAACTGCTTGTAGTAATGACTAATAGGGTCTCTTTATATGACACAACAGTCTTGATTAAATCCCCCATCTTCTAAGCAGGAAGAAAAATGGAAGCTATGCGAAGCAAAGTGTGGACGTTAGCATTATGCCGATGAGCCAGTGTGATCTCGGAATAAAAGGGACGGAGTAATTACTTGGTTATATTGTGATTTAAAATGTATAATATAATAAGACCATACTTTGAAAGCCATATGAGGCGCTCTGAGAGAAGATATACAGTCCTGCTTTAATTAAATGAACATGATGCCGGTGAGTGTGTGTATGCATTAATCACAATTACTTTTTAATGGCATTAAACATGACTGTGTGCACAGGTCTCAGAGGAGATGGGAGAATGATGCATTAGCCTTTGCTGCACCCAAACACCTGCCCACCAATTACAAGCTGAAAGAGAAGAAAAAGGGGGAAGAACGAATAGTCTTAGGAGTTTAAGACACACTCAGACAAAGCTGCAACATATATAGACAACTTGCGTTCATTTTGTGTTTATTTATTTATTTTGAGAATGTTCTGATCTGTTTTATGTATGCCTTACTCCCTTTAGCACTTGTTTTCAGACACAGAAAAGAAGAAAAAGAGTGTTGCTTCAGATCACACTGCCTCCATATCGTATTTGGATCATTCTGTCTCAAATCCACACTGACCTTCTGCTTGACCATCTCCAATTTGCATAAAAATGCTATGGCACAAAGTTTGAACATATATAATGATTGCTGTGAAATTTTACCTTCATATACCAAAAAGTTTTCCAAATACATTTTTTGGAATAACCTTCCATTGACACGCGTTCATGCCATTTTTGTTGCACGCTGAAATGTGCAGTCTTATTAACAAATATGGGAGTGCATTACAGATCTAGGTCCATGTCAGACTTTCATCTTTATCAGTTTTTCAGATATGCATCTGATTTCAATGCGCGAAAATAAATACTCTGAACTATTAAAAAAAAATCTTGAAAAGCATTTGATATATGAAGCTAAAATATCACAGCACTCCTTATATATGTTCACACTTTGTGCCATAAAGTTTTTACACAAATTGGAGATGATCCAGCAGAAAATATTCTAGAAATCATTTGATTTAATATGGAGTGATCTATTTGTAACTTACCCTTAAATATGCCTCTACAAATGTTCTCTACAAGAAATGAGAGAGACCAGAAGTTCTGACATAACTTCTGGTCTCTCTCATTTCTCTCTCACTCTGTTAGTTGGGGAAAATACGATTTAAAAATAGAAACCACTAACTGAGAGCCATGCCAAAGCAAAGATCTGTTGAAGCTCTTTTTTAATTTTGAAATGTGTTTTCCCAAGAGTTGCCAAAATCTAGACTGAAACTACAAAACATCAATAAATACTTGGTAATACTTTAAAAAACAAACAAAATAAGGTGCTAAATGATTTTAGAGTTGGGCAAAGAAGGGACAATGTGCAGCAGACAATCATGTTTTCTGACACTGTTGTCATCTATAATGTATCAGGCCACATCTGGCACTCAGGGCTATATGGCTGATGGTTGACCACACGGATGACTTTGCACACTTGGGGACTAACTGACAAGACACTTCCCTGTCACGTATGCCACGTTCTATCTCAGCCTCGAGAAACAGAGCAGGTCTTTTACACTGTGGTTTTACGTAGCACGTTAGAAATGCAAAACATCAGGAAGACGAATTCTGCAAACAACACCTAGGAAAACAAAACGCAAGACATGTAATCTAAGGTGACAAATACAACAAAAATCCCCTGATGATAAATCATTCAGACTTATGTCCATTTTAATAATTCAGCTGAGCGTAACTTTTGCCCCGTGGGATTTGAAGAGATGACAGTGGGAAACCGCTCGCTTAAAACCTGTCTCTCCAAGAGATTGCATTACTGCATTAAGACGATGAGAGCACCTGATCCCCTTTATAGCTATTATCAGACACTGAGTGGAGGTCAGTGTTTATGATGCTAAATTAAAATGTAATGATTAATAATTACGTGTGCTGATGGAGGAAGAGAGTGAGATGAAGCTCTGACAGCAGATTGGAGGATATAAATCATTACAGTCTTACATTCTCTAATGACTGCAGCTACCAAAACAGCATCAATTTTCTCCCCTTGTAATGATGAGTGAGTGAACCCTCCATGGTGTAAGTATATGTTTGTTAGGAGTGCTTTTGCATTCCTGCTGAGAGCTAGGAGGGATATTATTCTCATGTGTGTTAAATATGATGCTACAGAATATAGTGATGTGAAAATAACTGCATGCTATAACATTTGATAATGTTTGTAGTGCTTATAGGGTGAATTATATTAACTCTATACTATACTAACTCTGAATTTTGTTATGGAACTATTAGGATGTATATTTGTAGCTGCTGCACTTTGTTTCTGCCGCATTTGTGAGGACAGAAACTGAGATACTAACACTACACACCATTCGTTTGCATGTTAACATTACCATTGTACAAGGAATGCTACAATTCCTGTTCATTAACTATTTTTTTTCTTTTGAAGGTCGATCTGTTGTTTGGTCTTTGTGATTTGGTTTTTTTTCTAGGTTTATTATGTATTTTCTTTCTAGTTGCGTGTATCTAGCTTTTCCTTGTGCTTCCTAGTTTATTCATTTGTATTTCTAGCTCTTAGTTACTTGTTCATTTAGTCGGTTCCCTTTCGTATCCCGGCATTCTTGGTCTTGTCTGTGTTTTCCATCGCTTTGTGTCTCTGTGTTGTGTTTCCTGTTTTATTTTGGTAGTCTGTGTCTCATGTGCATTGTGTTCAGTTTTGCTTCGCTAGTCTCATTATGCCTGATTTGTTCCTCCTGCTGCCCATCCTCTTGTTATCCTGTGTGAGTAAGTCCTCAGTCTCCCTCTGCGTGTTGTCCCCGTTTCCTGTGTTTTCGTGTTTCCCTCGTCTCCCTCGTTAAGTCCTAGTGGTAAATTCCTGTTTATTTCAAGTTTTTTGCTCCTAGTTTCTTGTTTCTGAGTTTTGATTTGTTAGTGCTCTTATGTTAGTCACAAAAATAACACTGTTTCTTTCAGTTTATCCTTTTGTGTCTGAGTCCTGCGTTCGGGTCCAGCCTTGCCTGTCATACAGTTATACTTGACACTGTAAACTTTACTCACTTCCTTAATCGTGTTCATAGCTTTCACACTAGTTTTCTGATTCCATACACATGCACTGACCCATGTCAAAGTAGGAATTAATGAGTTACAGTAACCATCCAACCAAGCTTAATGAGGTCTTTAAAGTCACACAAACTTTCTTCTGAAGGAGAGTCATAAAGTAGTGCCCGCCCACAAGTAATGCAACAGACACATGAAAAATGCAAAAAGTGGTCTACAGTTTGGGCAGCTGTCATGTCCGATCCATCACTGCACCAATGTCTGCTGCTCATATAAAGAGAGGGAAAAAAACAAAACAGCTTGACCACAAAGTTCCCATCAACCCACACAGGAAATGCTGTCCCAGCTCCCACACCATCTAGCCGATCCTTGATTCATAAAGAACATACCACTCTACATCCATACTCACCACAAGAAACCCTGGAGCGCTTTGGCATCACATATCAAACAACTTCCAGATTAAGAGCAGGGTTAGAAAAGCCACAACAAGCGCGAGAATATTAAAAGCAGAGCTCGCTTCAGAGTGCCACACTCAGCAGAACTGACGATCGTCCAGAGTCACTATCACCCAGAATGGGAGACGCCCGCTCATGAAAAACAAAACAGTGACAAAACAGAGGTTTTATAACGCCTTATAAATAAGGAGAGAGAGGGCACAGAGTAACAAAACAAGTCTCTAATCTGTTTTCAATAGCTTTATTAATTATATGGATTTCCTGTCTGTCTGGGAATTCCAAAACAGGTTCCCAGGAAACTGACAAAGCCCAGGTTTTATCTGCGTTAATCTAGTAAATAGAAAATCGTTGCTTATTTATCCTAAACAGAGCTCTGAAGGGTTTACAGAACAAACAGCTGACAAACTGTGGAGGGGAATTTGGCACATTGTCCCACTTTTAGTTACTCGGAAGAACGAAAAACAAGGCATCGGTCCTGAGGACGGTGGGTGGCCTGGATAAAATCTCCATCTCACTCTCTGTGTTGCATTTTCTCTCACATTCAGGCTCTTGACCTCAGTTAAGTAGGCCACGAAAAGGATAAGAAAGAAGGGCTTTGCTGTCTTGCTAAGCACCTGTCTTAGAGAGACCAGAAATTCCTGTCTGGTTTTTGTGTGTCTGGTAAGCCCCATCACAACAGGGATCACTGATTACTTGTCATTTGTTGATGTAACAGCCACAGGTGCAGGTTTTTCCTGCTCTATTACTCTTTTCAGAGGGGGCTCAGTGGAGGATTTGGACCTTGAGTCTAACCAGTGACTGCAGTCAAGTCATCTCTTTCTGTCTTCAGTCTTCAGCTCATTTCCTCACACTCATTTGTGGGATGATTCAGGAATTTAATATATGGACAAATGGCAACTTTGGGTTTGGCAGTGTCATGTTGAAGAAACACAGCAATCTTTCTGTGGGGATTTTGTGAGGCATCCCAGATGCACTGTTGGTTTTCTTTTATATTACACAGAACTGGGTCATAATTGGGCTGATATTCTGCACAATGAGCCCACCACTGGTGGTTACTGGTTTGGAGTTATGCTCATTCATCACTGGATGATTAGCATTTCCATCTTCAAACGTTAGAAAATTAAAAACAGAGAGTAAACTTACATTTATATGTTTGAATGGATTTATTCTCCGTCTTACAAGATCAAAGTCCATTTCCCAAATTGAGAAAGTAGTTTTAATCAAGCGTTGCGAGTGTGGTGTGTTAGAAGTTAATCGAAATGCTACAGCAGTTCATCAGCTCGCCCACAGAGCCATTACAAATGGGCCTTTATGCAAAACCTTCCAATCAATCTGCTTTGGCTTCGGAATTGTGTGCTAAAGTTTTAGACATGATTATTATTTTTTAAAAAGTAAAGAAACCATGATATAAGATATAAGATGCAAATATGATGGAATATACAACACGTTCTCACTCCCAAACCGTAACATTTTACGCTAGGTGACAAATCGTCAACATATTACGTTTTCGGCTACCCACCACGTTCCTAAATGACGACCTCGGAAAAAATGAGGAAATATGAGAACCGTATGGACTCAATCTACACATGTTCCCTCTTTTTCTTCAAATCGCTTAGAAACACGCTATTTAACATCATTAAAGTCCTGGTTAACGTCAGGAAAAAGGTTATGGTTAGGGCTAGGGATAAGGTTAGGTTTAGGGCTGGAATACAGGGCTGGAACGTCTATTACCGCGGGAGCGTCATTGCACTGGATTTCGCTCATAACCCGCCGCGTACCATAAGAAGGTACGTCTCCTTTCGCGTTCCTCGGGAACGCCGCGGGACAAGACAAAACGTCGGCATGTTACGCCTCGGGAGTGAGAACGGGCTGGAATATATGTCCAATTCCATTTTAATAAATGCAAAAAATCCGGTTGAGGGTGATTAATGGGATCTTTATTGTTTCAAATAAGAGACGATCCTGGGTGATGAGACAAGAGACAAAATCTTCCTATTGTGCAAACCTCAGCAGCGGATGAGGAGGAGGAAGATGACCCCCGTGGGCTGCAGACAGCATGATTAGGCAAGATGGAGAAAAACTTGTCCCTGATGCGGCCTTGGAGCATAACCGCCCATCGTTCCGTGTTTCACTTCACATCATCTGAAATAAGACGAAGTGAGCGCAGCAATAAACTGGATCGCCGTGGGACAGTTCTGATTGCTGTTCTAACAGCGGAGAAACGCTGAATCAGAAAATGGGCTCTGTGCAATTACGCTGGCCTCCAGCAGTAATAGATGATATGAAGACTCAGAGATTGACTCTGCCACTGGGAAGAGAGGAGCAAAAAATATCTCCTTAGTTGATTTTACACGTCGTGGATAAGGAAATACGCTGATGTTGTCACTATTTATTTCTAAACAAGGCTTTACTTTATTTAGTAGCAGCATGTGAATGACCCTCTAAATGTCTGAACAGATGTGATCCTTGTTCTTTGTTTATTTATAATTAATTATATTAAACAAATGCGTTGAATTTCAGCACTTAAGTCTGAGGTTCTGCTGAAAAGTGCGATCTTGATGCCAGCACTGCATGCTGCATCTGTGTCAGTGTTTATTATTATTTCATTCAGCCCTTCTGGGGTTGTTCTGTTTGGTCTGCAGTCCTCTTTTATACTTGACAACCTCATCCTCACACTTTAGAGCAACAACTTAATGGGCTGCAGTAAAGCAAAGTTTCCTCTAATGCACACGAGGCCAAGAGTGTTTTAATTGCTTAAAAATTCAGTCTCAGAGCAGCGTGGACTTTGTATCATAAACATTTTGATGCATTACAAAGTAATAAACTTGATTAACACCAAGTTCAGAATCCTTGGCAGCGAAAGGCTCGACATTTGCACAGTGCACCTCAGACTAAACACTCAGATGGAGGGGTAAGCTAACGCTAGCATTCGTGAGTTTGGCAAAAACATAACTTAAAGCTGCTTTTTAGTATTTGTGACGCAGCATGGGGAAAGCAATCCACAGAAACAGACAAAGAATCCTGACAGCTCAGTAAAGCACCCAAGCAATCATGCAGTATTGCTATCTGAGCTTTATTGTCTGCAATATCACTCAAAACTGTTGCCAAAAATTTAGTTTACTGATCATTTCCTGATATGCGAAACAGCAGAGAAAAACGCATTACTTTGCTCTGGATCCTCTTCCAGCAAACCTCGGGGCTTATGAGGGAAAACACTCCCGCTCAGTTTTTGTGAGTGTTTCTTTTTGTGACCCGTTCAAGTACTGCACAACAAAGAAGTATAACAGGAATGACTACTCGGCCATGGTGTCTCCAGCTGTCCGTGTCCATAACAGAGGATAATCGAGGCTTAGTGATGTTGGCGGCTTTTCTGTCTTTGGCATGTGGATTGTGATTGGTTGCTGGTTTCCTGTCAGCTTAATGCAGTTTTTAATTAGAAAATTATATCTTTATCTATTTTCATGGTTGCTACACTAAATTAAATTAAGAAACACGGTGGCTGTAGCTCAGGCGGTAGAGCAGGTCGACTACCAATTAGAGAGCCAGAAGTTTGAGCCCCTGCTACTTTAGTTTGCATGCTGAATTATCCCTGCTGGTTTCCCCAAATTTAGAGACAAGATGCTTAGGTATATTAATGGGACTTTGTACTAAAAAGAATTTTAAGCAATCAGTTATAGTAGAAATTCACATTGGCAGATGTTCTGGTGTTTACAATGGACACAGTTTGATATCTTAAGGTAGAAAAAAAAGGCACATCATACAATGTCACGGTCTGCCGGGGCAAGCCGTGTGGTAACTATTTAGGACCCGGAAGCGGCAGCTCTGGTGCAGGTGAGTATTTATTTACAAAAGAAAATACAACAGAAATGGCGCGGGTGAAGCTGTAACAGAAAACCTAAACTGGGCAAACTAACAAAACAAACCAGAACAAAGATGCAGGGAGGTCCGGGGAAATATACACAGAGATGGATGGAGAAACGCAGGGAGACCGAGGGGAAACAACACAGACGAACCAGCAACGACTAAGACAGAAGACACGACTTAAAAACACTCAGAGAACACAGGGAGATTACACACAGGTGGGGGACACAGCTGGGAGTGATTAACGTGACGAGACTAGGGAGGCAATCTGAAAACACTCACATAAGACGCAGACCTTCACAATAAAACAGGAAACACACACACGCAAAGACACAGACTAGGAAACGTGGACTTAACACAGGAATAGATGGGCAGAACAGAATACACTAAACAGGAGGAACAACAGAACCCAAAAATTACTAATAGAAAACACAAAACGCTGGGTCAAAAGGACCCAGGATCATGACATACAATGTGTTTTTGCATATTAATCTATAAATTTTCAAGTTTTAGGAAGCATAAAAATGTAAAATAAATAAATACAATTTGGACTTTAGCAAGCTTTGAGAGGAAGCCTGCCACTCACACAAGCCGTATGGTCTCACTCACAAATCCATCATTAGCGTCACAATCGCCTGCCTCGACATGTTTTCAGTTCCGATTTTTCACATGCTTGATTCGGACCCTTAGGCGTCACAGTGTATCCCTTAAAAAATGTGGCATTTTTGTGTTGTCACTGTTGTGGGACACATTACTATGGCAACCAAGGAAATGGAAGAGAAGCTTTGTTGCAGATGGGAAATGTTAGCTTTGTAACCCCCAAACTCCAAGGATGTAGTTTCTAAACTTAACAAAGTAGTTCATAGAAGTCATATCACACAGTTCACACCCTGACTCTTGTTGTTTTCCATCAAATTCACAAATTTTACTTGGAAGTATCTCACATACTGGAAAAATATGCTGAAGAGATAAAGTTATAATGTGACAAGAAGGAGTTCAGAGCTGTTGATTTAGCAGTGACCGTCGCTGACTGCTATTTTTTTCTTTTATGGACAGATTTTCAGGATGAAATACTTAATGGGATGTGTGCACAGAACCTGTTGGGCAGTCCTTTCTGGTAGTATTAATTTACATTCTGATCACCCAGTCCTCACTGGTATAAAGACTACACTCCTTTGTGCAATTAAAGGCCATTCAGCATGATGCAATGCAAGCTATTAAAGACAGGTCCAGTGATTGCATAGCTTATTTCAAATGCTGAAATCTGGCATTCATCTAATCACCCACAGATCAGTGTTTGCCCAGTTGCCGGAGGCTATATTACATGGAGAGCACCTATCAAACGTCGTCACTGTTTACTAGCTCATCAGGTATTGAATTCTGGCAAGTGGAGTTGCAAAAACACCTTGTAAGACACATGCCATAAACTACCCTTTTCTTTGCAGATAGCTCTGTGTAGCAAGCTATCTGTCAGACGGTGGGGCAGCACACTCTCCCTTTCTCTGTGTCTAAATGGAAAGTGTAATGACTACTTTGTCGTGGACCATTTCCTTCAGTGGGAACGATGAGACCCACATTCCTTATTGATGCCGTCACCATCAAAGAGGAGAGACACATCAATCCAGCGAGTCCTTAAGGGTTGTAACCTTTGTTCCTTGATCCTGCTCTGAACAGGGAGGAAACAGATGCATCACCCCCCCCCCCCCCCCCCATTCCATCTCGCATGAAAAACAAGAATCAGGACATCTCCGGTTTTTGAGCTTTACATGCGATCCACATAACATGATCATATGATCGCTTGAACAAACGCACACTTCAGCATTTGCCAGATGTTTTTATTCACTTTGTAGAGTCACATGAGAGAGAAGATGACCACAAGAGGCAAAATATGGTTAGCTTAGCATATCACAAAGGTCAGAAAGGGTGAGCAGAAATTCTGGTTTGCTAAGCCAAGATTTTTGTTTCCCTTTTTAACAGATAGTTGTATGAGCTTTGCTAATATCCAGAAAAATTAACATCTTTATTGCTTGAAAGATGAACAACCTTCTGAACCATCTCACAGCTCTTATATAGTCATGCAGTTCAGACTTTTAAATCTCACAGGTTTGACCCTGAATGCTTTTGGAGGGCAACACCGGTGAATGTACTAGTTGTGTGTGTTTGTGCCTGTGTGTGTGTGAAGATGAATTATTCAGTTCTATGAGGACATGTCTAGATCATTTTGGAGCAGTGGGTGTAATGGAATCAAAACAAGTGTCTTCATTTGTATGCTTGTCAGTGTCTCTGTTTGCATGCGTGCTGTCTTCTATGTATGGATTTTGTGAGCTGGCAGGTGTTCACCGAGTGGCTCTTAGGGCTCCGCACACTGCATCTGTTTTCAGCTTGACTCTGTATTTGCAGCATTTTGTCTAAGTGCCATCTGCGTTGTCAGATTAGTGAAGGTGTGCTCTTTATTCAGTGGTGCTTTGTTTTTGCTGAGGCACACTGACATCTCAGGGCCAACATAACTTAGAAATCAAACATAAAAAGGGAAAGGAAAAAGGAAAAGGTGAAATGCCCTATAATGCAGTAAATGTACATTTGCTACAATTTTTGCTGCTGCTATACTCAGAAGATAATTCCTGTGCTATACTTTATATACAAGAACTCCCACAAGATATGAATTTATAAAGCTATGCACTTCATGCTTGTCTTTTCTGTGTTTCCTTAACAACAGTGCAAAATATGGCAAATTATTATCAGTGTAGACACTGGATCATTCAACTATTGTCTGTCTAAATGAGCCAAGACGTGCCCACTTCTCTGTCCCGGCTCTCTTTTCTTACTGTTTTCCTTTTCTTTGTCTCATTTCGTAGTGATTCTTTTTCTGCCTGAACAATGATTATTTTTCTCTTCTTTTTTGCTGAAGGGTCAGTCTTTGTCCCACCAGTTTCCCCCCGCGCCACTCAATCTCCTGCATTTATTCTCTCTTTTTCTCTTTCACGATCGGCTTTCTCCCCACTACAGTGTATTTTCGTCCATTTCTGGCCACAGTTTTCAAAGTTTCCGTTTTCCCCTTTGTTTTAAATGATAAAAATGTCAGATTTGTCTAAAGCATTGCTCGAATACACATGAAAACCTTCAGGATGTATGATGAACGTCTTTTTACAAGCTGCAGTTCTCCAAACAGTTCTCCAAATAGATTTTAATGTGATGTATTGTGAAGATATAGAAAAGTGCAATGCGTGTGAATCACACTTGTTGATGCTTGCTGGCCACATTGTAAAGCACGCATGGTTAATCTTTTCCCATACATTCAACCAGTGTGTGTCACTTTGAGGCAGCTATACAAAAGCCTTTTGTGTGCTTCCAGTAACCCCAAGCTTTGCTGGTCATCTTACTTAATTGGCTATGCTCTGTTTGTGGTATTGAGGGAAATGTGTCTGTGTGTGTGTCTGTGTGTTTGAATGGGGGTAAAGGATGTGCATCGGATTAGAGATTAGACATGTAAACAATGCTGTATGCTGGTCAGGAATATTTTAACAACCAAGATGCCCTTTATTCAGGAGCAGACAACTTTTTTCACACAAATGTCTTCACAAACAAATTATTCAAACATTAATGTGGATTTTACCATCAAAATTTGGGGTAATGGACGGCACAGTGGTGCAGTGGCTGGCACCACTGACTCACAGCAAGAAGGTCCTGGATTCGTATCCAGTCTGAGGCCTTTCTGTGTTTGCATGTTCTCCTTATGTCCGCATGGGTACTCTGGCCAGCATCTGCTAGCAACCTAACAACTCACAATAAGGTTTTTAGGAGAACCATCTGGTGAGACCCAGGAACCTCCAGCAACTATTCACCAAAGCATTTCTCCCTCGTGAGTGGATTTTACCAGTGGGTCAATGATCAATCTCAAGGCCTGTGTGATTGAGGCCTAATGTGCTGAACGATATTCCAGTGAAAGAGTCAACATCATCATTGTATACTCTGTGTAAACAACATGCAAATAAAAAATCAGCTGAGGTTAGCTCTATGCATAATCATGATTAGGAAAAGTGATGAAGAACAGTTTTGCAAACTACACTGGCTGAGGTTTCTCTGTCTTAATGCTTCAAACAAATACAGAACTGGTGACGTTACACACTATTCTATCGCTAATTGTAAGACTACACAGTGGACGTGCTAGTTATGAAAAATGACTTTTTTTTATGTTAAACAGCACACAAAAAAACAACAACATGTAACCCAGGATATATAATCATATGCTCTTGAGGGTAATGCTGTGGATGTAAAAATAGACAGTAAAAAAAAAATAGACAGTTTAAAAACCTACTGCTACTATACCCCTAACTATCCTCGTGTGTCTAAGTCCTAACACAGTAAATGTTGAAATGTGCATTTGTTTAACTCTACACGCAAACTTGAGCATGACAGATCTGCTACTTCAGGTTCTGTTTGCTGCTGTAGTGAGTGTATAATTACTGTGTAGAAAAAAAAGGGTTATGCTAATCATCAGTTACTTTTAACCTCATTCAGCGTGGCATCTAGAACATCTCTCTCTCACACACACACACACACACACACACACACACACACACAAATCCTCATGTCCGGATGACAAAAATACCACTGTGTGACAGCCTTTCCGTCTCTTTTCCTTAAGGAAGCATCACTACCAGCAGGACATCCTTAACTGCGAGTTTGCAGGTCCCTTCACTGATGAACTCACAGAACCGAAACACGCAGTTTCTCATTGTTTGGACAGCAGCCAGCCTGCCGCATGTGATTAATTCTTTCTCTAATTCACACAGACACACAGTGTAGCACTTTTCCTGGTGCTGATTAATCTTTGAATTATCTGAATGTGTGCCTGTGTGCATTATTATTTCCAAACTGCGACGCTGCACTTGCTGATTCCATTTGCGAGCTCAGAGCGCAGTCCTTTGTTTCCATCAGGCCTTTTTATTTTTTTTGATGAGAAAACTTTTTGTGGGAAATGTGATGAATTTTGGTCATAGCGGGGGGAAACTGCCAAGTCTTTTTCTGCAGATAGTGAAACAATAAGCTCATTTAGAGTGGTGCACGCAAAGGGAAACAAAGCAAGCACTTCTTTGGTCATGAATCATGTTTCGCAATCATCAACTCACTCTCAGGTCAGTCAACTGATGCATATAGGCCTGTGACCATGCACTAATTTTGTGGTATTGTATTTTACAGTTGGTCCTTGTCTGTGGTCACTCTTGCTTATCGGTCTGACTTCCTGCTTTTGAGTTGGCAGTGGGAAGTGAAACAAAATCAGTAAGTGACCAACTTCCTGTCCATGTGACTCCGGCAGGTGACAGCTACTTCTCTCTCAGGTCGAGCCACATCACGATCTGAAGTCACACACTTCCCTCACTGTTTAAGAGTTTACCAGTGATGTGGTGCCAGTGATCAATGCTTTACAGGAATGTGGAAGTGATAAGAAGGCAAATGACTGACACAGCAGACTCACCGGCAAGACATAAAGCCATAAAAGTCTATTGTGTATGAGCTGATTCACATGAATACTGACTTTTTTCTTCAGTGTTACTCATGACTTATACTGTATATGAGTAATCACATTTACAGCAAATTACTGTGAAAAATATTCCCAGGTACATTAATCTCAGAAGGAAAACACCCTAAAATCAACAAAAGTCACTTAGTATGTTGATTGTCAATTTATGCACTCAAATGAATGCAGTCAGAAAAGGAAGGAGATTGTTGCAAGACTCAGAGTCAGCAGAAAGATGCACAGACAATGATTAAGAGGTCAGATGAAAAAAATGATGCATTTTGAGCTAATGCAATGTCAGCAAAAGTCCATCCATCCTCTTCCGCTTATCCAGTTCAGGGTCACATGGGAGCTGGAGCCTATCCCAGCTGTCTTTGGGCGAGAGGCCTTGTACACCCTGAACAGGTCACCAGTCTGTTGCAGGGCTAACACATGGAGACAGACAACCATTTGCACTGACATTCACGGCTATGGGCAATTTGGAATCATCAGTTAACCGAACCTCACTATCTGCATGTCTTTGGACTATGGGAAGGCGCCAGAGTGCCAGGAGAGAACCCACGCAAACACGGGAAGAACACGCAAACTCCAGACAGAAAGACTCCGGCCTGATGGTGTAATTGAAGTCAGATCAGCTAAAGTCAAATGAACAAAAAGTCATTTTTGCAATACAGCATGTTTCGTGACCATCTGGCCAAGTTACAGTCTCAATGTTATTCTTTATTTTTTCTCAGTGTCTTCTTGAGGGACAGTATGTGTAAATGTGTACGTGATATTAAATGAATGTTTAAGTGCAGGTTATTGTGCAGACTCAGCACAGAGCATCAAAGAGTTGATTTGTAGTGTGTCACATCAGTGTGGTGGCAGCTGTCCTGGCAGCCATTTTTGGAATTCCATAAGATACTATGATTCATATCAGTATGTTACACATAAACACATTGTATTGAATGACACAAAAACAGAATATTATGAGAATTATAAGATTCTGCTAACATTCTGTCCACATTTGATAACCTGCTTAGTGATGTGAAATCATCATCAATGTGTGTGGGCAAAACAGAAGCAACTTTGGATTTCTAACTACAAATCCATTATCTCTTGTTTCTTTTTGTCTTTATCCCACTCTAAAAGTTGGATGTAACAGTGAGACCAAATTCACAACCCAATAGAAACAGATCCAGTGACATTTACTGCAATATTCAAACTGAATACAGGCTGCTGGCCATTGACATGTAGTATCCTTTTGACTTGAAGTCACCTGGAACTGTAGCTGTGCTGTAAACAAATAATGAAGCACAGTTTGACCAGAATAAGAACTAGAATCTTTAACACACTAAGATAATAAAATACACAAGCTATTTGGCTGGTAACTGGCAATAAGCCAGAGGACTAATGGCCCAGAAGGCCCAAATGAAACTAGTAATGTCCAGACATCTAGCCTATATTACTTAATATTCATTAACCTATTTAAAAAGCACTTTTGCTCTGTTTCAGGTAAAGTGTAAATCTGCACCTCTGATTTGTGTGATTACATTTTCTCTTTGTCTTTTTCTGCTGCAGCAGCCAAAGTCTGATTTATTAATGACAAACCAGTGGTAGAAGCATCATAACATCAAGAAAACTGGACAGTTAAAGGATTTTTTTTTTTTTACATAAAACAGAAAAAAAATGTTTGATGATCTGAAATGTTTAAGTGTGACAAACATACAAATAAATAGGAAAGCACTTTTTCACACTTACTTCCTTCATTCTGTTCATTGACCCCATTGTGGACCACTAAAATTTTGTATACTATGTAGTATATACCTTATTTACTTTATTTATTAAATTTTGGGTTTGTTTTGTTTTTTTGCACTACATTAGACAACATCAAAATAGCGTTGTCAAAAATGACAATAGCGTTGGCATTTTGGTTATTTGTGTTTTGTAATCTTTATAAAAACCTAGAAAAAACCACATCTTAATCTTTGGTATATGGCGAGGCGCTGTGGACATCCAAGTTTGTGATTGTGTAGATTTTTCAAATCAATACCATGGTTGCATCTACTGAAAATCTCTGTGAAGCTTAAATCTCAGTGACCTTGACTTCAAGGTCAGAGGTCAACTTTTCTGAAAATCGGAGGAGTTTCACATTTATAACACAGGTATGTCTACTAGGAGGCTGAAGGGTAGCACTATATATTTATAAACAATCAAAAACAACAATTTATTTCCAATTTGTATGGAATTTATTTCTGTAAACATGGTGTTTTAGGTCGGATTAAAGGACTGATGTGATGGTAAGGTGTCCGCTGCTCTGCTTTGAATATTGGTAGGCTTTTTTTTTTTTTTTTTTAATTTTCACAAGAATTGCTAGTTCCCCTAGAGTTTTGGCCACCCCAGCAATCAGAAGATTCCCTATGAGCAAGCATTTAGCGACAGTGGGAAGGAAAAACTCCCTTTAAAAAGGAATAAACCTTCGACAGAACCAGGCTCAGGAAGGGACAGTCATCTGCCGCGACTGGTTGGGGTGGGGGGAGTGAAAATTAAAAAAAAAAAAAAAAGCCAAAGTGATAATTATTGGAGCAGCTTAATTAATATTTCCAGGGTAATTTGCTGTTAATATCCTTTTCCAACCCCAGTTTGTGTTTTTATGACTTTTGTCCAGGGTGGAAGATGCCATGCTGGAGATTCACTCTGTATGGTTTTTCAATGTTGATACTTGGGAACCTGTTGGAGAGGCCAGGGTTAAAAAAGGGATGCCGTAGAACCTGAGAGGGTGTTATTCGCTGGTCTGCATTCAAGGCCAACATATCTTTAATTAGGCCGACAAATAAGCGTTGGCCATCTTCTGGTCCTCGTCTAAACATCATTATTTGTTCGAGGTCATCCAGACGTTTAAGTTTTATGTATCTTGTCTCCAAAGATTCATATCCTGTCTCGTATTTAAATTATTGGGCGGTCTTAAATGTCCAGCGTTGTTGGTTGTAGTTGTCTTTTGTGAAATAGTCTTCAGTGTACACGCCAGGATTGAGAACATGATCTGGTGGCTGACCCTGAGTCTCTATGATGAATTTCAAAACATCATAATATTTTTTTCCAGGGTAGAGTGGCACCCCTGTAACAAGCTCAACAGCCACCAGCCCCAGAGACCACATGTCACATGCTTCGTTATAAGGAAGGCCAAGCATAACCTCAGGTGCACTATAACCAACTGTCCCCACACGGTCACCAGGCATCACTGCAGACGCAGGACATGCGAGGCCAAAGTCTATAAGTCTGACTTTGACTGGAGACTCATAGCGGTTTACAACCATGATGTTTCCAGGTTTGAGGTCAGTGTGCACTATTCCCAAAGAACCCAGGTGGGACAGAGCATTTGTGAGTTGACCTAAAATTGGCCTGACTTCGCTTATGGGGAGACGCCGGTTATTCGGGTCCCGTATGTAGTCCCACAGGCATTGATCTAGGAGTTCAAATTTCAGGCAAACCCGCTCTCTGTCAAGGAAAAAGCCGTTCCATTGAACAATGTTGGCGGCATCTGGATCCAATCTTCGCAGCTGCTCCAGGATGAAAATTTCCTTTTTTGCCTGTTGCAGAATATCAGGGCGGCTCTTGTTGACTTTAATAGCCACAGCTCGGTTGGTCATGGCATCACGACATTTGGCTACAATACCAAAGCCCCCTTCTCCAAGGAAAGCCTCTACCTTGTAGTGGTTTCCCAAAATGCTCCCTTCAACTATTTCAAGCTCATCTGAGCTGAAGGATGGGCTGGCTGACGTGTGGATGAATACTTGCTGAGAAAATTCAACCGAGTTTTGAAAACTGCAGTTGATTTTCTCGGATCTCTTGCATTTCAAGTTTGAAGGGTGCTGAAAGACCACAGGGTTTTGTGGTCTTTCAGCACTCATGTCAATGCAAGGGGAACTCTTAGGGTTGAAAAAGGGATGCCGGAGAACCTCCGACGGAGTTATGCGCTGGTTTGCATCCAAGGCCAACATCTGTTTAATTAAGCTTACAAACAAACGTTGGCCATTTTCAGGTCCTCTTCTAAACATCATTACTTGTTCGAGGTCATCGAGACGCGTCAGTTTTATATATCTTGTCTCCAGGGACTCATATCCTGTCTCGTACTGAAATTGTTGGTCAGTCTTAAATGTCCAGCGCTGTTGGTTGTCGTTGTCTTCAATGAAATAATCTTCAGTGTACACGCCAGAGTCTAGAACACAATCTGGTGGCTGACCCTGAGTCTCTATGATGTATTTCAAAACATCATAGTCTTCATTTTCAGGGTAGAGTGGCACGCCTGTACCAAGCTCCACAGCTACCAGCCCCAGAGACCACATGTCACTTGCTTCATTGTAAGGAAGGCCAAGCATAACTTCAGGTGCACTATAACCAACCGTCCCCACACGGTCACCAGGCATCACTGCAGATGCAGGACATGTGAGGCCAAAGTCTATAAGTTTGACTTTGATGGGAGACTCATGGCGGTTTACAACCATGATGTTTCCAGGTTTGAGGTCAGCGTGCACTATTCCCAAAGAACCTAGGTGGGACAGAGCATTTGTGAGCTGACCTAAAATTGGCCTGACTTCGCTTATGGGGAGACCCTGGTTTTTCCGGTCCCCTATATAGTCCCACAGGCATTGATCAAGGAGTTCGAACTTTAAGCAAACCCACTCTCCGTCGTGGAAAAAGCCGTTCCATTTAACAATGTTGGCGGCATCTGGATCCAACCTTCGCAACTGCTCCAGGATGAAAATTTCCAGTTTTGCCTGTTGCAGAATATCAGGGTCACTCTTGTTGACTTTGATAGCCACAGCTCGGTTGGTCATGGCATCACGACATTTGGCTACAATACCAAAGCCCCCTTCTCCAAGGAAAGCCTCCACCTTGTAGTGGTTTCCCAAAATGCTCCCTTTAACTATTCCAAGCTCATTTGAGCTGAAGGATGGGTTAGCTGACATGATGAAATGTGTCGGCTTGGTCAGTGAATTGCTAAGTAACGCGAAATTCTCTCAAAACTCTCAAAACTCTCCAAAAGGGTTTGCTTACTGTCAGGTCAAGGTCCGTTGAGCAGCAAAGTTTAACAGAGCAAAGCTCCTACTTAAGGGTTTTTTCTCTCAGCAAGATGATGACATCACAAGCGATCAAAGGCATTCTACTTTGGATCAAAGGCATTCTACTTTGGATCAATGGCATTCTATTTTTTCAGTTGAAACACTGAAAAAAAATAGTGTTTCAACAGGGCAGGCTGGCGCCCTGTGGGAGGCAGAGGTGATAGGGTAAGGATGCAGAGGATAAGAAAAGATCTTATCTGTCAGCTCATCAGCGAGCAGCCGCAGAATCACAGGTGCAGCTTGGCAGGGGATGGAGAGTGAAGACAAAATCAACAATGACTTATGGCAGGGGTGTCAAACTCAATTACACAGTGGGCCAAAATTCAAAACTGGAACAAAGTCGCGGGCTAACGTTAATATTTATTGAAAAAAAAAAATCTTACTCCAGATATAAGAATGAATCTTTTCTTATGGACTCAAATAAGTTTTGCTGGAAAACTGTATGTGGAACAAGCAAAGCGTAATACTAAACAATATATATATTAGCTGTATAATACCAGTAGGCCAGCTCTAATAGTAATTTGGTATGGCTTAAGTGTCAAACTCTGACACCTATGGCTTAGGTGTCAAACTCTGGCGTCAAACTCTGTGTCAAACTCTGTGATCTACGGTATATCTCCTTATTCTGTCACTACAATGTTAATGATTTTGTCAATTTATTCCTGATTACTTTGGTTAATTTTTTTGTTTTAGTGGTTATATAAAAATATATCCATCCACTCATCTTCTTCCGCTTATCTGGGGCCGGGTCAAGGGAACAGTAGCCCAAGCAGAGAAGCCCAGACCTCCCTCTCCCCAGCCACCTCCTCCAGCTTATCCGGGGGAACACTAAGGCGTTCCCAGGCCAGCTGAGAGGTATAGTCTCTCCAGCGTGGCCTCCTCCCGGTGGGGCATGCCCGGAAAACCTCACCCAGGAGGCGCTCAGGAGGCATCCTTGTCAGATGCCCGAACAAGCTCAACTGGCTCCTTTCGATCTGGAGGAGCAGCGGCTCTACTCTGAGCCCCTCCTGGATGGCCGAACTTCTCACCCTATCTCTAAGGGAGAGGCCAGCCACCCTTCGGAGGAAGCCCATTTCTGCAGCTTGTATTCGCGATCTTGTTCTTTCGGTCACTACCTACAGTTCGTGACCATAGGTGAGTGTAGGGACGTAGATCGACCGTTAAATTGAGAGCTTCGCTTTCACACTCATCTCTCTCTTCACCACAACAGACCGGTACAGCATCCTGAAGCTGCAGCACCAATCTGTCTGTCGATCTCCCACTGCCTTCTCCCGTCAGTCATGAGCAAGACCCCGAGATACTTAAACTCCTCCGCTTGGGGCAAGAACTCATCCCTGACCCGGAGTGGGCACTCCATCCTTTTCCGACTGAGGACCATGGCCTCAGATTTGGAGGTGCTGATTCTCATTCCCACCGCTTCACACTCAGCTGCAAACTGTTCCAAAGTAAACTGGAGGCCATCACTTGATGAAGCCAACAGAACCACATCATCCGTGAAAAGCAGAGATGAGATTCTGAGGCCACCCAAGTGGTTGGTATAAAAATATATTGGGATCTTAATGGTACCACTTAATAGTGCTTCATTCTACCCATCAGTTTTAACAGACGCACATCTAAGTTCACGTTAGTAGGTGTAATTAGCACTGGATCAGTATATAAAAATGGTGAACTTTTATTTATTTTGGCTGAGTGGATATACTCTCTTGAAGTTATGTAGTGCACGTAAGAAGAAGAAGACCAAGCAAGATAAGAAGAACTACAAGCATGGTTGTAGTTCTTCCCAGTGTTCCACGCTGCACCCACCAGCATTCATAGTGGCCATATGATTGGTTTCAATATGTATGAATGATTTCAAATTGTGGTAAATTGCATGGTAAATGGTAAAAGAATAACGTGGATTGCACTTGATAGTGTAATGACGTGGCTTTCAGCCCTTTGCTTGGTTGGTATTCTTTGAATGTTGAATATATAAAGCAGTGAGCTTATCTACCTCTCTTCTAATTGTAACTTTGTGAACCACTGTGCAATAACTAAAATATATTTTTACTTTATTTAATCTAGGTGTTGGCTGGGCTTTGACAGGAGAAGAATGCACACGTGAGGAAAATCACTTTTGTCTTTCTTCATACCAGCGACTTTAAGGCACAGCATGAGATTTACAGCTAACACTCTCCTGGATGAAGGCATGACTTGACACGTATACTTGTGCAGTAAACCACCACTGAAACCCGAGTGAAAAAACCCCATACACGCACTCATGAAAGCAATGGTTTCCCCTGAGACAAGCGCACATCTACACAAACATGCGCAGAAAAATGCAGCGCCCACTGAGCCGTCCTCAGCAAAGCCCAGGAGGCAACACCTGGTAAAAGTTTACGTCAAACCAGTATGACAGTGTAACCCATGGTTATTTTATTGCCAATTGTATTCCATTTTTATTCTAATTTGAAGTGTTACTGTTTTGTTAAGTTCTGAGTTTTCCCATGTACCGTGAATGCACCATAGCGCGTGCGTGGTGACTTTCTTTCACTGCATCCGCCTGCACGGAGCTAGATGCGCAAAGCTGTGTGGAGATTCAGTCTGTAACGTGTTGCGCTACGGAATTAATGTTTTCTTTGAAGAATATCCTGGTGAGTCTCATAGTTGCAGTTTAAGTTGTGATTCACAGTCCAGTTCTGAGCATAAAACCAGTCAGGATACTATGCTTGTCAGAAATGTGATATTTGTCTTAGAACCTGCTAATGATTGCTTAGCTGTGTTAGCCTGTGGAAAGTATGCTAGCGTACCCACATGTGCTCCCTGGGCTAATGCGTTTATATGTGACGTTTTAGCTAACACACCACGGAGACACTTTTCATGCTTCATGATTTGCAGTGAAATGTATTTTTGTTGTTGATAAATTGTTATTGGCCAATAAGAACTGTATAGATGTGTGATGTGTGGGGGAAAAAAAGGGATAATATTAGAGGAAGACATGTTTTATTTTACAAGTGAAGTGATTGGACTGCACGTTGTGTGCAGACTGGTTTTTTATGTGGTAGAAATCTGCTGCAAGGACCAAGCGGTGCCATCTAAGGACTGGATGCCACTGGAGGTGCCTAGAAAGGACGTTCTCAATCTGAAGGCCACCTGTTCCCTTGGAGGGTGGTAGGATACAACGGTTTGCAATTTTTTTTTGGATTAACGTTTTTCTGAGATCTCAGGACGCTTTATGTTGTTACTTTTTCCTTTTTTTGGGTCAGATCTGATTCCACTTAACAAAAAGAAACTGGTGAAAAAAACGAACCAGTGACTAAAGACAATTAACACTTACTAAGAACACTGAATACTAAGTGCACTGAACTGAAATGGACAGCCTACCTAAACCATTTATGGACACTTTAAGTGATATATTGTACATTGTTGAGATTTACATGTTTGAGATTATTTAAATGTTTTGTTCATGTCTATGTTTTGGACCATTTAAATGTTGAATACACTCAAATCACTTTTCTTCCTTTAAGTTGTCGTCAGTGTCTCATTCTGAGTGGAGGGATATTCCTTCTTTAAGTTGAGTTACCACTGCCAGTCTCCTTACGATCCTAACTGAACCCAATGAGTAGATTCTCAAATACTGTTTTTTCCTTGACTTTGTATGACAGATTACTGCGGATTCGACTGATTTTGGACTACTCAGTTAAAAAGGGTGACAATTAGTGGCGAGCCAGCCAGGAGATTGGCATAGTGGTTTTACCTCCAACTCATATGACACACTGAGTAATACGTTTATTTTTGAAAATGGCACTTGACCTTTGTGAACGCTTTAGAGTTGATAGCCAGAAAACCCTGCTTATTACAGGTATTGAAAGACACCGTAGTGAACATGATATAACTAATGTTTTCGAAGTCAATGGTAAGATCTCTAACATTGTCAGGGTCCCTGATGAGCCACATCAGCCCGAAGGCAGAACACTTATAGCGTATGAGTCTGAACAGGCTATCTTAAAGATAGACCCTTCCACCTTAGGGGAAGTTGTCAGCCCTGTAGACCCTACAGTGAAATGGGTTTCCAAAACTGTCAGAGATATCACCCAAGAAGAAATGGGCAAGGAAGTGGCCCGTAGATACCTGAAGGAACTTGAGTTTATGGGGGGCAGTGGGAGGGCAGGCTTCCTCAGTATTTTCCAAGACGAGTTGCAGGCCAGCCCTACCCCCCAGACTGAGACACGATCACCCGTTGACCATAACGTTAATACGACAGCTGACATCATTCCCAATACTGATTCAAGTGAACCCGTAGAACCCACAAGTGCTTTCAGCCCACATACTGACACTTTTGCTGGTCCAGTGCATGTAGACGAGAGCATCTACAACCCTTCGCATATTCAGAAAGTAGTGGTTGAACATGTTATTCGTAATGAGCCAAGTCACGCACCCCTTGCTCATGCTAAGATACGTACCTTCTCAGGCCGACTTCCACGGCCCAACGGTGAAGTCGACTATGAGACATGGCGTACCCAAGTCGATCTTCTACTCACTGACCCTTTTCTGACTGATGCCCTCAAAGTGAGGAAGATACTTGAGAGCTTACTTAGCCCTGCATCTGAAATTGTAAAGCCTCTGGGGGTCACTGCGACACCAAGCACTTATGTCACTCAGCTTGATTCAGCCTTTGGAGTTGTTGAGGACGGTGAAGAGCTTTACACTGCCTTTCTTGGCTCGAATCAAAACAGCGGAGAGAACCCATCTGCCTTCTTGAACCGTCTTCACAGCCTTCTCACACGAGTCATTTCTAGAGGGGGAGCCCCTCCTGCAAATGTAAATGAACTGCTTCTTAAGCAATTCATTAGAGGTTGCTGGGACCAAAGCTTGATAATAAGTCTCCAGCTTGAAGCAAAAAAGAGCTTTCCACCCTCATTTTCAGAGCTTCTCCTCATGTTAAGGACTGAGGAAGAGCGTCGCTTCACCAAGTTGGACCGCATGAAGAAACATTTGGGTGCAACAAAAGCTGCTGCACACGCACACTCAGTTTTTAGTATGCCCATTTTTGGCCAAGCGCCACTTGCGACTCCTACTCCAACCGACAGTGAAGCTGTGAAACTCGAACAAAAAGTTAGTGAGCTCACAAAGCAAGTTGAACAGTTAACTTTAACTCAAAGGCCAAGGAGCACCGCCCCAAGTACTGAACCTCTTGTAAGCACTAAATTCAGATCTGTGAACCCAAAACCGAATGAAACTGCCAAGCTTGAAGGTCAAATAGCTGAGTTGACCAAACAAGTCCAAATGCTTGTCCAAAGCCAAAGCCATTCAACCAAACCTGAGAGATATGAGCCCAAAAATTCTCTAGCTGTCAACACCAGAAACTCACAGGCATTTGCTAAAGTTCCTGGCACACCTAGGGCATGGTTTTGCTTTAAGTGTGGGGAAGACAATCATATTGCAGTAAGCTGCACAAATGACGCTAATCCCACACTTGTCCGAGAAAAGCACGCAGAGTTGAGAAAGAAACGGGCTGATTTTGCTGCACGTCAGGCCACAGCCCTGTTTGCTTTAAACTAGTGGCAGCTCCTGTCGTGGGACACCCAGGAGCTGAAACCCTTGATTCCCCCAGTCCCGAGACATTAGCTTGTGGTCCTGAAGTGCAAATCACAGAACCCATTCATCCCATACACAGCCTAGATCCTAACTTCCTCTTCCCTCAAGGTCTCATAGGCCCACGCTGTGCAGCCTCAGTAATTGTTGACGGGGTACCCTGTGAATCCATAATGGACTCAGGCTCACAGGTTACGACCATTTCTGAGTCTTTTCACAAGATGCACCTTTCCCACCTTCCCATCCAACCAATACATGCTCTTCTTGAAATTGAAGGAGCAGGAGGGCAAAACGTGCCATACTTGGGTTATGTTCAGACTTGCATTACATTTCCCGAAAACATTGCAGGCAAAGAACAACAATTAGCTGTCTTGGCCCTTGTTGTTCCTGAGTGTCACTTTAACAGTAGAATTCCGCTGTTGATAGGGACAAATGTGCTTTTACGGGTTTATGGACAGTTAGTACATCAAGATGGTCCCAAGTTCATTCGTAAGCTACACTCTAAGCAGTTTGCAACGATCCTTCAACACGTTGCCCAAGTACAAAGAAATGATACTCATTCCTGCCCTGTCATGTTGCATAGCAAAGGGGCAGTGACAATCCCTGCAAGACACAAACAATGCCTAATGGGAAATGTGAGGTTAAGAAAGAACAACCGGAACACAAGTTTTGTCCTTGAGCCGCATGAGCAATACAAGTTACCAGGTGGATTGCTTCTTGAATCTGCTTTAGTGGACATTCCTTTTAATTCCAGCAGTAAAGTACCTGTCATTGTACACAATGTTAGTGAACATGCTATTACATTGCAGTCAAATAGCATTGTCGCTCAAGCTTGTGCAGCCCAACACGTTTCCCCACTAGCATCGAGTCAAACTCAGAATCCTCCAAGTCGAAATGAACCAGACAGCGACAACCTCACATTCAACCTTGATGATTCTCCCATCCCAGAGCAATGGAAAGAGCGAATTCTGGGAAAACTGAGATCCATCCCTGAAGTTTTTGCTCTCGATGACATGTCCCATGGCCACACCACAGCTGTGAAGCACCAAATCAAATTGAACAATGAAACACCTTTCAAAGAGCGGCCAAGGCCCATACACCCAAGTGACAGAGAAGCTGTCAAACAACATCTAAGGGAATTACTGGATGCAGGCATCATTCGAGAGTCACAAAGTCCTTTCGCCTCACCAATTGTATTGGTAAGGAAAAAGAATGGCTCGATAAGGCTATGCATAGATTACCGTAAACTAAATCTAAGAA
The DNA here is from genome assembly GCF_963576455.1 of Neolamprologus multifasciatus. Lineage (NCBI taxonomy): Eukaryota > Metazoa > Chordata > Actinopteri > Cichliformes > Cichlidae > Neolamprologus > Neolamprologus multifasciatus. Next base: position 20,957,796 of record NC_140445.1, on the reverse strand, counting down.
CTATTCGAGATGCATATGCCCTGCCAAATATTGAGGAGACATTCACAGCTCTGAGTGGAGCTAAATGGTTTTCAGTCATGGACCTTAAGTCCGGTTACTATCAGGTGGAGGTAGCCGAGGAGGACAAGCCTAAGACAGCCTTTGTGTGTCCTCTTGGGTTCTATGAATTTAATAGGATGCCACAGGGTGTTACAAATGCCCCAAGCACCTTCCAACGCCTGATGGAGAAGTGTGTGGGTGATCTCCACCTCACCGAAGTGCTTGTCTTTTTAGACGACCTGATTGTGTTCTCAGACACATTAGAAGAGCACGAATCCAGGCTAATGAAAGTTCTTACTCGCTTAAGAGACTACGGTCTTAAATTATCCCCAGAAAAATGCCACTTCTTCAAAACATCTGTGAAGTATTTAGGGCATGTTGTGGATGCTCACGGAGTCCACACCGATCCCGAAAAGATCTCTGCTCTGAAATGTTGGCCGCACCCATCCAATTTCAAAGAGCTTAAATGTTTTTTAGGCTTCGCTGGATACTATAGGCGTTTCGTTGAAGGGTACTCCAAGATAGCCAAACCGCTGAATCGTCTCACTGCCGGTTACCGGCCACCGAAAAAGAGGGGCAAGATTTACAAGAGAGAACCGCTCAGACTTTCTTACAGTCCCACTCAGCCTCTCGGGGAACAATGGACTCATGAGTGTGAAACCTCCTTCCGAACAATAATCGAAAAGCTGACTTCTGCACCAATTCTTGCTTTTGCCAACCCACAACTCCCCTATGTATTGCACACGGATGCTTGTCGGGATGGGTTGGGAGCTGCGCTCTATCAGGAGCAAGAGGGGAGGCTGAGAGCAGTTGCTTACGCTAGCAGGGGGCTTTCTAAGAGTGAACAGAACTATCCCACACACAAACTTGAATTCTTAGCCCTCAAGTGGGCTGTGTGTGAAAAGTTCAATGACTACCTTTACGGTTCTAGCTTCACAGTCCTGACCGACAATAACCCGCTAACTTATGTTTTGACAACTGCGAAACTAGATGCGGCAGGACACAGGTGGCTGGCTGCCTTGTCTACTTACAATTTCAATATTAAGTACAGGGCAGGTCAAGCAAACAAAGATGCTGATGGGTTGTCACGGCGGCCCCAAGAGCCTCCTCATGAAGATGAGGCATTTGTCAAAGAAAAAGCTCGTATTGATGACATGAAAGAACGTCTCATTAACATGCCAAACAATCTTGACCATGAAACGTTTTCTGCCTTGTGTCAGCGTCACTCAGTGTCATGCCATTCAGAAACCCTCTCAGTCGCCGAGAGTCTCGCTATTGACCCCAGCTCAGTCACTGAGGCTTATGGAGAAGACATCTTACCCTCAATGACAGATGCTGATTGGTGCGCTGCACAAAAGGATGATCCTTCTCTCACTCGTGTTATAGCCCTGTTGGGAAGAGGCTTGAAACCCAGCCCCAAAGAAACAAATCTTGAATCGTCAGATGTTAAACTCCTTCTGAAACAATGGAACAAACTCGAGCTCAGTAATGGCGTGCTTTACAGGAAATTCAACGACAGAGATTCCCTTCTGTACCAGTTAGTACTGCCCCAAAAGTACCGCGACAGAGCCCTGAAAGGTGTACATGACGAGGTTGGTCACCTCGGGTTTGAGCGTGCCTTACATCTCGCACGGGCAAGGTTCTACTGGCCACGAATGGCTCAGTCCATTGAAGAGAAGTGTAAGAAATGCTCACGTTGTCTCATGAGGAAGGCCCTTCCCCAAAAGGCTGCTCCACTACAGAATATCCAGGCAACTTACCCTCTTGAGCTAGTGTGCATTGATTACTTGTGTATTGAGCCCGATAGTCGAGACACCAGAAATGTGTTAGTATTGACGGACCATTTCACAAAATTTGCAGTCGCGGTCCCGACAAAAGATCAAAAGGCTAAAACAATAGCCAGGGCTCTTTGGGATCACCTTATCATCCCCTATGGTATCCCTAGCCGTCTGCTTAGTGACCAAGGCAGAGATTTTGAATCTAAGCTTGTTAAAGAGCTCTGCACATTGATTGGGACAAGCAAAATTCGCACAACACCCTATCATCCACGAGGAAACCCGGTGGAAAGGTACAATAGGACTCTCTTAGACATGTTAGGCACACTGGAGGACAAAGACAAGTACCATTGGAGAGACTTTGTTAGGCCATTAACACATGCCTACAACTGTACACGAAATGACACAACAGGGTACTGTCCATACGAACTTATGTTCGGCAGACAGCCGAGGTTGCCTATTGATCTTGTCCTTGGTACTCACCCGGGCAAAACCAGTCCAAAGTCTTACTCTGACTATGTTAAAGGTCTTCGTCAAAACCTCCAAGAGAGTTACACCCTTGCCAGCGAACACGCACAAAAGATGGGTGCGAAGAATAAGATGAGGTTTGATAAGAAGATCAAAGCTGCAGAACTGTTTCCAGGTGACAGAGTTTTAGTAAGGAACGTGAATGTTAGAGGTAAGCACAAACTTGCTAACCGTTGGGAACAAAATATTCACGTTGTTGTCAACCGGGTCAAGGACAGCCCAGTGTATGTTGTCAGACCGGAAACCGGAGACGGCCCCCAGCGTACATTACACAGGGATTTGCTTCTCCCTTGCGGGTTCTTACCTGTTGGAGATCAGGTGGGATCGGACTCTCAAAATGGGAATCAAAGGAAAATGAGGACCAGGAGTAAACCAAACCGCACAAAAGGCAACGACAGGGATAATGGAGGACAGTACAGTGATGAGGATGAGATGAGTGATGAAGGGGATTTATGTATTGGCACATGGAATCCACAAATCATCATAAAAGGCCCTTACATTCAAACTGAGTCAGCTCATCCTAAAGCCCAACAGCAAATGAACAGTCATCCCCCTGTATCATCCCCTGATACTGCTGTACCGGAAACATCCTTACTTGATATTGGAAAGCCTACCTTCACACAACCTGAAGTCTCTAACACAAGTCATGTGGACTATGTTCCTTCCGATGCTAGGTCTTCAGACCATGTTGTGATTGACATTCCCGAACCCAACTTGACACCTACCATGACTGACGCAGATCTCATTCCACCAGAACCTGCAGTCATTAATGATGATGCTGTTAGTACTGATGCTGGTGCTACAGAACCAGTGAGGTTGAGGCGCTCTGACAGAGAAAGACGCCCACCTCAGAAGTTCACTTATGATGAGTTAGGAGAGCCGCTGACCTTGGCTGTTAGCTCCTTTTTCCAAACCTTAGGTGTTGCATTCTCCAAAACTGTCATGTCACCTTTACCAGGTCCCAGTTGGTCAACGATGCATGAAGGGACTCATGCCGTTTAGAGGGGGAGAGTGTAACCCATGGTTATTTTATTGCCAATTGTATTCCATTTTTATTCTAATTTGAAGTGTTACTGTTTTGTTAAGTTCTGAGTTTTCCCATGTACCGTGAATGCACCATAGCGCGTGCGTGGTGACTTTCTTTCACTGCATCCGCCTGCACGGAGCTAGATGCGCAAAGCTGTGTGGAGATTCAGTCTGTAACGTGTTGCGCTACGGAATTAATGTTTTCTTTGAAGAATATCCTGGTGAGTCTCATAGTTGCAGTTTAAGTTGTGATTCACAGTCCAGTTCTGAGCATAAAACCAGTCAGGATACTATGCTTGTCAGAAATGTGATATTTGTCTTAGAACCTGCTAATGATTGCTTAGCTGTGTTAGCCTGTGGAAAGTATGCTAGCGTACCCACATGTGCTCCCTGGGCTAATGCGTTTATATGTGACGTTTTAGCTAACACACCACGGAGACACTTTTCATGCTTCATGATTTGCAGTGAAATGTATTTTTGTTGTTGATAAATTGTTATTGGCCAATAAGAACTGTATAGATGTGTGATGTGTGGGGGAAAAAAAGGGATAATATTAGAGGAAGACATGTTTTATTTTACAAGTGAAGTGATTGGACTGCACGTTGTGTGCAGACTGGTTTTTTATGTGGTAGAAATCTGCTGCAAGGACCAAGCGGTGCCATCTAAGGACTGGATGCCACTGGAGGTGCCTAGAAAGGACGTTCTCAATCTGAAGGCCACCTGTTCCCTTGGAGGGTGGTAGGATACAACGGTTTGCAATTTTTTTTTGGATTAACGTTTTTCTGAGATCTCAGGACGCTTTATGTTGTTACTTTTTCCTTTTTTTGGGTCAGATCTGATTCCACTTAACAAAAAGAAACTGGTGAAAAAAACGAACCAGTGACTAAAGACAATTAACACTTACTAAGAACACTGAATACTAAGTGCACTGAACTGAAATGGACAGCCTACCTAAACCATTTATGGACACTTTAAGTGATATATTGTACATTGTTGATATTTACATGTTTGAGATTATTTAAATGTTTTGTTCATGTCTATGTTTTGGACCATTTAAATGTTGAATACACTCAAATCACTTTTCTTCCTTTAAGTTGTCGTCAGTGTCTCATTCTGAGTGGAGGGATATTCCTTCTTTAAGTTGAGTTACCACTGCCAGTCTCCTTACGATCCTAACTGAACCCAATGAGTAGATTCTCAAATACTGTTTTTTCCTTGACTTTGTATGACAGATTACTGCGGATTCGACTGATTTTGGACTACTCAGTTAAAAAGGGTGACAACAGCCACAGCTGTCTTAGACACACACACATCCTGCCATCTGTCTCCTCATATCAGTGGTTTGATTAATAACCTCTGTGGTTTTGTTAGCTGCCTCTTTCTGTCCTGTGGCACAAAGTGCTTACATTCTGTGCGTGCTGTCTGTGTTGTCAACAAAGAAACAGGAAGTCCTACTGCCGCATGTTGTTGTGTTGCTTTAAGGTGCTGCTAGATAAGAAAACATCTTTTAGATGGCATAGAGCTGAAAGAAGATGAACATGTGCTTGGTGTTACAGACTGCTTTGACACTACTGTGATTCAACATCAGAATATGGAATAACATACTCATGTCACCAATCTCATCAAGTAAAAATGATTTGGCAATTTTTTTCTTTTTTTCTTTTTTAGATTTGTTGATTGTTTTTTATTCCCTACATGTTTTTTGTTGCTTCACTTTTGCATCGACCCCAGAGAAATCGATACAGAAATACAAAATGATCAGATTTCATGTCTAGACTAAATTATTTATTGCATCTGAAATAACAACACAGCCCGCTCCTGCTCCCTCCTGTCTTTGACCTTGCAAAGCCAGCAAATATTGAAGGAGAGAGGTTTACCTGTTGTTTCCATTCAAGCACAGACAGAGGCAGAGAAGTGAGAGAGGAATGTTCAAGGAGATGAAGAGAAAGAGCAGACAGAATAGGAGATCGAGAGGAAAGTGTGCAGATAAAGGCAGAGTGGGGAATAAAAGAAGGTAGAGTGCTGATCGTGTGGAATGTGCTGTGGAGAAACAGACAGTCTAAATAATTGTGTTTTTGATAAATGGATAATGAAAACATCACCAACAGGGGCAGAAGCAGTCAGTGTACTTTTCTGCACTGACTTCATATGCTCTGTGCACCAACTTTAACAGTGGATTGGTCTATTGATATTTTTTGGGAACTGCAAATCTGCACAAAACCTGATCTCTCTATTTCTATAATACCTCTGTGAATTGCGAAATAGTTAACAAAGATTATACCAGAGTCCTATTAGGGAAAACAGCAGTTGGAGACTGCCACGTGACTAAAATTATTGCCGATGTGGGCAATGAACTTGTAATCTCATTGCCTTTGGTTGCTTTGAGGATGAAGACCCTGCAGTCAGTCCCCATCTTCAAAGTGACTTTGGTGCATCATGACTGCAATAAAATGGCAATAAGATGGAGTCAGGCTGCTATCTGCTGTCAGTCTGCAATCGAATGGAGTCGAGTTGGCAATTACATGCAATATGTTTGTGGTAGGAGTTTAAGTATCTCGGGGTCTTGTTCACGAGTGATGGGAGAAGGGAGCGGGAGATTCACAGACAGATTGGTGCAGCGGCTGCAGCGATGCGGACGCTGTACCGGTCTGTTGTGGTGAAGAGAGAGCTGAGCGTAAAAGCGAAGCTCTCAATTTACCGGTCGTTCTACACACCTACCCTCACCTATGGTCACGAGCTGTGGGTAATGACCGAAAGAACGAGATCGCGAATACAAGCGGCGGAAATGGGTTTCCTCCGAAGGGTGGCTGGCCTCTCCCTTAGAGACAGGGTGAGGAGTTCGGCCATTTGGGAGGGGCTCAGAGTAGAGCCGCTGCTCCTCCACATCGAAAGGAGCCATTTGAGGTGATTCGCGCATCTGACAAGGATGCCTCCTGGGCGCCTCCTGGGTGAGGTTTTCCGGGCATGTCCCACTGGGAGGAGGCCACGGGGCAGACCCAGGACACGCTAGAGAGATTATATCTCTCGGCTGGCCTGGGAACGCCTTGGTGTTCCCCCGGATAAGCTGGAGGAGGTGGCTGGGGAGAGGGAGGTCTGGGCTTCTCTGCTTGGGCTGCTGCCCCTCCGACCCAGCTCCGGATAAGCGGAAGAAAATGGATGGATGGATGTGGTACTACAATGATTAATTGGGATCACTTTCATTCAGAACCTCCGAGATTTGAAACAGTTCACAAATATAAAGAGTGACATAGTTGCTGCAGGGTGATGATTTGACTCTAGAATGACATACGCGCTCTGTAATCGACTTTTCTACTTTTTGTGACTGCAAAATAAATAAATAAAAATTCAGTGTGATCACCAAATTTTCTAGCCACAAGAAGGTTGCCTTCCTATTTTTACTCTACTAGTATAAGTGAGCCACTGGCTAGCAAGCATAACCCCTCCAGCTAGTTACATTTTGGATTTTTCGATCACAAAAAAGAGTTGTTTATGGAGCTGCAGTAAGATTAAAGAATTTTAATGTTGTTGTCCCTTTTTTAATTTTTCCAAAGTAAAAAATACAATAGTAATGAATGGATTATATAAACACTAACACATATAGTGGCCAAGCAGAGGTTATGCATACTTACCCTAAAAGCCTTTTTAAAAGATACAGTTATGAAGTTAAGAGATAAAATCAACTGTGAAAAACCAAAACTGAAACTGTATATACAACCAAATGATGAATATGCTGAGGAGCCACGCGGGAACCTATTTTAAATTTGCTTACTACCACCTTGAAGGCTGTTACCTTGAGCACCTCTGGACTCCTTCCAGCACTCCAACTTGAAAGATTTTCTCCAATAAACTGGCTCACTGACTCAGATTAGAAATGCCAGAGCCGAATAGTTAATTGGTTTGGCGATGCTCAGATACACTCGGATTATCTGGGGTGACCTCTCCGAAGGGCAGGACACACTTTACTGTCACAAACAGATAAAATAGATAAACAGATAAAAGTCCCTCTGTAATTACACTTAATCAGTGTTGCTAAGCAACAGCACCCAGACTTGAGCAAACTCAGGAAATTTTTCATGGTTCGCACAGCTAGCAAGCAAGGCCATATTGGGTCTTTTCAATGAACCTCACTTCCTGGTATTCATTGACTTCCTTCCTGACAGCCAATTAGAAGCGTACGTCTAAGTTTCTGGCCGGTCTGGTCCGCTCAGCTGCTTTTTAAGTGACACGGTTGACAACCTTGACCTACTCTATGCTTCTCTCTATTGTTTAGATGCACTGAGTCGGCTGAATGTGGGAAGTAGTGTGAGGAAGAGCGAATCGAGGACAAACAGTACTGTTTTGACAGATGTGGAAAGACTTTTATTTAAGTCTATTTGACTTCATGTATATCCTCTTTGGACAGAAAAAAACGCCACATGGTGACACAGCTAAAAACAACACCTGAGGCCCTATGTTTACATTTCTAATCAAATTAGAATTGTTTTTTTAAAGTTTAGATTCATTGTTGGACATGTGTGCAGTTATGTGGAGCCTCTGTACCATTCTAGTAATGTGATCCCTGTCACTAAGTGCTGTACAGTCCTATGAATATTGCCGTTATATAAAGAGTGCAGCCATGAGAACATAACTGCTCCCTGGGGAAACTCTGGAATAGATCTTTCTGGTAAGAGCTGATTCAGCACACTGCAAGTGACCTGACCACCCTCAATACCCCGCTACACACTCCACCACCGTTCTTTCTTATCATCCCATCCTTTTTCCCACTATCTCTTCTAATAGTATTCCCTTTATCGAGCCTATCAGTCTGGGAACATGAAACAAGAGTAGGGCTCGGTGGTGGTGTGGCGTGAGATGGGGGGTTACGCAGGAACAGAGATTGATAGAGACCAGAAGGGAACTACAAAAAGAAAAAAAAAAGCCCCAAAACACAAGAAAATAATAAAATTAATAAAATCTTTCCTGTATATTTACAGAAGTGCAAAAACTGCCTCATCGCTTACTGTGTTATCTGAATTTGATCATAATCTGCCTTCCAGGGAAAAGTTTGTGTGCATCTATCCACACATGCATATCAGCAGACCCACAGCATGCAATCTGTGCATCCTGTGAACCTCACAGACATGCTGGCAAAACATTCTCTGTTTTAGTTTGTTCTGGCTGCATCCTATTGCTGCAGTTTTGGACAATAAAGGAATGTATGCAGTGTAAACTATTTATGCACGCTAACTTCCCAGACATCCCTGCAACCCTCTCCAACATCCACCTGTAGGCTCCAGGGGAATCTTTACTCATCACTGCAAATTTCAGTATGTATAGAGGTTACAAGCGCTAAACCCAAACCCATGTGGTGTTGCTGTAACAAATCGATTATTTCAAATCTGAGCTGTCTGACTGAAATGCTTTTGTGGCACTTTAAAACACTTCCTGGCATTTTCACATCAATGACAGGCCAGAGCCGACGGCAGGCTCGTGCGCCAATATTTCCCGTCTGTGAACACATTAGTCCATTACTGAATGTTGGAAAGTGGGTCATAAAAATATAAAAGGGACACGTCACCTAGAGCAATAGTATGACTTACTGATGTGTGAAAGTTTTACTGATGATTGCAACATTTTTGGAACTGAAATGAGCAACTGATGCACAGGAGATTGTGCTTTTTTCAAATCGAGTATTTCAAGGGGTTTGATTTTTTCATCAAACACTTGATGGCTGGGTATACTCTTGGGATGTAATAGTCTGTACATGCATCTATTCTGCATCTCTTATTAGAATGGCACATTTTGGGCACATTTTTCTAATATTTAGACATCTCTGGGGCTAAATGTGCAGTTAATTAAATTAATATGCTTTCACTTACAGAAAGCACAGTTTCACCAGTCCAGTCCACTTAAGATCAAAATGGGTTTCAAGGATTATCAAGGCTCTGTTTTCTTGGTTGTCTCAGCCCTACAGAGGAGTCTTTGTGGCCACACGTCTTAACATACTGTGTTAGGAAGCCTATTTTGTTTTTATTTTTTTAAACAATTTCAGGTTTTACCTTGAAATTATGCTGGTACTGTGCTTGGATAGGCAGATGCCTCTGCACTTTAAAAATAAGTGTCTGCACTTGCCATTTATAGACTTCAGAGTCAATTGTTACTGATACTACAATCATAAACTCTGTGGCTGTGGACTGTATATTTATATCTTTTTATGAGAAAATATAATAAAGTCCTTTATTTTGAAATACGACCATAGATGTCTACTGCTGTGTGGCCTCTAACAAAATTTATCACGTGCTCTGTAAAGAGTCACCGGGCACATACTAAATCAAAATGCCATTACGGCACAGAAAGAGGCTCTTTTACAGTGCAGAATTAATTGGCTGGGCTCAAAGTGTGATGCATTCATCTCAGTGTTTTTCACTCCACAGTCTAAACTTGATGCTAAATACACTGAAGAAGTTTGCGCTGACATTACACGTGCATGGACTTGCATGCATGCATGCACGTGAATATGCCAGACACCTGCAGGGTATAAATCAGTTTCCCAGGGCACAGAGCTGCCCCTCTCTGGCAGCTGGTGCTGAGAAAGAAAGGGAGGGGATGGGTCCTTCTTCTCCTGCTCTGCTTCTTTGGCACTCCAATGTCTGGGGTGTCTGGTTTCAGCCCCTCCACCCCTCAGAAAAAACACTTCTGATATAAGCTGACAGTGGGAGCATTGGAGATGCTGCAGAGGGCCGAACGGTGCCTGTGCATGTGTGTGTGTTACGCATCAACACACAGAGCAAACCGTTGTCTTCCGTCACTACTCGTCTGGCAACAGGAGCCACATTGATAACATCTATTTTGCAGCCACACAGTTCAGGGCAGCGCTCCACGCTTGTGATTTTGGTTTAAATGGCGTCTCTAATGATAGCCAGATTGTCCAGACCCCTTTTTTAACGCATGTTGCTGCCCTCTTTGTAAATCTGCCGCCACTCTTTTAGCCTTTGTATCGAGCGGCAGCATGTTGAGTTTAGACACAACAATAAAAATACAGTGGTAACAGTGCACCATTAAATCCTCTCATCCAAATATCCTTTCTCTCACACACTCACTCACACAAAACCCATTTCCTTTCTAAACAACCCAATCTCTGAGAGAGTGTGTGAGTACGTGTGTCCGTCCCGGCATGGTCTTTAATAACATGTCTGGACATATCTCAGAGGAATGTGCGTTATGTCTCGCAGCAGATAGAAAAGATATTTTCAGCAGTCACACAGTCCAAAAGGTCTAAGGCCCTAAGCCCATCAAACTCCAGCCTTAACAGCTACCAGCACTACCCACAGCGTGGGAAAACCCCTCTGGAATGTCTTTAAGAGGCAAAAATGGCTCAAATAAACAAACTTCCTCTGCTTGCAGGTATGTACTGTGGGAGATAATGGGTGAAACTTGGCATATCTGCATGCACGCCTCTTGGCTCGCAAACATGCTTTGTGTAATATGCACATATTTATGTTTAAGCCATTCCTCTTCGGTGAGCAGTGAGCACACACAGTAAGAGGTGGTAATCAGTACCAATTATCCTCAAACACGAACAGAGTCAAGAGGAGCTTTCCCCCTCAGCACGACGACCGCTCAAGTCAGGCTTGATTAATCTAAGTGTCTGTTTGAAGCAGCACGGGAAATTAGAGTGTATGGGAAAAAGGAAATTAAGTTACTCTTAAAAGATGTAACTTGAAATGAAGCTGATTACACAGCTAAGTTTTAATTATGTTGAGAAATATTGGAGCATGTATTTTTTTCTTTTTTTAAGGCAGGATTGCAATCAAGGGCTTATCATAAACATGTTTGTGTCAATCAAGACTGAGCTGAGGAAGTGCAGAAATGAATTCAGAGTGCCCTTGACTGCCAGCTTTTGAGTGCTTCTGTTGGGACTTGGCTGTGATTTTAACACCGAGGGCCATATCTTTTCACTAGGTGTAAAAGATTGGTGATTTTCCCACAGCGCATCCTCGCACACACTGACACAAAAGCAGCGTAGTTAAAGCTGTTTGAGGTCATCTTTGGTCTGATAAAAGCTGGTTGCTGAAGTGAAAGGGAACACTGATTACTGGATTATGGCATGCATCCTTCAAAGCGTGATGGTTGTGACAATGAATTGCTGTTACTAGAGTTCCAGGAAATCTTTGTTATTAATGATAAATTTGGCCACTAGATTTGCTTCAGATAGGACAGTGACTTGACAAACACAAGAATTAATGTAGTTATATTTGACTACTCTAAAAATGTTCTAGCTCTAAAAAAAGTGTGAAGATAACTTGGACTTTAAGATTGTTTGACTTAGTTTTTTAAAGGCCTTTCCTTAATTCAGAGTGCTTGAACATCTTATTTCTAATTTTCCCCAAATATCATTTACATTCCCATTTGGCCGCACTGACCTTAGTAGCTAAGTCATGTTGTGTTTGTGTTGCACTGAGAGCTGGTCAACTGTTGAGCTTGGCAGACAGGGCAATGGAAAAGAGACACTGAGACTAGTATAAACATATCATCCTGCCAGAGAGATGGCCTCGAGGCAACCAAGACAGTGCATCTCACTGTTAAATGCCATTAATTGCAGTTGTTAGTGTTTTGACTACTTGTTTTGTGAGTAACTGTAAAATTACGAGGCGACAAATAATGGACAAAAGGTTTAGGAAAGCTAACCTATAGAAATACATTTTCAGTGGTTGTTTAAAACAAACCACAGATTCAGATTGAGATAATATTCAACTTATAAAATAGTTAATTTCATTACATATCATTAACACTACCTGCTAACCAGCAGTGACTAAAGATAAGTCAAAGTTAATTATGACAACTGTATCCAGTAACTGGCTCTTATTGATGTTTAAAAATACCTGAAAGGGACTGAAAATTAAACTTGTGGTTAAAAAAGTGTTTAAGGAAACTTCAGTGTGCAGTCTGCTAATCCTGTTTTCCTTTATTCTGTCAGCAAACAAGAATGAAGCTTTGACAAAAAGACGTGTTTTTACAATTAACTGCATCCTTTGTGGACAGTACATTAGCTGGCATGAAAATTGATACTTTCTAGACCATTTAGGACAATTTTATCCTTAAATAGTTATCCTTAAGGTTATCCTAAATTCACTGGGATTACTTTAAGGATCTGTCTGTCACGAGAACAACATGGCTTACATTCCTCTAGTGCAGTGTTGTGGATCATCTGTTGAACAAGTTAAAGGTCAGTGTTAGAGGTCAGCATGAGAGTCCTGGCCTGCCTAATGTCGCAGCCTCTTTCATGTCTGCTTTTGCTTTCACTCTTTTATTTATTATCAAAATTTGATGTTTTTATTTTATTTTTTTTAGACAAACCTGCAAGAGTGGGTGTGGATAACCAAACACACAGACACACACATACACATACATGCAGATTTAGGAGAGGCCTTTTCCTACTTAATTCTATCTGACTAACACAAATAGTCATAGTTTCTGTTAACCCATTTCCCCACCCACCTCTCTAACCAGCTGTGTGGCATGTTTTTTTTTTTAACTAGAAGAGACAACACCCAGCTTGGTTGGTTTTCCTGAAATGATATGGTTTAATCTGGCCGCAGAGAGAAAATTGTGCATGTGCACGTTTATGATAGAGAGGAGGTTGTAGTTCACTCTCCACTCTTTTCCCTGTGATGAATGCAGCGGTGAATTGTACTGGTGGACAAGCTAGAAAAGAAACAAAAGCTAAAGTGGACCGTCTGTTATTCTAAGTGCTGCATGGTATGGAAGATTGTGGAAGATAGGAGCATTATCTTCTCTTCACTTCACTTCACTTCCTGGCTGTATGCAGATGGAACAGCTACATCCGGAGGGAGAAAGAGAAGGAAAATTGAGAAAGACTTAGCTACACTGTTTAAGCAGTCAGATCCTTCAATAAAAAGTAAAAGTACTAATACATCTACAACCAACAGTCCATAAATTGTGCTGAAAATTGTAACTCGGCAAGCAAATGCCCCATTTCACAGATATAGTGTGTATACTAGAATATATTATATGTACTGTATTATTGCGTGTTTAAGAACTGGTCCAGATCAAGTGTGTTTTTGACAGTCAAACAGAAGATAAAAGGGTTTCTGCAATGAAATTATTATGAAACTATCACATCTCAAGCATGTTATGATTCAGATTGTGTTAATGGACTAAATCCAGTTGACTGACATGGCTTTTATTTCAATGTCTGTCCATCAATCGCAGATGTAACACCCTCCTCCAGCCTCATGACGAGTCTTTCCATTGTATTCTGAGGCGATCCAGTGGTGTAAGTTTTCCTCTTTAGTAATAATTTTCTCCAACTATCTTTAGTACAATAATTATTGTCAAAAACTCTTCTGTGTAATCAAAGAGGGAACTTTTAGGCAGAGTCTTGGGGTGTTTAGGCTAAGCCATCATTTGGTGCGCTCGTAATCAGAGACTAAAATCATCTGTTTATAACATGACTACTAATTTACCACAGAATGACGCCAGCCACACGACTCACTGCATCGCTGTGTGGTCAGGCTGACACAGATGGACACACACACAAGCATACCCACGTGCTTGGGGATGCTTTAGATAGAATTCAGTGCAATCGTGTGTGTGTGTGTGTGTGTGTGTGTATGTGTGTGTATGTGTGTGTATGTGTGTGTATTTGGCAGTGGAGAGCACTGTGGAAAGGTCTTGAGGGTGAGAGGTTTTTCCAACCAGACCCAGAGGCAGCCAATGTCCCACATACATCTAGTTCCCTAAGGCAGAAAGCAACAAGCTGACTCACTGATCCTATATGTACATTCAGTGTGCTGGAGTCCACACACTCCTGTTGGTCATGGTTATCTGGATAATTTTAAGCACTTTCAGTTAAAAACAAAACTCTCAAACTGGTTTCTCTGATGGCCTCCACAGTTAAGAGATCTCAATCAAATCAAGCACCTTTGAAATGCAGGATTCACTTCACTGATGTGCAGTCGACAAATCTGCTGCAACCGCCTGATGCTATCATTTATGGACCAAAATCTCAGAGAAATGTTTCCAGGACTTGTTGAAATGGCCGTTGTGTCTACATGTACAAACGGGTAGTTTTGTGGGAGAAATTCCTGCTTTCTTTAAACCATTTCTTCATTTTGGAAGAACTCTGATTGTGTCCCAGTTTATCCTAAAGGACCTAAATTGAAGTGAGATGCTTAGACTGCACATATTATGGCTTCACTTTATGTTGCGTTCATAATCTGCGGCTTACTAACTTGTCTATTTGCTGTTTGGTGTTTGAGAGACAAAGTACACTGGGTTTTCCCAAAACACCTGAAACCAGTGCTGCTGAAAGTGATGAGTTAAATGGTGATTGTCTGTGGGTTTGTCACGAATCACTCTCACACTTTACATTATAACTTGACATGCAGCTTAACAGGAAGGGAAACAAAAAGAGACCAAGGTTTAGCTGCTGTACAAGCAGGTGTAAAATACAAATTAGGTACTGAACTATTTTTAGAGGAATAACAGAACTGCAGGTTAAAAAATGTTAATATTTGCCATGAAAAGTACAAAGTGCAATCTAAAAGTTTCCATAAGACCCAAACTATACCTAACATAAAAACAAAGAATATGTAAATCAGTGCACCTCTGGATTGTTCTGACAAAAGACCAAAAGAGAAATTTAGTCGATACAGGGGAAAATGGATGTTGCATTGCTGTAACTCATGGGGTCTCCAGTGAACCAAAGCTAGAAGTAAAAAGTAGTCTACATTTAAAAACACTACCATATTTTAGAAAAATATCACGTTTCCTTAGATCTGTTACAAGCTGTAAATCACAAAAGCTAGTTTTAAATCCTGTCTGTAAACATATTGTATCATGTCTCATTCAGTGATAAAGTACATTTCTAATATGAAGCCATTTAATTTTTAAAAGAAGTCCAAAACATATGTTTTACCAGTTCAAGCAAAAGGATTAAATCACTGTTAGTGTCTCATGGCTCGGGAGCAGTGTTTGCTTATAGTAAACTAAGTCATTTAGATCAATTATTGGATATAATTGCAAAAAAAGTGCTTCTATTCAGCTGATGAGGAGAAGGAGGAGAAGCAACGGTTTGGTATTACTTGCTGGAACAGATCCTGAACACCTCCTGACCTTTTCAGTCCTTCTGTTTTTATACAAACAGGGTGTTAAGGAGGAAGACAAGCCAGTCTTTGTGTAATCAGCTTCTTTGTGTCTGCCGAGGAATCTTGATCATGAGACTCATGGGAGTGAACGCGAGCGCCACAGTTTGTGACACGGCTGAAATAAATAAAGCATCCTCATGCGGTGCTGGGGCTGCTGCTTTGTGTTTCTCATTGGAGTTGTGTTACATTTTGTTCATTCTTCTTCTTCAGGGAAAACGACCCCAGCAGGAACTGTGTTTGTGTGTTCTTGAGAAGTAGATTCACTGGAAACAAACACAGCCAGGTAAACGTGCATAACTTCAAACAGCTGTAACCTTGCACGACTGGTTTTATGTTGCTGTCACTTGACATATTTAGCTAACCACAAAATGCCACCGGTTATTCTGAGGCATTTTGGGGTTAGTTTCCGTTTTAAGCTGTGTTGCTGGGGATTAATGTGTCAAGACATCGCTTCACAGCGCCTGAGTCATCAGGCCTGAGATAGAAGTTCCTGTAAACAAATCTCGTTGACATTGTTTACCTTGCGCTGGTGTTCAGAGCAGTTTTATGCTTATGTGAACTTGCAAAAACAAACAGAACCTGTTCTACACCCATGACTGATTTATGACGTTATCAAATTTTTAAGCGTGGTTGCACCACCACCAAGCTTATGTCTCTTCCATAAGCTTGTTTTGTCTTCTGAGCAGTCCCATGTGCGATGGTGTTAAGTGTTAAGCGTTAAGTGTTAAGTGTGTTAAGTGAAGCCAAGATGTTTTTTGTACTTTAAATACAGTTAAGTAGTTACAAGAACTTCTTCCCAAGTCTACAGCTTATTTAACCTTGAATTTAACAAAAGACCAAAGTAGACCTTGTTCGAAGGGATCACAGGACAAGCAAAATTCATGGGCTTAATATGAAACATGGACATAGCAACTGTGAAGGCTGCAGTAAGGATAGAGCTGGGGAGCCAGCAAGGTGCATCCATAGTTTCCTGTAACATTAAATGGGGTGCTAATGTTGACTAAAGAGAAAAAGACTTCAATCAAAATTGTATTATCAGAAAAAATGAATGACTAAAAAAACCCCCCCAAATAAATATTAAATAAAAAGAAACAACATCCACCTTCTAACACTAAACGTGTTAATCTTTGAATTCAGGTCTTTGCAATCCTATTGCTACAGGCATATAAAATCAAGCACCTAGCCATGCAGTTTACCTTTATACACATTTGTGAAAGCATTGCTCATTCTAAAGAGACCACCGAATTCAAGCATGGTACTATGATAGGATGCAGAGCAGGTTGCAGAGTTCTGATGCACACTGTGCGTAAAAAGGGGCCGATGCTGACTCAATAACTTCTGAGCTTGAAAACTCCTCTGGCATTAACATCAGCACAAAAACTGTGCACTAGCTCTTGTTTCCATGGCCAAGCAGCTCTTGCAGTGCTTTTGCCCATCTACTCTAGTTTGTACCTCCATTGGTACGGTGCTAAACATGTTTGCTTAGGAAGTGAAAGGTTGCTGGCTCAATTCATGCATAAAATTCTACCTCATCAAACATGTGGAGCTACCTGCTGTGGCAACCCCGTTTGGAAAGGGTTGAGCTGAGAGTAGCTTTAGTCTGTTTGGTGCAGGTTAAGAAGTCAAGCTTAGCCAGCATTCCTAGCAGATCACATGATCTTATTTCCAGACCACATCAGCTGACAACCAACCGACAACAAACTATTCTGCATGGAGATGTTATTGCTGCTCTTCAAGAACAGAGATATACTGCCAAATATATGGTACTACACGTAAGAAATAACACATTCCTTGTGACTATAGTGATCCTGACTTAAATCCCAGAGATAACACCATCAATCTCTGACAATAGGGCATGTCTTTGAAGAATAATTGTTTTCAGAAATATAAGCCCAGACTTTAGGAAGATTAGGGTCTGAAGACATAATTAAAAGCCAAGTGAATGAATGATTCAGAGAGTTCAAGAATGCAAGGGGGAAGAAATCTGTCACAGCTGGGAAGGAATCTTGGAATAAGGCATCAGATTACAGATTTTTGGTCATCCTCTGGAAGGTTGGGATATTTGGACTTTTAATAAGGCTCTTCTTTCTAAAGAGAACTTCACCAAGATGAATGAAGCATTATCTTAAATGTACTTTCATTATGACCTTAACTGTGACCTGCCTTCTGTCTGTGAAACTGGAACAATCACACAGTGATGACTCCTCACTGAATTACTCCAATTCAAGCCAGAGTTTATTTCTAACCCACATTTAAAACAGGTCCAACGACACAAGCCACGTGATGGAGTTGTGACCTTTCCGGGTGTACCATGACTGCGATGACTTCAGCCCACCCCATCCCCTACATGCTATAAAAAATATACATTATATACATAATGTATACATTATATACATAATGTATACATAATATACATTATGTATATAATGTATATTATGTATACATTATATACATAATGTATACATAATGTATATTATGTATACATTATGTATACATAATATACATAATGTATACATAATGTATATTATGTATACATTATGTATACCAAAAAAACAACACAGTTTCTTTCTTTTAAATTTTGTTTTTACAGGAAGACAGACTGACTTAAAGTCATTTCCTGCAGAGATATACTTTCCCTACCGCCCAGCCACAAAGCCACAACTTGCCCGGGCCTAACCTTAAAACAAGTCTCTATGTAATGATTTGCATCATTTGGACTTGCTTTACACACACACACACACACACACACACACACACACACACACACACACACACACACACACACACACACACACACACACACACACACACACGAAGAGATCCTCAGCAGTTCAGTGTGATTAATGGACTTGTACACTGCCTCTTTCTCATCATACCAAAGAATTTGCTCTGTTGCTACATTAATACACAACAACATGTCCACTGGTTATGTTGTTTACAGCAAAGCACGTCATGAGTTCTGTGTTTTTGAAAAACATGTTGTGCACCAGTTTCCCAGTTGTGTATTTATGGCTATATTTTTCAGGTGCTTTGGATTTTAAAAGACCCACGTTCTAAGAACAGCTGCGAGGCATGTTTCAGGATTACTCAGTCTTCCTTTATGTCATCTTTCCTAAGGTGTGGCTTTTTACCTGCTTTCACCTTCTTCTTCCTTAAATTTCCTCTTTAAATAAAACTATAATCCAAACACTTGTGCTTGTTGTTTCATTAATTATGAGCCATCCTTTCTCTCCCTTTCAAATCAACACATCTTAGAAAAGTCAGACACCTTTCACTGTTCATCTGCTCAATAAGGAATAAACTAAGGCTATAGTTTACAGAGCTGCAAACCCTTAACTACACAGCAGCTACTAAAATATCCCAGAATGACTTTTAAGTGGCTGCAATCAACATTTTTACATTTTGCTTTCCATTGAATTTTGCCTCAGCTCTCATCATCGTTTTAGCTTCTTTCAGCTCATTGTTTTGGTTTTAAGGCTCAGAAAGTTTCTCTTTTAGTGTACCCTCAGGCTTCAGTGGTTTCACTAGCATGGCCATCACAGATGAAATGCGAAATAAGTTTCCACATGCGTTCCAATGTAACTACAGTCACTGTAGTGTTGTTGGAGCATTTCGCAACTCAAAAATATTCAGCCCTCAAAACCAGTCGGAGAACTACATCCTCCCTTCCAATGTACAACAAATAGCTGAAAGAACTTACCTCATCCCTTTTTTTACCCTCACTATATAAAAGCTTAGTTGAACTATACAGCTCCAGCTGCACTCAGAGTGACAGTAAGGTTGTTTTCACTTCCCAGGATTTCACAAAAATCCACAATCTATGGCAGAATCTCACCTGATAGGCTTGGAGACACTGCATCATGTTTCACCGAAGTTAAAATATTTTACACAGATGTGTGTTTACCTCTCTTTGCTTTGATTCACATCTTTAGCTCCTGTTTGGCTACAGACACAATCAGTTCCAGATGCACAAATAAATAAGCAAAAGCAGAAGTGATCAAAGAAACGACAGAAAGAAGATAATGGCTGGTAAAGATAGTGGCCTGCTGAAGACAGCGGGGTACATTTTCTTTATAAACAGCATAGACTGATAAAAGGAATTTTTATTTATTTTTTTATTTTTACCTATAATAGCAAACAGGAAAAAAATGTGGACCACACAAGAACATGTTTCTCCTTTTAAAATGAAACAAGCTGATTTTTTTCTTTTGTTCTTCTGGTAGGATGGGGAATTACAGGTGACTTAATTTAGCTAAAGCCTTTCCTAGAATGAGTTAGGCAGATGGCTTCAAAGTGAGAGGAATGGTTAAGGAAACATTGGACACATTTCATTATGAGTTAACAATAATGTTACTGTTGTAAAGTGAAACGATGGTTTACAAGAAAGTACAACTTTTACACACACAGCTGCCAGTAGAGCTTTACTCGACTACTAAGTCAACTATTTCTATTAAAAACAAATATTACACACTTCAGCCTCAACAATTGTTTAACATGAATACAAGACTCACACGTCGATACAGTATATCTATTAGAAACCCATCTGCCTTCACCCCCGCCTGACTTGCTCAACGAAGGCTTCATTAGGGGAGGGGGGGCTTTGAACTGAGGAGTAACCCGCTGGTGACATGCTTGTTGGCCACAGACATAATTGAATAAAGATTCCAGTTGTTCTAAAAACCTCTGGATGTAGCCTCTGGGTCTTTGAGGTGGGCCCCAGAAATCTGAGGAATGAGAGGCTGTCCCAGGGCTCTAAGAGCTGAGGACATAGTTTAATCCCACACCACTGGGAGAATACTGATCAGAAGAGCTCAGACAGCAGGGGGGATTGAAGGGCGTGTGTGTGTGTGTGTGTGTATGTGTGTGTGTGTGTGTGTGTAAAAAGCATTGACAAGCACTGAGCCTTGAACCTGAAAGTCTCCTGTAACATACTAATGGGAAGTGTCCTGTCTTAAATGCTGTCTGTGGAAATCACCCACAGCTTCCAGTGATGACATAATGTAAAAGTCAGAGGTCTTACAAGATGGCACAGATCTGTGTTTGTTGATACCATCACAAACACAGGAGTGGTGTCAGGCAGTTTGCCTGTGAATGATGTTTCAAGTGTATGATTACATAATCACCTTGCCATGTTACAGCAAGTACTGTCTTTAACATCTTCACTGGGGCTTTGTGATCACATCAGCTCCAGTGGGAGCTCCCATCATGGCTTTAAAAAGCTTTTGTGATGCACGAACCGATATATATATATACATATATATATATATATATATATATATATATATATATATATATATATATATATATATATATATATATATATTTTTTTTTTTTTTTTTTTTTACGGGCCTCACATCTGAGTTAGAAGTCCAACACCTCTCTGCATGAAGTGTGATCATTCACTTCTTTATTTATATTAATAACAAATATGAAACCACACCTCATTACACTGCTGCTGGTGGTGACTGGGAGTATTTCAGTCGGTCAGGGGGCAGATGTCAGCAGGGAGATACGGCACTAGGTGTTTAACTGCTGCCACCTATTGGCCAAGAGTTCACATTACAGCTTCTTGCAAAAAAAACAAAAACTTTTTACCTTTATTCACCTTTGTCACCAGTCATTTAGCATCACAAAATTAATGACCAACGTATGTTAAAATAAATAAATATTATAATTTCTTGTAACAAAGAACAAACTTTTGAGCTAGAAAGAGACACTGTGATACCAGTGATTATAAACTATAAACTTACACTTAAACTTTTTTCTTTTACTATTATATCTAATCATTTTATTTGTATTTATGTAATGAATGAATGAATGAATTCAGTTCAGGTCGGATAAATTGTATTTGCGTAGCTCAGTATATATACTGAGGTTCAAAAAGCTTCCACATGCATAAAAACATATTAAGGCACAAAATACAGTGGTGTGAAAAAGTGTTTGCTCCCTTCTTGATTTTTTAAGTTTTTTTGTATGTTTTTCACACTTAAACATTTCAGTTCAGAGAACAAATTTAAATATTATACAACAATAACACAAGTAAACACTAAATGCAGTTTCTAAATGAAGGCGTTTATTATTAAGGGGAAAGATCCAAGCCAACATGGCCTTGTGTGAAAAAGTGATTGCCCCCTAAAACTAATAACTGGTTGGACCATGCTTAGCAGCAACACCTGCAATCAAGCATTTGTGATAACCAGCAATGAGTCTTTTACGCCGCAGTGGAGGAATTTTGGCCCACTCATCTTTGCAGAATTGTTGTAATTTAGGCATATTGGAGGGTTTTCGAGGACCCTTTTAAGGTCATGCCACAGCATCTCAATTGGAGTGACTTTGACTAAGCCACTCCAAAGTCTTCATTTTTTTTAAGCCATTCAGAGGTGGACTTGCTGGTGTTTTAGATCATTGTTCTGCTGCAGAACCCAAGTGCGCTTCAGCTCAAGGTCACAAACAGATGGCCGGACATTCTCCTTCAGGATGTTTTGGTAGACAGCAGAAGTCTGTCTACTAAAACATCCCAAAGACTTGGGGATCATCAAGATGTTTCTGGCAAAACTGAGACGAGCCTTTTATGTTCCTTTTGCTCAGCGGTGGTTTTCATCTTGGAACTATGCCATGCAGGCCATTTCTGCCCAGTCTCTTTTTATGGTCTTAACTGAGGCGAGTGAGGCCTGTGTTTTAATACTGATGAGTAAATCACACTGAGTTGCTTTGATCATCATCATGCAAAATGCAGGATTTATGTCTTTTACCCAAACTATAATAATTCCTCAAAACAAACCAAATTGTCTTGATAATTAAACATAACCAAACATCAGTGAACACAAACTAGTTCTCTTTTTAAAATTTGATAAAAATCAGTTTCAACTGTTTGCAGATGGTTTACACACCAATTACTAATGAATTTATTAAGTTGTATTAATTGTCATTCTTTGTTTGCTAACAGTGAAGCTATTAAAATGCAAACATTTACCATTTATTAACCATTGTTCTAATAAACAAGCCTTAACTCGTTTGACTAAAACTGTTACTCGTCCTGTTTTTATATGATTTGACTGTAGCACAGTGACAAGCTGACACTTGTCAGTGTCTCAGTGAGCCCCAAATTAATACATGTGATTTAGCAGTCAAACAAAAAAGCAAGCAAGAAAGCAAAAACTTTCCCACGTTGCTTGTCTGTGTTTATTGTGCTATGGTGTATGGTGATATGTATATGTGCATTCCTGTATTATCCTTTTGTGTTACACATTTCAATGTTTTTTTCCTCGCTACCTAGCCTGACCTGTCTCCCCAATGTCACATGTTTGTGTATTGTATGTACGGTCGGCAAGGTCTGTCATCTCGGTTGTGGGCAAAAGACCTGCAACTGACAAATAAAGGCTATCTCATCATCATCATCAAAAAAACAAACATAAGACTGGGAAACATTAACATGCAGTCACCACCAGGTGTCATGCTCCTGCCTGAACACTGTAATAGCAGTTAGTAACTTATGGCAAAAGGGGAAGGGTACAGCCTTGCAAAAGTTCACAAATAACCCACCAACCTAAAATTTCCCAGTTTTATATTACCCTCTGTAAGCTGGTAAATGTTTTATTAAGCACACGATTTAAACGTGTTTTATTTCTTTACTTTTTTCCCCTTTTTGTTGTTGTTCTTGTTACTGCCACAGATGTGTGTCAGAAGATTGTGTGCATTTAAAGAGTGTGAATGTCCACACATTCTAACGCTGTTTAACTGAAGTGTTTTTTACAGCTCATTGTAAAACCTGAATACTACTGTTCTTGGAACTGGTGGGTGGAGGCTCATGCTGCATGACAACAGGGTTCACGACTGCTATGTCGACACATTTTTAAAGCTTGCCCAACGAAGTTAACCCATGCAAAAACAACAGCATATAGGGATTTCTAGTATCATGCCTGCATCCTCTCACTTAGATAGTTTCTCTGATCTTTGATTTTAGAGTGCCAGGAGGTAAAGTAGACCTATCCTAAACATTTGGCTACATTTATATATGGCTCTTTTTTGAAGTGCAGCCTGCTAATTTCTGAAACAGATAATAAATCACGTTTTGTAGGCTATTATGTCCAACTTTCAACAATAAAAGTGTGATATTATATTATAAGTAATAACAACAGAATAATTAGGTCACAAAGAGACACAAGAGCAGCTTTTACAAGAGGGGAATAGTCAACAGGGGTAATTTACACCTGACCTGACTTTTCATTATATGTTAATTTTCTATCCATCCAGCTAGCTATGCTATTTATTCTGATTACTGCTTGCCTTTCATGTAGCATCGATGTGGTGCAGTAGCTACTCCAATTTCGTTGTACTATTGTATAAAGTATGACTGTGCAATGACAATAAAGAGTTAATATATACTGAGTAAAACAATACCAGTGGTTGAATATATTTGAAACTGACTACAGCATGTGTCATGACTACCTGTAAGCTCCACCTATTAAGCACAGGCAAACAAAAGGAACGTAAAGCGGTTTGTTTACTTTTACCCATCCCTGGTCGATCACCTCAGAAAGCCACACTCTGACAAGCGATTGGTTCGCGGTGCACTCTTTCCGCCAATCACCGAGCCTCTCTAGCTCCGCCCGCCACATCACTAGCATGGCGGCACGTAGAGCAGGAATTCCGCCTATGCGACGATGACAGCGTCGCTGAAGAGATAACAGCAGTAATGACTGTTGTACGATAGTGCAGGTCTGTTGCCCAGCAACATAAACCCCAGTTACTCTAAGGGACAGCTAACCTGGTGCGAGCGGCTGGGCAGCAGCAGCCTCTCTGACAGACTTGACAAGACTGCGGAAGAAGCCAAGTTTGTGTCCTGATGCTCTGAGCTGGACCGGTGCCTTTACTCCGCTTCAAGTCCTCGTCTGGAAGCTCATTCTTGCCGAATTGTTCTAGAAAGATGGATCTTCTCAGTGTGCTGCATTTCGACGAACTTTCTCATGGACTGGCAAACTTGTCCATGTTTCCTTTCTTTGACATGGCGCATTATATCGTCTCTGTCATGGCTCTGAGGGAGCAGCCAGGTGAGTGTTTTACGGGACGTTGACGATTATAGTTCCTGCCAAGTTTACACTGTGAAGTGGCTTTTTTTTCTTTCTGTTAACTTTGTTTGGCTGAAGTTTGTAATATCAGGCCTCCAGCCATCCTGTTTAAAGTTTACCTGACTGCGTGGCACGTCGGCGGGGAATGGGGCTGTTTTCACATTGAAAACAACGCACAAATAGCCCCACGTTTCATAGGACTCATAAAATATTTACGATTTCATATGCTTATTTGCATATTTCCTAGTTGAAGTGGTTCTTAATATGCCACTGGATTCAGATCTGAGCCACTTAGTCTAATTTTTAAAGTGCTCCTTTGCTGTTTTTATTGGTAATATTTCACATTAAACTAAATAGTATTTTGTTATGCAAAATCAGACACGCTGTAGGCATCCGCTTTGCTTCTGCAAAGTTGCAAGCGTTTTTACAGATTATAAATTATTAATCAGTATTGTAAAACATAACAGCTGTAAATTTGTGGGTTAATTGTCACGCAGCATAATCTGAACCTTAATTGGATAAGTTTGCATATAAATAGTGCTGCCACACTAAGTGCACTGCATCCAATTAAATTGATAAATTATGCAGTTAATAAATTAAAAAATTGCTATGACTGAATTACTGGACCTTACTATTAACTTCTTTACATAGACTGATTGTTTTGGGCCAGACCAGGTGATGAGTTTGAACCATATCATGGTATGTTGTTCAGAAAATGCACAGATTAATGAATTCAAGCAAACTATAGCCTGAAGCATAATCAAACTCAGAACAGTCCGAGTTAGGCATGTGAAGAGCTTTGTTCAGTTTAAGTATTCAGATCTGAGTTAAGTTTAAGTAGTAATACTAATGGATAAATTCCACTCAAATAAACAAGGTCCTGCATTCAAAGGGACTGTCCAATCAGCTAACTTTACTGTCAGTGGCTGTTGCTGTTAGCAAGGGTGGAGCTACTTCATATTGTGTGGTCTAATCTATGGACCCATATGCTGACTGAACATCAGCAACAGCCATTATCAGTCTTTCTGGCAAATATCAGCCTATTAGCACAAAGCTAATGTTCACTAATAGAGGCCTGTTTATATTCTGCGTCACATCAGCTTTTCATTGATTTTCAGCTACTTGCTTTAATGAGTACACTTTTCTGGATAATGACGATTTCTTAGTTTCTCTGTCAAAAATCAACAATAAAAAATATTGGTATCAACTCAGAATTTCACAGTACGTCCACCCCTTTACCTGCTGGTTACCTCTCACTTCACCATAGAGAGCATACTGGTGTGCTCTGTGACATTGTGGCACACTGGATGCTTTGCAGCACATCTCCAGAGGATTTTAAACACAGCACAAAAGATTACTGGCTTTCCTTTTCCCTCCCTGGAAGAGATTGCAAAAGCGAGATATCTTTCAAGAAGCCTTAAAAATGAATAAGGACACTTTTTCACCCTGGACCCTTGCTGTTTGACCTGTTGTTCTCTGGTAGACACTACAGAGTCATCAAAACAAGGGTAAACAGATTGCAGAGTGGTTTTTAGCCTAGTGCAATCATGGCTGTAAATCAAACGTATCGCGGTGCACCATGGTACTTTTTATTTAACCCTTGACACCTTTATATTCATAATTATTTATTACCTTCTGCACTGTGAGAACAACTCTGTTTGATGGTGTGAATGGCTTGTTTTGATACTGTGTGGTATTTTTTTGAGGAACTTGGAAAAGTAGCTACTCAATTTTGGTGAGCCTCATGAGTCATTACTTGTTTATCTCAGGAAAGCAAAAGCAATTAAGCTCTTCTCACAGCCTCAGTATAAACCTTTTAGTTCTGTCGTCTGCAGTCTATCGTTGTAGCAGTAGTTAGAGATCGTCGTCACAAAAGTTTAAAAGCCCAATGCTTTAGCTGTGTCACAGCCTATTGTATGAGCTCAGACCAAAGTTGGACACTGAGCCATGTTATGTCACCAAGATAGTGGCTATGGAAACAGGTGGACTTTAACTGCACAGGGAGTTGACTCAAGCACGTGGACAGTCCATTGTAGTCCCCCTGCTGTAGGTCTACGGGCTATTTTTGAACTTGCCTTGCAAAGCATCTGAGCTTCTGTGACCTTTTTAACCCTGTGTCCTCTACTCCGGTCTGTTTGTCTCTGGCTGGATGAAAGAATCACAGGGAGCGACAGTGTTGACAACACCGTTTGCAAAATTCTCATGTCGGTCGTTGCTTGTTCGCTCACTTCATGTTAGTTTGGTGACGATCAGTGACTTGCTTAACAAACAAACAAAAGGTCACTGAGAGAATGGCCGAGAGCAGATTTAAATCTCTGGGTCATTTAAAAAGAAACGGTAGACTCTGTCAAGGCACAAAACACTCAGGAAGCCCCCAAATAGGAAAGGAATGCCATAAACCATTCAACCCTCCTTCGCTAGTCTCTTTCCTCTTTTCTCTTTCCTCTGTGTCAAATCCACCTTCGTGCTGTGCAGCGGTGGGGCAGCTCCAGATGTTCTCAAACGTTAGCAAGAAGAAAAACAAGTTTCAGTTCAGCTTAATTGCACGTTAGACACACATACTGTACAAACGAGTATTTTGAAGGCGCTTGT
This sequence comes from Neolamprologus multifasciatus, assembly GCF_963576455.1. NCBI lineage: Eukaryota > Metazoa > Chordata > Actinopteri > Cichliformes > Cichlidae > Neolamprologus > Neolamprologus multifasciatus. The sequence goes on along the minus strand of NC_140445.1, from coordinate 20,930,619 downwards.
CTGTACTACCCCTTGTGTTTATGCCATTACGGAGTTATTTTAAGCACCTTTATAAACACTGCTGAGAGTGGAGTGTGAGGGGAAACGGAAGGACGGGGACAAGGAAGGAGAGCAGTGGTTATATGTCAATCAGTGGGCCTCTCTTTAAGCCAGAGACAACCAGAGGTGTTTTTTTTTTTTTTTGGTATTTAAAGCTGGCTATAATTATGCTGTCCACAGAGGGAGGAAGAGGAAGAAGAAGACAGAGCTAGTGGGAGGAAGAGAAGACTTGTAGATGTGCACATTAAGAGGAATGAAAAAAAAAAACAGAGTTTCCGTGTTAGATAATGCTGTGTTTGGTCTGTATATTTGTTAAAACGGAAAGACTTTTGTTAGACTCCTGCTGCGGAACAGGTGAACTGCAAGAGAGAAAAGAAGGAAGGAAGACATCTGCAGTGCATTTCTCAAATTTGACTTGTAAATTCACTTCCTTCCAATGCAAAACCAGAGGAAGGGATTTTGCATGTCAGAGCACTCTAAGCAGTGCATTTATATTTCAGCGGAAATGGTATTTTTTTTCTGTTGTTTGCTTCTTCATCGATCTTTAGATGCCATCGTGTTTTGTGAATTTATCTCCCTCCATCTTTAATCTCTGTGCGACCCATCGGGAACACACACCGACTACAGCAGTTTGCTTTGCTGTGGAGCTAAAGGTGATGACAGTGCAACAGTGTTTACTGTGTAAGCAGTGTGGTGCATTGGTAAACTCTGTACTGCAACGACCACAACAACAAAAAGCAGTGTCGAGGGTTTAGGCTGGGAGCTATCACAGAGAACAGGATGTAAATAACTGTCACGATGTCAGACATTTTTTTTAAATTGCTGTTCCCCACTGAGAATTTTATTTACCCTCCCCAGCATCGTTTTAACCACATGAGGTGTGTTACATCAGACTTCTTGAGCGCAATCATGGAAAAAAAATCATACTATTACACAGTGATGGCTGAAATCTGCTGACACTGAGCTGCAGCTACTTTATAGTGTATTCCTCACTCCATCTGTTTATTTGTCCGTGGCATGCTGGAACCCACACTTAGTTGTGAGGAAAAGTGAAGTTATATCTTTTTCCATCTGTTTTCTAATGCATGTGACTTTAACATGTTTAAGCATAAGATTACAACTGTGGTCAAAAGTTTACATCCACTCATTGTGGGCACGAATGTCATTGTAATTTAGATTTATCTATTCCGAAACCAGTTCTGATTTGTGTTTAGAATGGTTGTTCTGTTGGAACACCCAATTGTGTCAAAGTTACAAGTTGAAGAATGTGAAGGTTATCCTTCTGTTTCATTATTCCAACCACTTTATGAAATGTACCAGTACCACAGCCCAGAGTATGATGCTACTACAACCATGCTTGACAGCAGGTACATTGTTCTTTTCACTCACAATTATTTCTCCAATCATACATCTTGTGATTGTGGCCAAAAAGCTCAATCTTTCTCCAGAACACATTTGGCTCATCAATTTGGGCAGCTGCAAATTTCAGTCAAGCTGAAAGGTTTCAGTTTTGTTGCCAGGGCTTCTTTCTTGGTCGGCATCCTCTCAGTTTATGGCGATGTAAAACTCACTTCGCAGTGATGCTGGTGTTCCAGCAGTTTCCAGTTCATGGCAGGCTTGAGCCTCTGTGTTCATGTATTGTTCCCGAGCATCCTAACTAATTTCCTCCCATCTGAGGCTGACAGTTTGCGTCTTCTTTCAGACCTAGGCAAACTGGTGACGCATCTGAGTGACCCGGTGACCATCCTGCAATCTGTAGTTTTTTAGAAATGGTCCATGAAGATTCTTGAATGGCCTTCCACACTAAAAAGCTGGGGCTGTGCCAAGGAAAACAACCATTTTAAATGAAGTCCTTCATTAAAGTCATACATCTGTGTACCTGCTTGTTTTTTGTGACCACAAAACTAGTCAGAGGAGACAATCCACCAACTATGCATCTGCCCAGGCAGTGGACCTCAAATAAGTATAATAGGATTGATCACTCAGCCGTCTGGTCTCCAGCTGTCTGTGTTTGCAACAGAGTATAATTTCAGTTTTATACAAAGACATATCAATGAATAAGCTCCTTTAGTACTGGCTGCTTACCTGTTGTATCTTTATGCCAGGTGCATTTCCATTCGTATATGTGATATCTCAGTGCAGGAGGAAGTCCAGGTGAAATTTAAAACTTACTGTATTCGTTGTTGAGTTTCACCAGTGACTCATGCAAGCAATTCGTGAGATGCTATCTTGCATTTACTAACAGGTTCATGTGTCTGCTACCAGACATATCAGCTTTCACATTTTCCTCCACAACTTTGAACTCATTTTAAAGTTTTTTTCTAAGGAACTGCCACTCTATAGAAAGTTAAACAGTGAACAACTCAGATGTGAGGCCGAGGGAGGCTACATAGGAAGCAGCTTTAAGTCCTCGTGGTTTACCAATCTCACTCCAAGAGTCTTTAATCTTTCTGTAATCCCCAGATTACCATTTTGGTCCTGTGTGTGGCCACACTGACTAAGGGCAGGTAACACAGGGACTGACTAAGAGCTACCTTAGTTTCAAAACATATGTATATTCCTTGGCAGCATTAATTTTGGTTGAGGCAGACAAGGCATTGCAGGTTTGTACTAGAGTATGTCAGAAAAAGTACTGCATGAAATGTGTGTATCTCATTGATATTGTAGCATCAATAAAAATATATTAGCAGTTCAGGCCACCCATGATGAAGTCCACCTTTTAAAAGAGAGATCTAATGACATCAGTGCCTACACTGATTGCTACACTACTTAAGTTTAGCTCTCCACACCACAACAGTGGATTTAAAAAAACAAGACAAAGAAACAGTCAAGATATGATTGAAGTGTACACTTGCAGCTTTAATTCAAGAGGTTTTAATAAAAGTAGTGTATTAACACACTTTAGGAATTACAGCCTTTTTATACAGCCTCGTATTTTCAGAAACTCAAAAGTAAATTGACAGTTGACTGACAAGTAGTTTCATGGCCAGGTGAGGCCTGTTCACTTTATTATTTCATGTCAAATTAAGGTAATGAATGAAATGGAATGGATTCCAAGTATTTAACTTGCATTTGGTATTGCTTCACTGAAACTCTCAATAATAGGTCCCAAGAAATTGTGACACAAGTAAAGGAGCCCATTATTAGACTGAAAGACCAAAATAAAGCTATTAGAGAGATAACATTAGGAGTGGCCAAATCAGTAATCTGTGACCCCACATAGCATCTACACAAGCCCATAGTAGTGTCGGGGAAGCAGGCGTATCATTGTTGTTTAAGTCGACAGTATAGAGATGCCCACATGAATGTAAATGGAGAAGGTTTACAACAAGGTGCCAAACACTGGTTACTGTGGTTGGCACAGAACATGGAACAGGAAGTTCTTTCAGATGTTTTCTAGACTTAGCTAGAAAACATCTGAAAGAGGCTGTACATGTCTCAAAGAATTGTTTTGACAGATGAAACCAAGATGAACTTGTACCAGAATGATAGGAGGAGGAAAAAGAAGGAGAGGGGGAGAAACAGCCTTTGATCCGAAGCATACATGTCATCTGTCAAAGTTATGGCATGTATTTCAACCAGTGGTTGATGATGTGACTGCTGATAGAAATAGCAGGATAAATTCTGAAGTCCACAGGGCTATACTCGCCGCTCACATTTAACCAAATGCTGCAAAAGTCAGCTCTTCACAGTGCAAATGGATAATGAGGCAAAGCATACCACAAGAGAAGCCCAAGAGTTTTTCAAGGCAAAGAATTGTGATTCTTCAAGGCCAAGCCAGTCACCTGACCTCAGCCTAATAGAGCAGCTTTTCAATTATTAAATACAAAACTGCATGGAGAAAGAACCACAAACAAGCAGCAACTACAGGCCGCTGCAGTAAAAGCCAGGCACATCTCAAGGCCACTACCGCTTGAATTGAAGCTGAAATCCTGCACTTGAATCATATTGATTGTTTGATTTTAAAATCCACTGGTGTACAGAGGCCTAACAACATCTAAACCTGAAGGTCTTAATAGAAAGCAGCTTTCTTGCTAATTCATGCTCAACAGTCCATTTTGTCTTTTGAGTCTTGGCCGGTCCTGTCATGTAGATGTTGTGTAAATGGTTTCAGTGGAAACCACAAGTCCAGTCACTCATACTGCAGCTGTTATTGACAAATAGCTCCTTTTCTTTGTTCAGTCTATCTGTGAACCTCAAACAATGTCTATGAAAGTGTAGAGAGATGCCTCAGATAGAAAAGAGGCCAAAGTATCAAACTCCATTATGTTCCAGTTATCTGTTATCTTCAAATTGAACTGGTTTATGTATCAAGTTAAGCCCAGTGTAAATGACATCTTACTCATTCACAGTGCTAGTCTCTTTATTCTAAGAACTTGCCCAATAATAGTGATCATTGATGTTTATTGTTCTTTATTATCCATTTTTGCTGTTGTGCAGGAGCTCTCGAGGTGTCCAGAGTCAGCCCCTTAGCCTGCTGGTTCAGCTCCATGCTCTTCTGTTTTGGGGGAGCAGTGCTGTCAGGGATCATGCTGGCAGAGCCACCAGTCGCTCCTTTATCCAACAGCACCGGTGTTCTCCTTGCTTCAGTCATATGGTAAATATCTGATGGTTGAAATATCTAAAGCTGAAAAATAAGGTGTGTAAATTGTAGTAAGGAAAGAGGCAGAGGGGTTTGAATTACTGAATAATAGATAAAGTCATTATCCAAGTTTTCCAAATGTGGAAGAAATAGACGTTTTCAAAGAGTATCTGTATCTAAATAAGTCTTTGGCCCCCTCTGCTGGTGGCTTGTATTATTACACCTGTCTCAATTCTAATTTACAACACCCCCTGCTGGTGAATGTAGGTACTTGACAAAGACCTGAGGGTAATGCTGTCAAAATCACCTTGAGCCTTGTTTAGTGGCCATGTCACTGAAACGTGCATGTGTCCACGTGTTAAATGAGACTTGTGTGTCTCTATTAGGTACCTGGTGTTTTACTGCCCCAAGGACCTGGTGTACGCATGTGCGTCGCCTCTGCCCCTCAGACTGGTGCTGTCAGGGATGAAGGAAGTGACGAGGACGTGGAAGGTCCTTGGAGGGGTGACTCAGGCTCACAGCAAATACAAGGACGGCCTTCTTGTTATGATTGCCATCGGATGGGCTAGAGGTCAGTAGGTATGAGTGTGACAGGGTGTTTTTTTTTTTTTTTTGCATGTTAGGGCTTTCAAGTAACCATAAAATATTTGAATAATTAACACACATATTTTACATATTAATGCGTAGCAACCATATATCTCCTTACTCTCCCTACCAGGTGCTGGAGGTGGTCTGATAAGTAATTTTGAGCAGCTTGTTCGAGGAGTGTGGAAACCAGAGACAAATGAGCTCCTCAAAATGTCTTAGTAAGCCTCACACAGAGTCTCTAATATTGATTTTAGGATATTTTTGTGGTCATCAAATGTAATTTTTAATGCACATTAAGTATATTGTCCTATCTTGACTGTAATTTGTTATATTAATGCTATACTGTATACCAGGCAAGCAATTTTTTTCATGGTCCCTCGTTGTAGCTTTTCAACAAGTCATACAGAAATTAAAGTGGCATCAATCCTTTCACTTTACCCGCAGTAATAACATAAACATGAGGATATTTTCCAGACTTTCCACACTATTCAACCACGCTGAGGATGCAGGTTATGCAACTGGAAGCCTGACACATCTAGAGTTAACAACATGCCCTGGTTTATTTGTGCATACAAGATGTGATTTATTTCAGTTGTATGTATATACTTATCTTCTATTTTTCAGTTTTTGTTAGGATTTATCTTTTTTCTTTGCTTTTCTCTTTAGTCCCACAAAGATTACCCTGATCGGGGCGGTGTTGTTCGCTCTGCAGCAGACACACTACCTGCCTCTCCAGAAGCACCACCTGATGTTCATTTACACCGTCTTTATTGTTGTCAACAAGGTCAGTCTGGTGCCAAACCTGAACCTATGAGTAGGCTATAACTCAAGATTGTAGTAATTTGGAAAATTCCCCAAAAAAAAGGTCTATTTTTGATCAGTTTAGCTTGACTACTTGCAGCAAAAGAAATGAATAAATGCCACTCTTGTTATTAAGTTAAAACTTGGGTATAGCAAAGGTTTTAGTGCCACAGCTTCCTCCCAAATCGGTGCTATCGTGTCTTCTAAATGACCTTTCTCGCTCTGCTTTTTTGAAGTTTTTGCCGTGGTGACTCACATTAGTACGGTATTACCCGTAGGGCTGGAGCTTTTGCATCATTTTCATCAGCTTGCATCATCCACTTTTCTCTACTCTGGGAAACTTGTGCTCTTGACTGAGACACAGATAAATCTAAGACGTCTTCTTTCAACTCTCATTCTGTTAGCTCCCTCTGACTCTGATCTGTCAAATTAACAGCAAACAGTTTCATCACGTTTAAGAGCTGTGTCCAGGCCTGCTGTTTGTTATTTTGGGTTCTCGGTGTTGCGGATGTTCGCTTTTATTCCCAAATGAAAAGTAAATGCTCATAAATTTACTTTGTGTGAGATGGACTACAGTTGTTCAGCTTTCTATGAAAGGTGACAATTTGTTGTCTATAATAAGCTGAAATCTTTTCTGTCTTCTTATTTGCTTTTTGATTTGACCTCATTGGTGCAACGCTACAGTCACAAACAGTGGTCAGAGACCACACCAGCATTGTTGTGACTGTGTGATGAACTTGCTAGCTTGTTATCTTTTGAAATGGTTACTTTGAAGATGGGGATCAGTCAGTTGCCATCTTCAAAGTGGCTTTGGTGCGGTAAGATGGTGGAGTCGCTCTATTACTTGTGAAAATTGCCAATCTGAAATGCCTAACTTGACCTCATAATTTTGAAACAGAAGTTAAAACACCTTCTTAAATACGTGCTCTGCAACATTGGTTTTATATATGAATATAACCAGCATGCAATGACAGATCATAGACAGGTTATGCTCATCGGTGCTGCTGAGCGTAACTGGACCAACTCAGCTTGACTGCAACATGGTGGCAGTGTTTCTGCGTTTCTAAATTCGACGGCAGCTGTTTGCAAACCTTGTCTCAGAGTGATTGCAGTCAGACTACAGTTTGAAGACATGTGCAATCAGCTTGCAAATTGAGCACTCACATGTGCGCCTTTCCCACTAACACCCACTCAGCTTGGCTCAACGTGGTTTTCAGTTACAATTGAATGCCACCTCAACGTGGGTGGGGTTGTTAGAACAAGGCAGCCCAAATTTCCTGTAACGTTATTTGTATGATGCAAACACGACACAACAATGAAGGACATTGAGGCGATGGTATACCTACCGCTAAACCGATGTTACACGTAAGCAGTAGGTCATTGGACCACGATGTTGGTTTGTGTGTGGGCATTTCCCTCATTGTCAGGTCACTTGGACACCAGGCTGAGTAGGTATTAAAAAAGTATCTGGTACCAGACACTACTACCTAATGGGAAACCCCAAAACTGAGTTAAGCCAAGTAGGTACAAGTGGAAAAGAGGCTATGGTCACCGCTACTACTTGCAGTCAGTCTCTGACAGCAAAAGAAATCAATATTTATACATATGTTTAAAAATGTGTATACATGTGGTCTTTTAACCTCCATATTTGCCAACTAGTAACACCATGTGCCTGTTGGGTGGTGCAGAAATTAACAATGTTTCTTGATATGAGACCAAGGCGGAGACACATGACAGTAATGGGGGAGCATTTGTAAATAGGAGGTTTGTGTAATGATGCCGATTGGCATATCTGTCCCACACTAGATATGCCAATCCATTCATTATGGCAACCTCTGAAAATACAGGAGCAACCGAGAGTACCAAGCTAGCCGGGGAGCATAGAGAAGTTCCTGCTGTATCTGAGCGAACTATAAGAGCAAGGTTTCAAGTAAAGTGATAGAAGTAGCCATGTGATCCATTCATTATTTTTAAAAATGGTCATTATAGCTGATTTCAGGACATCTGCTCTGTTGAAGGACAATTTATTCTCTCCCAAATGTCATTAAATGTCTCATCCTTTTCTCAATTTTTCACACATGTATTGACGCATGTATGTTTTGCTCTGTAGTCAAGGATGATGCTGACGGGCTCCTCCACCTCACCCTTTGCCACCATCGAGTCAGCCCTCTATAAGACCCTCTTCGCCGGCTACTCGCCTTATGCCGCCCTCACCAGTGAGGTGAAGAGCGCTTGCATCGATAATAGCAGCATGAACAAGACAACCACCGCCACCAAAGAGTCCAGTGAGAATGGATTGTCGGGGCAGCAAACCCCAACTTCTCCAGCCACGGGACAGAGCAGCTCGCTCGAAGCCAAAGAGGAGTCACCGAACGCCGCGGCAACAAACTGCAAAAAGACCAACTAGTCAGCCTTCGCCCTGTAGCGCCTTTTCACCTCTAAAGAGGGCTGGAGTCATTTATGATTCACACATTTCAAGTCAGGAGTTCACTTTAACTTTATTTTTCCATTTTGTCTTTTGTGCAGGGACACGCTTATTGTTCTTCAGGCTAAATGGCCATGTTTCTTTTTCTCTAAACGATTTCTTTTGCATTTCTTAGAAAGCGATTTCAAGCTGGCTGCTGAAAAGGAATTTCAATAAAAGCCAACTCCAGCAAAAGCCCTGCACCTTATATTCTGGGATAATCACCACATCCTTAAAGTACTGTAATGCTTTTCCTGCTGTTGGATATGAACATCAAACTATCTCTGGGCTGTAGCTTAATTTTTGAAATATATATTTATAATGGGAACAATCAATTTCAGGGGTTTTGGGGACCAGTGCTGTGCACCTGCTGATCTACGAATGTACTTCATTCCTCTCTGTATATATTCTGCTTCGTGTAAATGCTAAATTTCCTACTCTGAAGTGGTTACAATTTTTTAAGAAAAAAAAAAGAAATTCTATTCTATGAGATCCAGAGATTTTATTTTATTTATACATAATGATTTCACTCTTGAATGTGTAACATTTTGAAATGGAGGACAGTTTTATTCAGTCACTCTGGCGAATGCTTTGAATGGTGATTGAAAGCATGAGAATAAACAGGTTTGAATGCATGTGATTTCCTGCCTATGGTGTTATTGTACTGCTCAGTGAACACGAGTGCACTTGGGTTTAAATTGCCAAAGATATCAGTAGTTACATTTTAAAATGCGTCTATCCTTGAAAGAATCCTCTCATTATTAATGCAGCTCTCTTAGCTACATTTGTTCAGCTTCATGTGTCAAAGGAAAAAAATTAATGACTACTTTTAGCTTCTTGTAAGTTGATACAAAGCAGCGCAACGTCTAGAAGTAACCTCCACTATAGGCTGAAACATTGCATCAGTTTATCATCAGCACCTGATTGATACCTCAGCCTCTTTAAAAAGCTGCTGGAGAGAGATCCCCACCCCCCGAAATCCCCCCCCGCCTCCCAAAGTTCTCATCTATGTAACCTCAGACAGCAAAGAACCCCCCTGTGAATACAAATTAAAAACAGAGGGTGGGTGTCAAAGAGAAAAGAGAAGCTGTTCAAAGGCGATCAAAAGCGATACTGGTTGAGATGATGTACCTGCCTTTAAAAAACGCCTCAAGTCCACAGATGTCAGACGTGTGCGTGTCAATTACGGGCTCGTAGCTTGCGGTGTTTGTTGCAAAAAACTGCTTTGTGTTGCTTTCTGACTCTAATGGTGAACTGCGTGACCTGGAAAACGGAAAGACATGTTAATAAGCCTCTGTTATTCCCTGTGATGGCTGTTATGGTAAGAAGGCAGGTGACACGGCAACAGCTCAGAGCCTGAATGGTCCCAGACAATTCTCTTAATGAGGTCCAGACCTGTATGACCCTCCCCCCACCCACCACATTTACTCACTGAACTGAGCAGGCCCTCCTCTACTCCCAAGCCCCGACTTATTTCTCCCCGACCCTTCACACCGTGCTCTCCACCTGCCTCCATTCTGCCCGTATTTAATGTGTCAGGTGCAGGAAATTAATCCTTAAATGGTTTCCCACAGGCTGTCTTACACACACACACACACACACACACATTGTGCACACATTGACCTTCATGACTCATGAACCTGAATGCGATAAGGATTCAGCGCACTATACCTCAGAAATATTCTCTTTCTAAATGCGCTACAGAAATACAATTATGTAACAAGACACAATGCGAGGATACTGTAAGCCTAAACATTCCTATACACATTTGATTTTGAGGGACAGTCTAAGGCCACGGGGCACACATAAACACCTAAATGTCTTTCTATTATTTCGTTTTGATATAAAACATAGTATGCTGAGATTTTTAGTTTTTAGGTTACTTGGCACCTTTAAATAACTCTTCACTCTTGTATTTCCTGGACTCCCCACTTTAGAATTTATTCTTTGCTTTTTTCTTTTTATATGGATCTAACCTCCATCCTAACTTATAGTTACTCACACAATAGTGGATTTATAAAAAGTGTAATGGTACCACTGTAATTAACATTATAATGACCTTTTTATTTGTAGCATGTGTCTCCAACCCCCATGGAGGCTTTATAAGCACTCAACATTACATTACAGCCTTGTGGATGAAAGGTGCAGGACGAGGTAGTGAACACTTGGTGGCGTGAGGAGGCGTCATCTCTGATGGCTTGATGCCTGGGAACTGACAGGTTGGCCAGCAGCTGCAGGCAAGAAAGGATAGGGACAGGAGGGAACCCTCTTTGCAGAGCCAATGGTGGCTGCTTGCATGTGAGGGTGTGTGGTCTGGTTTAGCCGTAATTGTGAGGAACATGAGTAGATGGTTCACTAATCTTTTGGGGACATTTTGTAGGCTGGGGACATTGTGGATCGACAAAAACACTAAATCCAAAGACATCGTTTGTTGGATGACCCAAGTCTTCAAAATTATTTTCTCGGTGTTTTTAAGGTCAAATGAGATTTTCAGAGAAATGTCCTCTCATGTGTAACAAACCAGCTGACTTGCATTCACAGCATGTGTGTGTGTGTGTGCTGGTGAGTGTGACATGTGGAGTGGCAACAAAGGCTGAGTCCATCAAAAAAAAAAAAAAGGCACAAAGAGCTTTAGGGCACAAACACACACACACACAAGCACCCACTCACACAGAAACACACACTTACCAAACCCCTTCAATGTCCAGGATTCTTTGTTTTTCTTTCTTTCCCCACAGAAAATAACATAACCCACAGACACACACACATTCACAACTCTGCTGTCAGTGCGAGTGCATAGTCCAAATTTTAGTCACTTACATTTTAGCCTAAATACTGGGCAGGGCCTTCGTTAGCTCTCAAACATCTCTTCATGGCATGTATTCCAAAGAGACAGTCACCCTGCTACAAAGAAAGCATGACAGAGTTCCTGCAGATTGGTTGGCTGCATGTTCATGCAATGAATCTCCTGTTCATGCACATTCCACAGGTGTGCTATTGGATTCAGATCTGGTGAGTGGAGAAGTTCCTGAAGCACACTGAATGCGTTGTTGTGTTCATTAAACTGACTCTTGCTTTGCATTTGGTGCATTTTCACACTGCAGGCCATAAGATAGTCAGCAACAATGTTAGCCTGTAGCATCTGATCACTGGGTGGTCCAAAGTATGCAGAGAAAACATACCAACCTGAACTATTGACACAAGGTTAGCTGGGTCCATAGATTTATATTGTTCATGTCAAATTCTGAGGCTACCATCTACATGCCTGAGTAGAAAGATTCCTCAGCCCGAGATACCTTATTTATTTTTTTCATCTTCAACTGTCCAGTAAGGTTAAGCTTATTCCCACTGAAGCCTCAGATTTCTGTTTTTGGCTGACCGCAGAGGGACCCAGTGTTGTCTTTTGCTGGTGCAGCTGTGCTGCGCTGCAATGCTGTCCTGTTCACCAGAGTTAAAAAAAAGTAGTTATCTAGAGGCTTTCTGTTAGCTGTTAGCACCGGCCATTCTCCTGTGACTCCTCTCATCAAAAAAGTATTTCCTTCTGCAGAACTGGAGGTTTTTTTCTTTTGTTTGTTTGGTTTAACTCATTTGGTGATTGGACAGTTAAATAATTTAATAGGTATAGAGGTGTTCTAGATTTCTGAGATAGCAATTAATGGGTATTGTGCCCTACCACATTCTATACTCTATGAAAATAGGTGTAAAAGTGCTAAACTTGTGCCAGCCTTTTGGCTTATGGCTGTGCACCTGCTCCGGCTCGGTGGTGCCTTAATCTGTTGTTACACGCTGCAGATTGTTTGGCCTCTCAGTCTCGCACTGATATGATTGTGTTCGTGCATTTATATAGGTGCTTCATAGCAGCAAAGACATTAATTAGTTTTCACTGACATCTTCTTTCTCTTGGGATTTTCCTTCTTAAGCAATCAAAGTTAGAGTTCTTAAAACCAAAGTTTTAAAGACAAATTACTCGGCGGGTGATGCAATCAAACTCATTATCTCTTCAGATGAGATGAGATGAAAGTAGGGAGAGAAGTGTTTGGGACCACACAGGAAAAGACTCAGGGAAAGAAAGAGAAAGGCATATAGAAGGCAAGAAATTAATAAATAAAATGAACAGAGAGGGACATAACTGAAGTAAAGAAGGAGGAAGATGTGTGGACTGTATAGAAATGAGGCGTCACATCATGAGATCTCTTTTTTTTCTGCTTCTCTCTCTCTCACACGGACACACTCACAAGCAAACAGAGAGGTCTCTTCATGGCGCTCTCACTGAACGCCAAACGGCCTATGTCTACAGCTATTCAAGATCTGACTTGTAAAGAACAGCTGCAAGGAGAATGCCAAAAAATGAAGCTACTGTAATGTGACTAGCATGCTGGCTCTGTGTGTGTGTGTGTGTGTAACACAGTGAAAAACAGAAACATCTGAGACAGGGTTACTTTATTAAGCTGATCGTTTATTTTATTTATTTTTTTGGCATATAAGTATAATGAAAGCAATGCTGAGATTAGCATTTTAAAAGTTTAAAGTTTATACCCTATTTGTGCTGCACTAACCTCATTTGCCCCCTTCTGTTTTAGCATTTCAATGTATTACAACGAACATGAACGAACGGTATTAACATTTTTTCTATAAAATATTGGTGCATAGTCCAAACAATATTCTCAAGAATCCAGATTTGAAGCTTTATATAATTGGTATAGTTGGTAACATCTTTGGTGTGACCACCTTTATTCTTCATCACAGTTTGAACTCTCTGAGGCAGCTTTCTTGTAATTTCTTTAAGTACTCTTCAGGAGTAGCTCTCCAAGCTTCTCGAAGGACAGTCAAAGCTTTTCTTTGGATGTTGGCTGCTCTTTGTTGTTGTTCTGCTCTTTGTCAAGATAATGCAACACTGCTAAAATAACATTAAGGTCTGGGCTCTGGATAGGCAAGTACATGACTGATAGTGTTTAGTTGTGTGTTTTTATGTCCAGGTGTGCTGGATTGGCAGCGTGTTTGCTGAAAAATTAAGCTAATGCCAGTTGGATGGTTTCCAAATGGTATTGCATCATGGATCAAAAATCTGACTCTACTTTTCTTCATTTATAGTTAACTTCAAGTCTGACAAGACATTTAACTCCAGTGGCCAACATGCAGACCCAAACCATGACAGAGTCTCCACCGTGTTTCACACATGACTGCAAACACTCACTGTTTGTGCCTCTCTCCTGACTTCCTCCATACATGTTGATGGCACTTTGAACAAAAGATTTAAATGATCATTTGCATTCATCGCTCCATTAGACCTGTTGCCATATCTCAAACGTTTCTCCCTGTTTGTTTTTTCCTCAGGAATATGTTCTTGACAGCCACTCTTCCACTGAGACCATTTCTGTCGACACTTTGGCAAACAGACGAATCAACTCAGGGCCAGATGCCTCTCTCAGGTCACTTGTTTTAGTATTTTGGAATGAAAACAGTCTGCTGACACTGAAAGAGAAGTTTTTGTTACGTTTTGTGGCCACATCTGATGCGTCTAAGAAAATAATTTTGACACCTCCCAGTTGACTTGTGCCAACTTTGTTTCATGAATTTTTGATAAAGTAGTATGGCCATATTCTGGAGGACAGTTTGATGTGAAGTTAAAGTAACTGCTCTGACTGTTATTTCATTTCCAACTTGGTTTTTCTGTTGGAGCCTTTGCTCCCATATTGGTTCCTTTTCCTGTTTGGCAACGAGGTGAGCTCGGGGTATACAGTCTTCTTTTGTTCTCCTCTGTATTTCTGTTCACATAAGCACGGCCAGTAGTTGGTACATGGTGAGCTTCAGTCACTCCCCCTCCTCTGTCTTACCTCCTCCTCTTCTTTTCTTCTTTCACCGAGGAAGCAGATGGCGTTTACTGTTGGTTATTTTCCCTTTCATAAAGGACCTACTAGATATTCTTAGCTCAGGGTCTGTGTGGGGTAAATGTGACCTTGCTAGGAAAATGACAGTGGAGTTACCATTGGACAAGTACAACCTGGAGCAGTGTCTTTGGTTTTTTGTTTTTGTTACTGCAGAACAGATCTCCATAAGAGTGTCACCTCACAAAAAAAGAATGACATTTTGTGGTCCAGGTGACGGGATATGTTCATGTCTCATAAAACCCCCCAAAACAAACCCCAAACATTTCTCCGGTTTCCCCTTTTACTTCAACATTGTGCATTATTTTCTTCTTCTAATCTGTTGTTAGTCCTCCTCCCTCCTTCCCATCTTCTCTCTCCCTCAACCGCTCTCTCACATCCTGGGGGACCCTCATTTCAACATCATTGCCCCTCCCCTGCTCACCATTTGGTCCCTCCTGTATGCAAAGCAGGTGTCAGCCAGGACAAGGAGGACAGCGACTACCTCACAAAGAAGGCGACAGGGTCTTGGGGGCAAAAATACACACCCACACACACTCTTAACGTGTGCATTCTCCTTCTCTGTCTCTACTTTTCTCGCTCTAGGTCTACATGCATATGCACTTCACACATATGAGCTCCTTTTCTTTCACTTACACTTTCACACACACCAGCACACGCACATGGACGCACACATCTCCTGTGGGCTGGGCTGTGTTGGGGCTGGGGACAGGGAGAGCTGGAGCTGTCTGTCTGTCTGTCATTAGTATTCCAGCAGGAGGCTCCTGGCCCGGCCAGACATCTGAGCAGAGCAGCCGCAGCAGATAAAGAAGAAGCCATTAATCCACGGAAGATTACCAGGACTGATACTTTATCCCACCGTAATACAGCAATGCAACCAGACTCATTCCATTTACAATGCCGTCAGTGGAAGAAAGAGGGAAGGAGGAGGTAGAAAGGCTATAGGCATGTTCACCTTGTGGATGGAAAGATGGCAAGAGACACAGTCAGCCAGTGTCCCTTCTCAAGTCTCATGATTTGAATTTCCTCTTTGATGGGGAAGGGGCTGGACAAATGTGGCAGTGTGTGTGTGTGTGTGTGTGTGTGTGGTCTTGCATTTGATTCGTGAATGTTTCAAATTCAGAATGGGTCACCCCCTCGATCGGTGTGCCGCAGATGGTCACAGTTTCAGAAATCTAAGTTGGTCCAAAGAACAGCTGGCTTTCTATCCTACACCATGCTGTGCCTCTTTAAATCTAATATCCTTAATAAGTGTTTTTGTATGAGTCCGTGTGTGTGTGTGTGTGCTCAGAAAAAAGCACCAGTGGCCAACTCAGCCACACTGAGTGGCCTTACATCCAAACAGGCTGTCACCTTTTTTTAAGGTGAAAGTTCATATTCACAGTTGAAGCTGCAAGTCACGTGATAAGACTATCAGCACAGCCTTGAGAATATGATAGAAGAAAGGCCAGCCAGTGAAGATACGGTGAAACAGAGGAGAGAGGAACAATACAACAGCAGATGCAGGAGATTAGATTGAAGTTAGATTTATACATGCTAACTGATAAAGCCCAGTCATGGTTGGGATTTCCGGATGATAGAACAAAACTAGGCGGAGGAAGAGAAGGGACTGTTGACTCAACAAGCAGTGCTGACAGATGAGCTGAGGAGAGGAGGAGCCAGATAAAGGAGACAAAGAGATCCTGGGCCAGCGAGGAGAAAGCAATGAAACATTCAATAGAGGCAGAAAGAAAGATGAAGGTGCAGGAGGAAAGGAGAGAAATAGTGGGAGCAGAGTGTCCACCATTGGTAGTGTGCTGAGCTCATGTGTCCTGTAAAAATCCAATCCTTCAGACTTGGCAGATAGTGTTACCATGAGAACAGCAGTGGGGTTATTGTGAAGAGAGAGAGAGAAGGAGGAAGTGAAAGAGAGAGGGAGCAAGAGAGACGGGGAAAGGCCAGACTTGCTCCAGCAACCATCTGTTACTCCAGCTTACGCTGGCACCGAGACCAACCTGCCTCTGGAAAGGAATGTAGAAGTCCAACCATGAGAAAGGCTGGAGCAACAAAAAAGCCCAGCACGATGTGGGAGTATTCTTTTATGTATGAATTAACAAAGATAACTTTCTTTATTTTTTATTTTTATTAATTTTTTTGTTCTTCAAGCATTTTCACAGAACATGTTAGAACATAAGTGCTTCAGAGTAAGATCAGTCTGTATCTGTAGTAAAATACTTTTCCTCTGAAAGTTTTATCATTTTACTAAAGATGGAGGTTTTTTCTTTTTTTGCAGTTTTGCTGGTTTTTTCAATCATTGAGCAACGGCATTGACAAAAGGAGTTTTTATTATTTGGCATCACAAAAACATGCTATGTCACGATGACAAGTGCATAATAAGGTGCTAATAAGCCACATGTGTTTCCTGCATAAAGGGCTTGTGGTCTGCAGCTGCTGGATGCTTAAGCTCCAGAGCTAGTAGATATGGCCCCAACGTGGCATCAACACAACACACTCTCTGAATGGCTTGTTTTTACTGTTAAAGATTCATCACTCCATAGGACCCGTTGCCACTCATGTTCAGTTCAGGTCTTGTGTGGTCTGGTGTATCTCAACCTTTTCCCTCTGTGTTTTTTCTCCTTAGGAATATCTTCTTGACAGCCACCCTTCAACTAAAACCATTTCTGTCAACACTTTGGCAAACAGATGAATCAACTCAGGGCCAGATGCCTCTCTCAGGTCATTTGTTTTAGTAAGTTTTTGTTACGTTTCGTGGCCCTAGTTTTATAATGTTAAAGGGAGTTCCTCTATGGCTGGAAGAAGTTTTGACAACAGCCACACCAACCAACGTGCACAGATCTGATGCTTCTAAGAAAATTATTTTGACACCTCTTAGTTTCATGAACTTGTGATAAAGTACTACACCCACATGCTATTTTTTCTATGAAAAGTGCATAAGAAGGTGCTAATAAGCAACATGTCTTTGCTGCTTAAGCATGCAGCTGTTGCATTAGTACAAATATGACCCCAATGTGGCACCAACACCACAGACTCTCTTGAGCGGCTTGTGCTTACAAATAAAGATTGTAGAGAATAAAGATAGTATGACAGCTTCTTCTTCTTCTTCTTCTTGAGAAATCCACCAAAGGCCTATGCTCTTATACCCTATACTCTCTTGGAAAAAATGGTGATGACATCTAGATGCTAATAATGATTGGGCCCCTATTTTTTTACCAAATAAAATGCTCATACACTTAAGATACTTGTCTTTTGTGAATTTTAATCTGCTTCTTAAGTCTGATACTATTAACACTTTCCAGGTCTCACAGGTATTAAATTAAAACATCCAGGCATCCACAAAAAAGAGAATTTACAGTGTCTAGCAGAGTTATAAGGAGCTTTAGCGTGCTAGCTTCCAACTAAAGATGATGTACCAAGTTCTGTCTTAACTATTTCAAAAATACTAAAATATATAGCTTTGCTGCCACAGAAAACTGAACAGCAATGATGTTTGGAGGGTTACTAAATTTGGGCAACATATAGTTGTTTGCTATCTGGTGGCTAGCTATCAAGCTATGGTTAGTCTAATATAAAGACATTAGCATAGGAAAGGTATAAAATGAGGGCAAAATTGTTCCTAAAAAAATTCATGTTGAGACTCTATGATGGGGAAAGACAAACGCCATCTCAAAACAGATCAAACTTCAAGAGAAAGTCCAAAAACATCCCACCCCTTAGCAAATAAACTTATACAATGTGAGAATGTAATCAAACTATTTATTTTTAGAGGGAAACTTGTAGGAAACACTTGTTTTTATTAAATAAAACAAGAGATATTAGAACAGGTTAAAAAGACAATTGCCTCAGTTAGTGCAGTAGGAGCTTGGATGTGGAAACAGGACACATTTTTACATCCAAATAAACAGAAAATATCGAAAAGACTAAATTTAATGTGACTGCTCCATTCTACGTCTTTGTAAGTCTAAAGCAGAAGAGCTTCCTTTTCAAAAAACCATGAACTGCTGGTTATAACTAGTGTTGTGACTGCCAAATGGATCTACAGTGTCTCCATAAAGGAATAGAGGTCAGCGCTTCTTTTTAAGTCATTAAGTACTCAATAAATATCTGATGTGCCTTGAATTAAAAGTTACTACCTAGACAAATGTCAAGTGCTGTAACCCTTTAATTTCACCTCAAGGATGACTTACATTAATATTCTTAAAGCAGCACAAAAAAACCTTCACTTTTCTTTTAACTTCAAAGAAGATGAGTGGTAATGATAGAGCCCAGAAACTCCAGCGTGATTTCAGTTCTTCCAAGCTCCTGTATTTATAGTCGTGTATTTCCCAGTGGTATATTTCTCACTTTCTCCCACTTGTTTTCAATCATTAATCCTGACTATCTTGGGAACCGATTTTTGCTCATGAGTCACTTCATTTTGTTGCTCTCCAGAGTATCAATATAGGGCCAGACAGCTTATGCATGTAAATACCAACTTGATCTGGATAAGATCAAGTAAAAATGATGATGATTACATGCTTTAAGAAAAAAGCATACCCAGTAGTATCTCACAAGACAGAATGAGTTTACATGGACATCTTTCATTTGAGTGAAATGTGATTTTAAATCAGCTTCATCAATCAGAATTATCTGTCAGAATTGTGTTTGTTTCTTTTTATAATTCTGAATTTTATTAAATAAAATGTGTCACCTAATGTAGTGTTGCAGCAGGGATATATCCGTCTTCAGTTCAGTTTCCTATGTAGGGAAAAATAAAGAGAGAGAAAGAGAAAGAGAAAAGAAAGAGAAAAGAAATGGTGCTATAGAAATAAAATTCTGATCTGTTCACCTAGAAGTCAAAATGCCACTGGATGTGAAAAATGAAAAAGAAGTACGCCCTTTTTTTACTCTACGGTTTTATTTATCAGGACATGACAACAAAAATCCTGTCAGCTGGCTTTAAAATGATTTAAACACAACCTCCGATGAACATAATAATAAAACAAGAGAATAGAAACTTTATTTCAACCTAAATTTTAATTCTAATCCAGATAGATTGGAAATCCATCATGTGGAAAACAAGCAGAAAAAAACAAAAGGATTTTTCTAAAGGTTGTCGGTCTGGACTTTGACTGGGGTCATTGCAACATGTTGACTCTTTGTTATCAGCCATTCTGCTGGTTTAGCCCACGTTTGGCTGTCAGACAGATGGCCTCAAATTTGAATCCAGTATGCACTGGTTTACAGAGTTGATGGTCAGCCTAATCACTGCAAGGTCGCCAGGTGGACTGGCTCCAAAACCAGTCCAAACTCTTTACCCCTCCACCACTGTGTTTGACAGTTGGTATGACATGTTTGTGCTGATTGGGCTGGTTTTGTGCAATTGGACTGTCACATGTTTTCACATGTTATACATGTTAACTGAGGCGTGTAGAATCTATAGCTCTTGGGTTTTTGCTGATTGTGTGAGCATTGCACGGTCTGGCCTTGGCGTGAATTTGCTAGGACATCCGCTCCTGGGAAGATTGGCAATACTGTACAAAGATGGACTACAAATTGTTTGGAAATGGCCATTTAACCCTTCCCAGATTGATGGGCAGCAACGTTTTTTTTGTTTTGCTTTTTTAAGATCACCGCTAATGTCTTTCATCTTTGGCATTGTGTTAACACACAGCTGAACACCCTTGGACAGCAAACGGCCAAAACTTCTACTTCAACAGAGATGGTCACGATTGTTCAATTAAGATTAATCAGTTGTATTTAATTGCCAGCACTTAGCTGTTACATACGCTCTTAATTCCTGTGGAAACTGTCCTAAATTTTCACTTCTTCTGCATTTTGGCTCAGTTTTTGCAAAATAAATAATGACACAGCGTAACACAATGTGTAATGTTAACATTTTTAAAATTATATTCTGATGCATAAAATGTTAAAATTGAAAGGTGTGCTTCAAAGGTCACATGAAATAAAAAAAATACCACTGTAAAGATATAAACAACAGGAATTTTATTTTTAATACATGTTGTGGTCAACTGGGATAGAGGTTCAGGAAAAATAAAGCCATGATAGAATCCGATAATTTGGTTACTATGGAATTTTTAAGCGATCCCTTTCCCACCTGCTAGATTTTTTTGAGAGGCAACATAGAATTCCTTCCACTTCTATGTGGGTGCGTTAATTTTCTGGTCTATATTGCAAAAATGTCACCAAGAAAAAGCTAATATCGTGAAATCAAGGCCCAAGCTGCTGATCAGATGCCCAGCCCACAATACGCAATAATTTTAATACATATTTCAAACAATCAGATATAAGACATAAGTAAATATTACAGTTGTAAATTTCCAAATTAGAAAAGGATAAAAAAAAATGTAAGTGAACAGCTTCATTTAAAGAAATTTCAGTTTGGTTTGGTTAAATTAATTCAAGTTGATGTAATTATATTAGACCTTTTCACAGCTGTCTTGTTAAATATGATTGTAAGGTAACGCCCGTATATTATATATACTAGGAATAACATCTCATCTCTGTTAGTTGCTCGTTCTTCTTACATTTACGATAATGGAACTCATTCATTTAATCCCAATTTGCAGATCACCACATGATCTTCCACAAAGGACGAAGACATGGTCACCATCAATCCTTATTATTACAGCAATATTTTATTTCAGACAATACAGTCTCCTTTTCAGTGATCTAGTTTTTGAGGTCTCCAAGGAAGAAGTTCAATTCCCCATCCATCTGTGACCTCCACAATTAACTCAGCGACCAATCATATTAGAGAGTGATGGAAGTGGATGGGAGCCATTCAGAACTCTTGAGACTGTGGGCCTTTAATACTTTATCATCACTGTCATTATGAGACTTCAATACTCGGTGTTACCGGGTAGAACTGACGCTTAAAGTATTAGAAGGGAGAAAAGGGGTTTCTTCACATCTCGTCTTCATTTGAATTATTATTATTATATTGATGCTATCATCAGCAGTCATGTGGATCCTGCATTGTAGTACTATATTAACTATCCACCATGAGACCTGAAAGAAAAGATTTTCCCTTTATATTATGATGGCAGTGAAGCTGTGTTGGTGTGGAAGGATTGATATTTTTTATCTACTCTTATAAGCCTCATACTAGTTTTGATCATCTCTTGATTTCTGTTACTCGTGACTCTGTTTTTAATGAAGTATCTGTGACAAATATTAGATAATATATAAATCACTGCTGGTGTTTTTATTCAGAAAGAGGAAAGTACTACACATAACCTGAGGTGCACTGTCCTATGATTTATGCTACAATTCCACACACTGAGACAGATCCTTATGAGCACACACGCAACGTCTTCCTTCTGTTTAACAGAAAGCCCACAGCCCAAGGAGCACTTCCCAACGACTGCCAAAAGAATCCTACTTCAGAAAAAAGGAAGGGTAGAAATGGAGACTATTTTTGCTACCTGTTGAAGATCAGGCTCTGGCTGCTTGGCTGGGGTCACATAGCTTAGGGAAATTAGAAAAAAGAAGCTGACAAACAAAAAAACAAAGGACTGACATCCTGCTCGAAGGTTTCAAAACTCTTCTTATTTTGCTGTCCTCTGTGGCCCCCTCGAACGCTGACAGCACAGCGGATGCTGCATCCTGTTGACAGTTTGTTCAGGACCGGTTAATCCTTCAATTTCAGCCAACTACACTGCTCAAAAATAAAATCAAATAAGACTAAAATAAAATAAAGTACAATAAAATAAAATAATAAGTTAAATTAAATAATAAGTTCACAGATGAAAGCAGGTTTACCCTGAGCACATGTGACAGATGTGAAAAGGTCTGGAAAAGTTGTGGAAAAGGTTATACTGTCTGTAACATCATTCAGCACGACTGGTTTGGTGGTAGGTCAGGGATGATATGGTGATATGGGGAGGCATATCCAGGCTAGGCTGTGGCAACATTAAGTTTTGGGATTAAATTCTTGGACCCACTGTCAGACACTCTGTTGGAGCAGGGGCTCCAGGGTTGTTCCTGGTGCACAATAATCCAATTATGTATGGCCTCACATGACGAGAGTATGTAGGGAATTCCTGCATTGACTGGCCTCCAGCACTTAGCTGTTACAGTCCATCTGACAGCTTGCACCTGAGACCGTCCAGGTGCTCGGTAATGTCTTGGTCCAGATCTGGGAGGAGGTCCGCTGGGACCATCCAGATCGTTTTTTCACTTTGATTTTCAGGGTCTCTTTAGCCTTCCTTATGTTGATAACCTTCATTTCCATCGAACGATGTAGCATCCTTTCATTTCTAACATATTACGCAGTTCATATCAGTGTAGATATGCAGCATGGTTTTATTTCCTATTGAAATTTAGGAAATTCAATGTATCCCATGGAATTTGTTTTTAATGAGATGGATCTATTTATTTATTTCTATTTGTATGTCTGTTTCAGCATTTTGACATGTCTTCTTTATAACTTTGCACATTGCCATAGGACAGTTCAGCTGTACTAATCCACCTTTTATTTTGAACATAGTTCTGTCTACTAGTGAAAAAACACTTCTTTGGATCTTGACCTCGTGTCTTTGAAACATTTCCTGCATTATCGTGGGACCAGAGCAAATGTTATATTTCCTCCCTACCTCGTTTAACATCATCTGCCAGTGGCTCCTTATTTAGTGGGCTGTGAAGTGGCTTGTGGCATATCTCCACCTCCCACAGAAGGTCATTGATTTCTTCTTGGGAAATACTTCTTGAGTGAGTGTGTATGTGTGTATCTCTGTGGGGGTGGGGGCACACGGTTTCATCAGGAAATTGCCAGGGTGCAGCAGTGTGCAGTGCTTATTTCCGTTTTTTTCTCTTATAGGTGGACAACATAATGCTGCTATTTTGCGCGTGTTTTCTATGTATGAGGATACCCAAGACGTAGAGAACTACTACACTTTGCTTAAACGGATATGGTTTCTGTGGGTACCTACAGGATGTGGTTTGGTGGCTTTGTTTAGGGGCAGAATGCAAAGAATTTTTGACTTTCAGATTTCTTTCTCTAAACGCAAAGCTTTGCATGCCTTCCCCAGTGAAAATCATGATTTGGTTGTTACTTTCTTTTCTAAATTCGCTAATGATGAGGCAATATAAGTCTTATTTGGTATTGTCCAACTTCTCTACAACTGTTTGGTGGAGAGAGGATTAATAAGGTCATGACTGAACTCATATATATCCTTTGAGGTACATTACGGAGCAATGATTTTGGCATTTTGGCTGTAAACCAGCTAGTTTAGTTAGCAAGAAGAATTCAAGTGGATTGAAGCACCATTTAAAACACACCTTCAGGCTGTGGTAGGGCTGTATGACCAAGAAGCAGAGTAATGAAGTGCTGCACCTGGCCTCCACAGTCACTAAAGACCCATGTCCAGTTGAGATGGTTTGGAATGACAGAGTGAAGGAAAAGCAGCCAACAAGTGCTGGGAACTGCTTCAAGGAGAGCATTCCAGGGAATGACCTCAAGCTGCTTGACAGAATGAAGAGTGAGCAAAGCTACTCTGAAACATCTATATTATACAACCGTTTCAGTTTACGTGTTTACTGTACTTGTTGTTGATGCAGTTGTCAGATTATGTCTACAGTAGATTGTTTTAATATATATGCAGCACTATACAAATAAGTATGTTGCGTTCAGAAATGTTGAGGTGCTGCATGTATACAGTGCACTCATGGGTCACTTTATTAGGCCTATCTGACTGTTGTTGCTGACCCTTTATGATCCAGCAGGATAACGCACCCTGTCACTATGCTCAGATCATCTCACTGTTTTTTTTAACATGACAGTGAGCCCATTGTACTCAGATAGCTTCCATAGTCACCAGATTTCAACCCAATAGAGCACCCTTTGGATGTGGTAGAATGGGAGATTCACATCATAGTTGTGCAGCTGACAAATCTGCAGCAACTGTGTGATGCTGTCAAATCTCTGAGGAATGTCTCCAGCACCTTTTTGAATCTATGTCACAAAGAATTGAAGCAGGTCTGAAGGCAAAAAGGGGGCTGACCCTGAAAGGTGTATCTGATGAACTGGCTGCTGGGTGTAGATAAATGCCCTTTTCTTTGTCTTTATTGGTTTCAGTATTTGATATATTGTGTTCTAATGCCAATTAAATATTTGACGTTTAAGTTATTTGCAAACCACTGGTCTTGTTTGTTTGGGTTTTCTTTTTTTTTTTTTTTTTTGCATTTTACATCCCTTCCCAGGCTGTGTAAAGCTCATCTGACTCAAGCATACATTTGTTTAATCTTCAAAGGTGATAGTGCAGGTGGCAGACAGGTGTACAAGTGCTTGGAAAAGACAGACTGCTTTTCTGGCCAATGGGCATGTTTGCAGATACGGCTCGGGTATGCAAATACTCTGACTTCTATTTTAATAGATAAATGAAAACTTTTACTTTGGGAAGTCTAGTTTGCATTTTTCACACCCTGTTTTGTCTGTGTCCCAGCAAAGAAGAGCAGTGCTTTCCTTTGCATCACAATTCAAACTACGATTCTTCGGCGATGGCTTCAGAAAAAAAATGTCTGCCAGAGCAACCTTCTCACAAATAGAGATGCACACGTGCGCTCCTTAATAACACCACCTGCGGTCAGCACATCTTTTGATTCTGAGCCCGATTTTCTCTTCTCACCCCATAATCTCATCTTTGTCCCACAATGCTCTTCCTGCCTCTTCACCTCATCCTGTTTCCTTTAAGCCGAGAACATCTCAGACCTGCTTTGAAATCAGGAAATGAAAGAAAGTCTCAGTATTTGGCAGAGTGAGGAACCATTCTTCCATAAACACTGTATGATAAAGGTTACAGAGTCACAGTAAGAGATAGAGCATCACTGTTTTTCAAGAAAGGGCTTATTCCCATTGGTGGATGGCTTTCTCCCACCGAGTAAAGCTCCCGGTGAATGATACGGCCTGTCTGTGTTGACAGGGTGCAGATAAGGAAGTGCCCTCAGGTATTAGTTGTCATTCCTTTTCACCAGGAAAAGGAGCTGAGAGTAGCTACCTTATTCTCCCCCCCCCCCCTTCTCCTCGGCGGAGCACCTTTTCCTCCTCTTTTTGGATGAAAAGAGAAATTCACAACAACAAAGCCTTCCACTCTCATTAAGTCAGCGGCAAAGCCAAGCACCACCAAGGAGCACAATATCTGAGGCAGATGAGTAATCCCCCCGCTCAATCTAGAAGCTGGCACAGAATTTCAAATGTCCATAATAACTGCCGGAGAAGGAAGTGAGGGACGTAGACACACAGACACACACGTACTGTGATGAAAATAAATGTGTTATTGACCATTAGCCCACTGCAGCAGAGCAGAACTAAAATGTCCTTCATTTCAGAATGTCACACTGTGAGTGTGAGTATGTGAATATTTGTGCTTCACCGAGGCCTCAAAACCTGTATCTTCAAAGACACAGACCTTCACTACTGTCAGATTTTTGACCATTTTAGCGGTCAGAGCTTTTAAGATGACATTTTAATAAACGATTGGGTCAGGCTGCTTGGACAGAATTAACTGCAGCGTAAAGAGATGACTCTGCCAGCTTCTTCTCGCACAGTGTAGCGATGCATTTCGATACTCATTTTCCTAATTTTGCATATGGAACAGCAGACGGCAGCTATAGCCGGTGAGAGGACGGGGCTATTGGTAAAGCCATTTAGCTTCTGCACACTTTGGAAATATGGAGCTGGAATGCAGCGATGAGTCAGCTGTTTTCTTGCTGGAGGAATGAATCATTCATCATGGCCGCCAGCACGGTCCAGGACTGGGATGCAGGGTCGGTGGGGTGGGCGGGGGAGTTGAAGAGAGGACCTGATGGCAAGTTCATCTGCTGACACTACATGCAGCCTTTGAGGATGGTAGCAGTAACTGATGGCTCCTGAATGCAGCAGCTCTGGATGGTTCAGTGATAAGGAAGCTGAATCCAAGATTTAGGTTGTTTTTTTTTCATAGTGTTTGGTATTTGCACCTTTTTACCCCAGTTTTATGAGGAAAGGTAAATGTTTTCTGACTTACCACTGTGCAGACATACTCTTGATTTATAGAAAAAAAATCTAATTAATAATTACTAAAATAAAAATATTTCAATCCTGGGAAATTAGCTAATTCCACCTCTAATGATGAGGATCAGGCACCAGTAGCCTTGAGGAAATTTAGGAAAATTAATTTCTGATCTCCTGCATGAAATTTAAATGGATCAGCTGCTCATCCATCATCCAGACCAGCACACACTTTTCACCTTGCTATTCTGAGGTCATACTGCATCCTTATTTGGCACTAAAGCTTTTGCATTGAATGTAAATCATTGCATAAATATTTAATATGAGCATGATTTACAGGAATATTAGAATTGTAACTTCAATTTTTTTTTTTTTTTTAGCACCAATTCACAGCAACAGTTGCCTGAAGGTGTTTGGGTAAGGTGAAAACCATATTTGAGGAAAAAAAACAACAAAGAGGCAATATGCAAATGAGCAAACCCTTGATGAAGAGAGAAGGGAAGACCTCGGACGACCTCCAGCTGAACCAGGCTCAGGCAGTGACCAGTTAGAGGGTGATGGGAAAGAGAAAAGAAAAAAAGGACAGGAAAGAGAGACCAGGACAAAACCCCCAAACACATGGGGAATGAAAAGACAGAAGTGTAGAAGAAATGCTCAGAGCATAATGGAACGCCCCCCTCAGTGAACTGAGCCTATAGCAGGATAACTAAGAACAGTTTCAACTGATGTAAGCCTAAATATAAGCTTTATCAAAAAGGAAAGTTTTAAGTCTAATTTTAAAAGTAGAAATGTCTCCTGAATCCAATCTAGGAGCTGGTTACAGGGCAGAACGACCTGATAGCTAAAAGCTCAACCACAAACAAGCATACAATCTGAGAGCAACTCTATTAGAGCAATAAGGCCCTATGAGGTCTTTGAGATGTGACAGGGCCTGATTAAGACCTCAAGACTATCTGAAGCAAAGGATTTTAATTCAATTTTAAAATTAAAGGAGCAAATGAACCGAAGCTAAAATGGGAGAAATATGATCTTTCTTTCAAGTCCCTATTACTACTCTCTTTATACTGTGTAACTGCACTGTTAAAAAAAACATCTTAAAAAAACGGTAATATTCCGGCAGCTGGGGCGCCAAAATACTATAAAATAACCGAAAATAACTTTCTCATGAAAATACGGTTATTTTCAGTAATGAAAATAGAGTTTGTTGCACTAATTTCACATGGGATTCTGCCTTTTCCAAGTGCTTTTAGACATTAAATTAGGAACATTTTAACGTGACCAAACAATGAAATGACCTATAAACAAGGTCAATGAATGTGGCAATATGAATCATAATACGTAAATGTACAGAAATATACAGTTAACAGTTGGTTTAAATAATAATGGATTGCATGCCCTGGGACAGACTGACAGAGGCAAGGCTGCCATATCGAGTCTTGACCACGGACACAATACCGAGTGTCCGAACCGGGGCTCGAACTGGCAACCGTCTGAACACAAGGCAAACTGCCAACCCTTGAGCCACGATTGCCCTAAATAGCAACGATAATAATACTTATGTGATGTAACACATAAGTTATAGGAATCATGTTATATACTTTTCCACACACTCATCCCCCTTCCCTTTCCAAACGCCTTCGACGGTTATTCCCTTTCGATGCTGACGGTAGATCAAGGAGACCAGCGCACAGGCTGCAGGCCCGGATGTACTGTCTAAATCGGCTGTCTCTCACCCTTTACCCACCCCTGTTGCTTGTCATGTGTTTCTTTGGTGTATTAAGCTAAACTTACTTATTTACTTGTTGAACCATTATGATTAGCATTTTGTGAGTGTTTTTTTTTTTTAAATTTCATTTGATAGGCATGGATCAGTGAAAATCCGACCATCACAATGCGCTTGTGAAAGTGTGTCATTGCATGGAAAAAGCGCATATTTAAAGAGCTGGAAATGCTCATGAATCCAAATCCAAAAATCCAAAAATCTAAGAGCAACACTGGTGTACGTGGCAGGTGTTTCAGTTCAGTTTGTTTACTAAATTGTAAAAGATCTACCATCTAGGATCTAGGAATAATATTAACAAAACATTTTTATTTACTGTAGATAAACTGTGAAATCTAATTTTTACATATCAAATAACAGAAAAGTTCATTTTGTTTTTGACTCTAGACTCAATGTTAATTAATAAAAACATGTCTATTTTTGAAACTGCAGTTTGTTTAAGCACATATGTTGTTCATATGTTCTGTTGGTGAAACATGGCGGCGGTACTATCATGGTTTTAGTCTATTTGCTTTATTGGGGAGAGGACAACTTGGATTAATTGACTGATTAAACAATGATTTCTGAATTCTAGTCGCAGTTTTTCAAAGGTAAATGTCAAGACATCTGTCCATTACCTGAATCCCAAGAGCATCACAGTAAGACAGAAAGATATTTGTGATAGATTGGTAAGCACAGGGAGAAGGTCCTGGGTTTAATTCCACCATCTGGTCCGGGCCTTTCTGTGAGCAGTTTGCACATTTCCCTTTGTTTATGTGGCAGCTGAGATAAGCTCCAGCCTGCAGATGACCTTGAACTGGAGAACCGGAAGGAAATGAACAGATATTTGTAATAATGTGGCCAGTTGAAAGTCCTGACCTTATAAGCTGAAAGTCCTGAAGGGAGCAATTTCTCCCAGATCCCAGTGAATGAAAAGCGTGCAAGTTAACAGTTATCAGAAATATTTAATTGCAGTTTTTGCTGCACACGGGGTCACACGAGTTACCAAAAGCTTTGTAAAAGGTGTACATACTCCTTTCTTTCACAGATATGCAATACTGATTCGTTTCCATAATAAATATTTTTGTCTTAATTGTTAATTAGGTTGTCTTGACCTAAAATCTGATTATACTTTGAGCAGAAATACAAAAGTAGATTCACTAACTTTCACTTACCATTGTATTTCCGTATCATCTTAGTGGTCATGGAACTAAAATGAGATCTCAAATCTCTTTTGGCAATGTAGTGTAGCCTGACGTCAATAATTTACAGCACAATATGGAAGTCTTTCAGCGTGTTCATGAATCACATCGTCCTCAGAAGAACCTGCCTGCTGCTATGTGCTTCATATCAGCTCCTTCTTTTCTCCTGAGAGAGAGAGAGAGGACAACATCACCCAGAGGGCTGGGGAGGGGAGTAAACCAAAAAAAAGGGAAAGGAAAGCAGAAGAAAGGAGACATTGGAACACAGCATATTAGGGAATATGAGGAGAGCAAAAGAGAGCCGAGTCGAGCTTAGGAGAGGCATCAAGTGACCTCCTCCCTCTCCATTGTTAAGGAACATAAGAGTGAGGCTGGCTAGAGGCCACCAAAGGGGTAGAATAAATCAGAAGGCAGAAAGAGAAAAGGAAAAACTGAGTGAGGCAGAAGTACAGAGAGCCAGTGCTTTTCATGTAGTAACAGCAAACATCAGCAAATACTGGCTGAGCTAATGCTTTTTACAAAGCCATTCGGGATGAGCTCTGTAATTGCAGCATAGGCCGAGCTGATTGTAAACTAGCATGCGTGTCTTCAAAGGGAAGAGATTTGCTGAGGGAGGAAATGGACAGCGATGAAGAATGAGGATTAGATTTTTGAGAACAGGAAGAGGAAGTACCTCATGACAGTGGAGGAAATGCCTGGAGAGGACGGGAAACAGGTGGCAGCACCATGTGATGGAGGATGATCAACGCGTGGAGATCGGGCTCTGAGGAATTATGCTTCCAGTAGCAACATGACTTAGATTACTATAGTATTATCTTCTCAATCCAGCAGTCTGGGCTTTTCCACCTGACTCTTCATTTACTGAAACCTGAGGAAGATGAATGGCCTCAATTGATTTTCGGTTTTCTTGTTAAGATTCAGCCCTTGTTTCTCTCCTCCATACTCTATAAAAATGCAGTATTGGACAACTTTGGATCTCACAAATCTATCCTTGCAGGGTATGTTTTTTGCATATAGCAGAGCAGAAGTGAAGGCTTTTTCTTGCATTCACAGACCTGCAAACAATAACGTATCAACTGTAATCCTGGCTATCCTCTAATACATGACACCCTAGGGAGATGCTATTTATTTGATCTTACTGTAAATAATGATAGTAAGCAATGGAAGTTGATGTTGACGATGTTGAATGCTTTTACGTCCTAAACCTTAAAGTGTTTGTGAATGTGTGCAGTTGTGTGACTCCGTCTGTACCTATGACAAAAATATATACCATATTTTAATCCTGATGTAGTCTCCACACTGCAGAAAGCGTTTCTAAAATTGTTTGATCTATATTCTTATTAGATGACAGGACTCCCAAACCCTAACCAGAATCTGTTGCCAAGTGAAAAGAAATGTAAAAAACAAATAAGTATCACAGCGCACGAGTGAAAGTCCAACATTATCCCTGAACAGTCCTGTTCCATTTTTTTTTTTGTAAATCAGGGACTGAAAACATCCTCAAATCCTCCACCACAATCTGGTTCTAATCTCCCTCCCACACCAAGGACAAGCTCCTACATGATGTGTGCACTGATGAGTGGGTGAATGGCTGTCAGCTGCCCTCCACGAAGGAGCTGCATGATGCCAGGGTGACAAAAAAGGGCAGGAGACATCACCACAGAGCCTGCACACCCAGGCAACCATCTGCTCTGAAACTCTTCCTGTGAGAGACAGAGCCTCCTCTTCACAGCCACCCCCCTCTGTAACTGTCTGCAAACCCACTTGTGTAACTGTTAACACGCTACTTACTGCAAACTGAAGCCTGTTGTCCAAATGCTACAGTGAAAAGCTTCAGCAGTGCGTTCAAAGTTTTGGTTTATTTGGATTTTATCCTATTCAGTTGGACTTTTTCTTCACATTGGAGATTCCAGAAATCCATGGCTGCAACACGGCTTTACTAACTGTGCCGAAAAGCGAGGGGGTTTTGTGTATCGCCCACCACCACCATCAAACACGCTTCATCAAATCAAAAGTCTAAATGTTCTTTAGTTAGTTGCTTTTTAAAACTTTTTTTTATTAGATTAACTGAGGAAATCCAGCTCAGATGCCAATCCATCTGCTGCTGCTTATAAACCTAAATATGATTAACTCTAGTCAACATGGCTATTGTTTTTTTGTTCTTGTTCTAACAGTACTTTACTTTATACTCCGAAATGTGTCCTGAAATACTAAGGCCCTGACTATAGTGTCTTTGTAGCTACAATCTAGATTGCTTTTTTTTTTTTTTAATATTCTGCACAGCTTTTGCACCACTCCTGCTGAGCAGATGTGTTCCTCAGAAACCTGAAACTACATAGATACATGTGAAGACAGAAAGAAAAACAAACAGAAATATCTCTCCAACTGCCAACACATTTATGGCCACGCCGACAAAGTCTCTCATTACTTTCAGTCATCTTTTTGAAGCACTCTTCAGTTTCTCCGGATGTAATCCTTTACATCTGTGGCATGCATATTATTTTGTCCACCACAGCACGGAGCTCCCTGTGTTTTTGTCATCACACCAGAGGGAGCCCCTGTCACTGCTGTGCTCTCTTTTGTCCCCCTAAAGCTTCTAACTCTTTATCCCTTATGACAAATTAACGCCGGGTGATGATGACAGATATCACCATACCAAGGTAACCGCCATTATGGGGCAGTGATTGAGGGCCGGTCAACCGGAGCTGCTGTTTGTACTGTCACCCTTGTGTAAAGTTCTGATGTGACGGCGCTGTGATAACAAGGGTCATTAACTAGGAGAAGGTCAGTGGTGTTAAGCTGATACACCTAAGTGTGATGAAGACTAATGCCCAGCAAAAAAGAGGGGAAATGTCTTAGTTCCCACCTGAAGTAGTTTTCGTAATAGCAATAACACACGCAAAAAACACACAAAGGTAATTCTTTGTTTAAACCTTATCTGTTTGGCATTCAGGCCCTAAACACCATAATGGCACCTATGAGTCTTTATAATGTAATTTCCAGCACTGAATAACTGATAAGTAGGAGAATGTATGTGTTTAATTATATAAAAGTCCACAGACAGATGTTCATTCAAGAGGTTTTTGCACTTGTTTTCTGTGTGTATAATAACAGTACTGGAAACAAGAAACCAGCCTGACTGGAGTTATCTTCTAAGATAAAAATGTAAACAAAGCACCACCTGTTTGATAGCTTCCTTGATAATGGCTCATTCAGTATTTTACCTGACAGTGTTTTTTAATCAACGGGTGTTCACATATATTATATTGTGCAGATGTTGCATTGGTGCTAGATAGCAAAGAGCACGATAAAAGTGCTGCTACATAGTGGCAGAAACTGCTTAACCAACTGCTTAACATGCAGGGTTACCATGTAGTTCTCACCAAATCATTACCAGTGATCCTGAAAACAAAAAGTCCCCATTCCCAGAGTCACAGTGCTGCAACATCACAACAATAACATGGGCCAAGTGCGCTAATGGTCCCAGAGCAACAGTAACATGATGTTGTAAGAACTACATCACCACTGTGATATTAGGTACACCATCTTTTTCACTTTTATGCACCATAGTTGAAGTTAAAGTTAAGTCAAATTGTAGATGTGATCATTAACTTCTCTGATGAGACAGCACAAACCTGGCCTTCATGGTCGAATTGGTTCGAGGAAACAGCTAGCGTTTAAACATTAAGTGCCGTGAATCAGGTCCAGCTCAACTTTATGCAGGATTGGCACAGTGCTGTGCTGCAGTTGACAGACGGTGCAAAGAAATGGTTTCTGGTTCTTTACTAGTTGCTTCAGATGACCACTTTGTGCACGTGTGGCAAAACAGAGCACAACTGAAACTACAAAAACTTCCTCAATGGTCTTTTAACTGCTGAAGGAAGTCCTCTCTCACCGATTATTATATATTAAGGGGAAAAAGCTACATGGCCTGGTGTGAGAAGCTATTGCTCCAACTTGTTAGATCGTAAACTAACTGAGATTAACCACATTTTTTTTGTCTGGCTGAAACCCTGCCTTTTCTCACTCTGTTGTCTTTGTGAAAACTATGACACACAACAAACGCACAGCTCCGAACGGATGGTTTCTACATGTGTTTGTCCCACCATGAAGTGTGTAGGAGGAGCTGTGAGTGTCTGGGGGCTTTGCTAGTAGCACTGTTGGCAGTTTATTTTAAATTCGAGACGATGCTTAAACAGCATGGCTGCCATAATATTCTGCAGCGACACACATTCTCACCTGCATATTGTCACCATTTGTCTTTGCACAGGACAATGGCCCAGAACAGACCCTCAAGCTCTGAAAGGCCTATTTCACCAAGAAAGAGAGTGATGGTTTGCTGCATCAGATTATAGGAGACTCCACAATCACCTGACCTAAGCCTAGTTGAGAAGGGCTGGGATGAGCTGTGTGGGAAGAAAAAGCAGCCATCTATGAAACAGGTGTCAATCACATGGCAGCACCTCAGTGCATTTATATAGATAAGGAAGTTAAGATTGAACATTGGAAAGGTGATTTAGGTGACTGAACGTGGCATGGTTTTTGGTGCCAGATGGGCTCATCTACTGGGATTTTCCCCCGACAACCGCAGGGAAGTTCTCTGGATGAAAATGTTTAGTTGATGCCAGATGTTAAAGGAGAATGGCCAGAATGCTTCCAGCTGCTAGTAAAGCCATAGTAACTCAAATAACCACTCACTGCAACACCACAGCCCATCTGAGTATTGTTGCTGAACATGTCAATCCCTTTATGATAACAGTGCACCCATTCTCTGATGGCTGCTTCCAGCAGGATCACACATTAACTGGCTTCTTTAACAAGTGTTCACTGTACTCAAATGATCTCTATAGTCACCAGATCCCAATCCAATAGGGCACCTTTAGGATGTGGCGGAACCTGAAAGTTGCATCATGCATTAGAAATATTGAATTTTTGAGGCAGTAGTGCCATAAACCTGGATTATTTCAAATGGAAATCAGAGGGTGAATTTGCTTATTAATTTACGCTGTTTACCTTATAGTATAAAGCATCTTGAGGCAACTGTTGTGTGATTTGGTGTTATATAAAAAGCACTATATATAAATGAAATTAATCTGAACTGATTTATATAAAAAGTCAGATTGTGTAGAAGTCTACTGGAAAATGACCCTCTACTCTATGATCTCAATGCTTGCCTGATGGGTTTAGGGTCTCAGTCAGCTGATTTAAGTGTTTAGGAATACAATATCAGTTTTTATATTATTGTGACAATTACAGTGAAAAGGGAGCATAAAGAATGATGGGCTTTGTTGTAAGTCACAAGTGCAGTGTGCCTCAATTTCTAAATCAAACTCACCTCTCATTCCTATTTTTAAAACAACAAGGTGGGAGGCCACAAAAACAACAAGCTTGACAGCAGGACTCTGCAACAGTGTCCGTGTCCATCTTTTATATACAGTCTATAGCTTAAACTTAGTTTGCATGTGGATGACTAAAGCAGAAACCTGTGGTTTAAAAAAGAAACCTGCATATGTATGGCCCGTCTAAAAATTCTTCTATGTGCAGCGTTATATTGTCTGTTTTCCCTGGTTTTGATAGTAGCATAAAGGAGTTGTTATCGATCTACAAGTTTGTTATATGCATCTAAATATGGTTCATAAGTTTGAATGAATTTGCTGGAGTTTTTAGACTTCTAGAAGAAATTCTGACCTTGTAACCCTTTCAGGAAATGCAACTGCGACTACATGTTGTTTCAGGTGATCTACTAGTGAGGAAATGTGGCCAATGTGTGAAAAAGACAGCAGTTGCGCTAGAGGGTGTAAATTCATCTGAGCCTGTAAACATGTATGAGTGTATGAGAAACAGAAAGTATGTCACATTGTAAGTTAAGTATTTCAGCTGCTCAGACATCAGAGAGCATGGTGGAGCAGAGAGCATGTGAGAAGCAATTATAGAATATATGTATATATATATATATATATATATATATATATATACAGTATATATATATAATATTTTGAGCAAAAACAAAAGGGAAAGTAAATCATCATCAAAGTTTACATTTATTCATTTGGTTTTAACCATCATCCAAGGTGGAAGTATTTATGATTCCTTAGACCTGAGACTGTTTGTAAGCCACTTTATTTCGAGGTTTGTGGTATTGTCGCTACTTGTTGCAGCAAGGTGTGCCGGAAGATGTTATTCTTTCAGAACAGGTTAGACTGCTAACGTCAGTGATATTAAACATTAGTGATGTATAATGTTCTCTAATGCAATTATGTTTGCTGTCTCAACACGAGATCAGTGTCAGGTTAGCCTAGTATCCACTATCACACAGGCCATAGAAGAGAAACCTCTGATTAGCTAGAAGTTGGTTATAGTTAGTATATTGTCACCTGGCTTGCTAACATTAGGTATCAGCAGAGAGTGTAACCGCACAGTGAGGACAGGAATGTTACGCGGGGGCTAAAACTGAACTTGCTGCCGAACTTGGGGCTTTATGTTGTTGTACATCAGAAAACATGAAAGTCAAGAGGCTTCTGTTAAATTCATCATACGGTTGCAGTACATAACTTCCTGTTTGTAACTCTCACACACGTATTTAGTTGACTTTTGTACAGCCTCAGTTTAGTTGTTCTAATTTCTGTTTCCTCTAGATCACCACAGCTCAAATGACATGAGATTGACTGCATGACCTGTGCATGTGCAAAATGAAAGTTAGGTGTGTGTGTGTGTGTGTGTGTGTGTGTGTGTGTGTGTGTGTGTGTGTGTGTGTGTGTGCGTGCGTGTGTGTGTGTGTGTGTGCCTTAAATGCAAAACTATGTTAAGGAAAGCCACAGCTGAAATCACAAAATCAAAATAGGGTTTCAAAAACCAGCATAATGATGAGGACATTACCCAGTGGGGCCTTCTATATACTGTCTAGGCTTCTCTTTATATTGTCTTGTCCACCGTGTGTGGGTTTTTTTCCACCAGTGACTCCTCATGCTTGGTATTTTGCCATGACCTCTCTCAGAGTACTCTGTATGTAACTCTTAAGGGAAAAGGAGATAAAATGTTTGCTCAGGGTAAAACCAGTGTTTAAAACAAAAGGGGTTATCTAAACATTAGTCACAGTCACTGCACACAGCATCACTAATCCAAGGTCAGAAATGGGTCTATTTGTTGTCTGCTGTTAGTCAATAAATACGTTTAAGTAAATAGTAGACTAGCAGCATGCTAAATCATAATGACCCATTTTGTATTTAAATATGTGAGATGTGGATGTAACAGCTGGGCTCCGTAAACTAATATGTTGAGTATTCTGTAATATAATAATTACTGCTTAAATTAGTAGTAGATTACATTTGCTACTAAAATTGCCAAGCTAGAGTCATGGTAAAAAAAAAAATTCTACCCTCTTTAATTTCTGAGGTTTTATGTATCAGGACATAATTAAAAGTAATTTGGTCTTTAATAGGTAAATACAAACTAGGTAAGATCAGCGACATATTACATCATGTCAACTAAAAGTAAGCTAAATGTAGAAGCAATGTGTTGAAACTAAGTACACTCTTATTGCTTCCACATGATAGTAGCCAGTCTTTAATGACAGTACAATTAGACAAAGATTGAAAAGTATTGTTTGGTAGAGTTGTCAGAGGAAAGCTTCTTCTCTCTAAAAAGAGCATGGGAGCGTGACTTATGTTTGCGAAGTTGCGTCTGAAGAAACCACAACACTTCTGGAACAATGCCCAATAATAAGGCTACAGGTCCAGACGGCTTTCCTACAGAATTCTACAAAGAATTCTGGACAATTTTGGCACCAGTATTCCATGGAATGTTGCAGGAAATCAAGGAAAATGGCAGACTACCACCAAATATGAATTCTGCCAACATTAGTCTCCTGCTAAAACAGGCAAAGACCCTTTATTTCCCTCAAGCTATCGTCCAATATCCCTTATAAATGTAGACCTTAAAATAATCTGCAAAGCCCTCTCAAAAAGATTAGAGAAGATAACCCCCCTTTTAATTCACCCTGACCAAACTGGTTTCATAAAAGGTAGGCACTCATCAACAAACACACATAGATTACTTAATTTAATAGACTACTCATACAGTAAAAACATTGAAACCACAATATTATCTCTAGATGCAGAAAAAGCATTTGACAGATTTAACTGGAAATTTTTATTTGCAACTTTACACAAATTTGGTTTTGGAAACTCTTTCATAAACTGGCTAAGAATATTATATAATTCCCCAACAGCTTGTGTCAGAACAAATGACCAGACATCCTCCAGCTTCTGTCTCCTGAGGGGCACCAGGCAGGGATGCCCACTCTCCCCTTCCCTTTTTGCAATTTTTATCGAACCACTAGCAGCAGCATTTAGACAGGCTACAACAATTAAGGGCATAAAATGCAAGAACGTAGAACATAAAATCAGCCTCTATGCGGATGATGTGTTGCTTTTTCTCCAAAACTCATAAACCAACCTTTCTGAGGTAATTACTCTAATAAACTGGTTTTCAAGAGTTTCAGATTATTCAATTAACTGGTCAAAATCTACAGTTCTTCCAATTAACTGCTCCTTCCGTAATTCTTCTTCTGCCCCACTACAATCTGGAAATATTTAGGTATTAATGTCTCTCCTAAGCTTTCAGACTTAACTAAATTAAACCACATCCCACTTCTAAAGAAAGTAGATGTTGAACAGGCACTATGCAATAATCTAGAGATTTCAGACCTACCATTTATCAGCTCAAACATCAAAAAACATGAATGCTTTAAAAGCATCAACATCAGCTCTTCTCTGACAGCATGGTGGGAGCTTCTAAAAATCTGTGAAATGAAAATGAGTCTTCATTAATCCCATGCAGACGTACACCTATCTGGAATAACCCTGACATATTTCAAAACAATAATGTGATTATTTTTCCAGAATGGAGTTGTAAAGGAATTAAATACTTAGAATATATATCAGAAGGAACAGACTTTATTCCATTTGACAGACTAGTTACACAATATGGGATCAACAAGAAAAGATTTTTAGATGACACAGCAAATCCAGCATGTCCAAATTAACACCGTCAGATTTGATTTCAACACTATTAAAGTGTCTATATGGGTCCACACCAGAGAGTGTTAATTTAACTCTTTTTGGAGAGTGATTTAGTGTTAAACACCAAATTTGTCTGGAGTTGATAATTTAACACTTACTAATGCTAACTATGTGTTAAGAGTTTATATATTAACTCTCAAAGAGTATTTTAGTTTAACTACGTAAGAGTTATCTTCTAATTAATTTTACTGTTCTGAACTTCTAGAAATTTCTTTTGGAAATAAACATTTACTAAAAAGACGCAATGGTTTTTGAAAAACATTTATTCTGAACTGTGCACCACAATTTCAAAACATTTTCTGAAAGATGTAACAGTGTACATGTTCTCACTTTCATTAGAATTTTGTTTATCAAAAGGTCTGACATAGGTGAGCTGGTAAATGCAAATAACAGCATTCTCATCACTTATTTCAATAAATACAAAATACAATATACATGTCCTTCATTCATCACTTTGTGGAACTTCAACGCACTTCTGCTCTCCCCCATATTCCATCTTCACAAGCATATCCTATGTGGAGATTGAATAAAAATTAGTTGACACTAATTAATGGCACAAATAATCCGGTAATCAATTGCAGCACAGTAAAAAAAAATCCTTTTTGAGCCATTACTTGTGTAAAGTATTTTCCCAAAAGACAAGGACACAGGCAACAGGTAACACTGAACCAAATGTAAAACCTCAACCTTTTTCATTTTTACCTAAACCGTGTGCACAAAACTCTGGAGGGACCTAAATGCTAACGTAGCTGCAAAAAATGTAGCTGCAAAATGGCTAATGCCTTTCACACATCTTTGTCTCAACTCCAAAGAGCCACAGAAGTAAAAGCTAATAATAATAATTGAAACAATCTTTGAAAAAATGACTTACCAAGCATGGCAAACAACTCAAATATGTAGAGCAAAATGTTCTGAAACGGCTTCACTTCAGCTTCGATTGGAGCCTATGGTGCTGGGGGCGGAGTCTGTGAATTTACTCTATTGGTGTCATAGCCCCTGTAGGAGTTCAGAGTTAAGAGGTCAAGAGTTAATGTTTCCATTGTAACACCTCCAGATTTGACATAGAAACACTCATTTTTAACACTCGGTTTTAACTACTATCATTTTACACCTCAGAGTTACATTAAAAGAATGTGACTCTACTTAGAGTAAAATTAACTCTACTTTTGCAAGAAGACTACTAACACCAAAACATTTAACACTTTTGAATTTGCTCTGACGAATATCAACAAATTAAATCCATAGTAAAAAAGAAATTTAACCTCAGTCAAGTTGAATTGCAAACACCACCAAGCGTGGTACATTTTCTTACTCTTAAATCCCCTAAATTATTGTCTAAAATATACAGAACACTTTCTAAAATAGATTAATCAATATCCCTTCCTATTGCAAAGTGGGAAGCAGATTTATCAGTCGGCTTAGACCAAAACTTCTGGTCCCAGATATGCTTAAAAACCTTTAAATTGATTAGAAATCCCAGTCTGCAATTAATACAATACAAAATACTACATAATGTGCACTATACAGGTCATTGGATGTTCCAGATGGGCTTTACATCTTCCAACAACTGCTCACACTGTCAAGGCAATACACCAGACAATTACATCCATGCTAATTGGTTCTGTCCACCAGTGCAGAGGTTTTGGCGCGAGATATGTGAAGACTTATCAAAGTGTCTCAAATGTAAAATTCCAACCTCCCCTTTAGTATGCTTGTTGAGCAAATTGGATGATGTCACTACAGAAACTAATACAGTCCACATGGTTTTTACTGCCCTATGCATTGCCAAGAAAACGGTCCTCATGAACTGGAAAAATAAAAATAATCTTAATTCTAACCAATATAAAAACCATCTAATAGATCACATTAGTCTCAAGACAGCCTCTGCCACCACATTAGATCAATCCCTCTGGGGTCCTCTGATCGGCTCCATCACCTAGCGGGGGTGGGGGGTCGTGGTTTGGTCCCGCCTTCGCCATTGTGGTTGATGTGGAGGTAGGGACAGGCTTAGGGCATCTGGAGAATCCCTAGGGACGTTATCCCTGGAGGGCTTAACCCAGGGGTTGTGGTCATAACCTGGTTAGTGGCTCTGGTTGCTCTTAGAGGGTGTTCTCCTTGTGGCTGCGTGCAGCAGGCCTGGGGGAGGGTCTGTGCTGGCGGAAGTACGTTACTGGCCTGGTAGCCTGGCTCCCCCTGAGTGGATCCGGGGCAGGCGTGGGGGCTTGGGGTTCGGGGGTGCTTCGCCTCCGTGCTAGGGCTCTGGCTGGGCCTTGGGGGCTTAGGTCCTTGTTCGTGTGTTGCCGAGGTGGGTGCACGGGGGCTCAGCCCTGGTGCAGGGGGCCTCTGGCGCATCGGCCTAACTAGGCGGCTCTTCAACTGACAGGGAGTTTGTTCCATCCTTGCAGGAGTCCACTCTGCAGGTGGGGGAGAGTCACAGGAGAGGTGGAGGTGGAGAAAAACCTTAACCTGGGTGTCTACTGTCTTGTGCAGTCTGGGAGATGATTGAATGTTGGGGTGGGTACAGTTTCTTTTGCGGTGGGGTCGGGTGGGCTGCCCCGGGTCCTGTGGGGCTGGGCGGTCCTGCTGCCGTAGGCCCTGGTCTTTATGGGCCTGGGCTCCCTTGCCTTGGTGGGTGCCGAAGGACGGGGGTGCCTACTGGGGTCAGCGGGGGAGCTGGCCCCAGGGAGGAGCATCTTGCTCCTCCCTTCTTTTCCTCCCCATCCCCAGCTGCCTCCCTCTTCCCGCTCCAACACACCCACCCACACAAGTATGGCCTTGTTGTGCGGGTGTGTCACCAGGGTGCAAGTGAGGCATGAAAATAAAATAAAATAAATAATAACAACAAAGGTCGATCAAATGGACCAATACGGCAAGGCCGTGATGATCCATTTGGCAAAGTAAATCCATTGGGAATCCTTGTTGGTCTTCAGACAACAATTCTGACGGCTAAAGAACCAAATGGGACAGGCAAGAAAAACAACAAAAAAACAAAAACACAAATCTTTATTATTGTGTATTCTAGAGTGAAATGTGAGGCCATCTGTCGGACAGCTAAACCAGATCGTAATCTGACCTTAAGAGAGCTGTGCATGAATAAATGCCTGCAAAGCTCAATAAGCTGAAGCAACGTTTTTTTAAGAAAAGTGAGCCAAAATTGCTCCACGATGCTGGGAGAAAGAGATAAAAATCATACAGAAAAGGTGGTTTTAAAATCTGTTGTATCATGAGGTGCACTCATTCTGCATTTTGACTTAATTGTTGTTTTCTAAACCCAATGATTTGTCGTTCATCAGAGGTTTTAAGACTTTGACAAACCTCATTTCTTCTTATCGTTACTGTATTTCTGTGATGGTGATTAAAAAGCATTTGAATAAATAAAAGGGTGCTGAAAAAACTAAAGCTAAAAAATCTCAGACTCATCTACTGCAACAAGAAGCAACTGTTTTATTTTCGTCTTGAAGCTCAGTATTCAGCTCACAGCCCGCGCTGCCTCCATCTCGCCATCTCTTTACAATACTTCTCCTGTCTGTCATTTCCTCTCTTTTACCTTTGCTCCATGTCTTTCAATTATATTTATTCATGCATGTCTTGGTTGATATACAGTATATATAATCTTATTAGATGCTGTTGTTGAGACTCATTTCTTTATGGAGCTCCAAATTTATATTCATGACCACGGATGCACATTTGAAGGTGTGTAATGATGGAGGAGTCATGTCCTACCACGGGAAGGCTACAGAGGGAATAATATTTGTTGTGTTTGCATCACCTGGAATGAAACTGTGTTGCACGCACAGGATGACACCTTGAATCAGATGGAGGAGAAAAAAAAAGAGAACTATATTGGATCTGTGTGACTCAGTGGTTTTTGATCATCTAGCCTCTCATGTGACGCAAGTCTAACGTAGGAGAGTTCTTTGCTGTGCAGTAATAAATATTAGATAAATAAGGTGAGGAAGAAGTTTGTTTTAGGATCTTAAACTGATCAGTGCTCTTGTGTAAACGTCATGTTATGTGCGGGTTTAACTGGGGCTGCTTGTTAGTGTTTGATAGCGATACCAGCGAACAGAAAAGAGGGGAGAGAACGAGAAGGGAAGAGATGTGAGAAGAGGAAGTAAATAAGACTTCAAGTGTGGCGTTATGATTGTCCTGTTTATGACAGCCGGCAAGCAAATCAGAGAGTGCAAGTGATTCTCTGCTCGAATGACTCCTCAGATCTTGCATCTGAAATATTACATCTTTTGCCCATTTGCTATTACTGGTTACATGAAAAAATAGAACAAAATCTAGCTAGCTCACCTTCAGTAATTTCACTCAAGAAAAGCTCATTTCAGTGGAACATTATGTTCCCAGGGTTAAAAAAACATCAGTCATTGAATTCAGGTGTTCCAATCTCTTCCATGGCCACAGGTGTTATAATATCACTGTTTATGGTATTATAACAAAGTGGAAGTGATTGGAAATGACAGCAACTCAGTGGTAAGCCGTAAAATCACAGAGCAGGATCAGTCAATCGCTGCAGACCTCCAAACTTCATGTGGGCTTCAGATTAGCTCAAGAACAGTATGTAGTGAACTTTATGCAATGGCCGAGCAGCTGCTTTCATGCTCCCAACTTTGTGGGATGATGAAATATTTACCAAGGTCACTTTTTATCTTTTCTGTTCCAACATGACTGCGCACCAGTGCACAAAGCAAGCTCCATGAAGAAATGGATGAAGAATTTGTTGGGGAAGAATTTGACTGGGCTGCACACAGTCCTGACATCAACCAATTAGAACACCTTTGGGATGAATTAGAGCAGAGACTGTGAGCCAGGACATCTCAACCAAAATTGGGGTCTAACCTCGCACGTCTACGGTCAGTAATTCCCATAAACACACTCTTAAACCTTGTCAAAAGCCTTCACAGAAGAGTTGAAGCTTTTAGAGGTGCAAAGGATGGGCTGGCGTCATACTAAACCCTAGAAGAATGGGATGTCACTTTACTTCACATGCTTGTGAAGGCAGATGAGCAAATACTCCTGGCAATACAGTGTGTTTAGATATATAACAACTTTTCAGTTTATCTGATTTTGAATGACGCAAATTTAAAACATTTAAAACAAACAAACAAACTGTGGATCCTGCTTTTCTTATAATGCAGCTTGTGTTGCATTAGGGCCTAAACTTGCTCCTCTGTGGGTGAGTATGCTGTCCACAACAATTTCTGCTAAAATACACCATTGCTCTTGCACTATAGACTAACCTACAGCAGACACAAGGGGAACGCTGCTATAGAAGCCTTTAGAAATTAGATGTATCACCATTTCTTACTCATACAGTGGTTGTACCCTGCTGTCAAGGATGTACTGTTGCGTGCCAGTGATTAAGAAAGCCACGATAAGATTAGTTAAGATAACAAGGAGCCAAAAGTAAGCATCTTTTTCTGGCTACATGATTGCCAATATATCCTAATTTGTGTTGTGCTAACATTGCTTTTCTGATCCAGACAAACAGTATTTTTCAAGCAGCAGACAGCACACTGCATCATTGTGGATTCAGCTGCAGCAGAGGCAGCGACAGTCTTTGTCAACAATCGTAGCGTCCATCATGGGACAGCTCGGAGCCAAACTGCGCCTACATGCAGCGATGCTAAATATCTGCTTGAATTCCTCAGATGTCTTGTTGCTCTATCGAAGAAGCAGAGTGAGAAGATGCGGGCCAAATCAGTCTTGCAGCAACATCTGGAACACTGCGAGTTTCCACTGGTCCATATTTGCTCCTTCGCTGAAATCCCAAGATTCCCCAGTGAATTTCCTCAAATGAGCTTTCTTCATTTTTTTCAATTCCTGTGAGAGTGAAAGAGGTTGGACTGAGATCCATTTAAGTGAAGAATTCCTTCTCTGGGCTGTGGAGGAGTCTCAGGGATACAAGTTTTGGTTTATCATCTCACATCTGGAATATTTCAGCTTCTGAGTCACCAGGGTCAACATTTTCATGTGGAAAAGAAAAAATCACAAATGCAAATGCCATCAAACTTAAAAAGAAAAAAAGTATTTCTAACTAAGAAATTGGAAGAATGTTGAAATATATTAACAGATATGCACCAGATAACTGATATGCATTAAATCAGTGTAGGTTAGCTCTTTATCTCTTTAAAGCCCTCTCAGCGTAACCTTTCGGTCTAAGCTTTTTCTGTTATATTTCAACCTGGCTTGAAAAGCAAAAC
This sequence comes from Neolamprologus multifasciatus, assembly GCF_963576455.1. NCBI lineage: Eukaryota > Metazoa > Chordata > Actinopteri > Cichliformes > Cichlidae > Neolamprologus > Neolamprologus multifasciatus. Next base: position 20,886,024 of record NC_140445.1, on the reverse strand, counting down.
GAATGGGTGTGCATCAAAAGTTAGTGATCTCTGCCTGTGCAGCTACCCTTGGGAAAAAGCTGGAAACTATTCTAATGGTCATCAAACCACATCTTTAGTGATAGATACTCATCATCAAGGGTACGGGGGAGGTCGTTAAATGTTATCTTTATGAAGGAAAGACAAAGACACACACACAAAAAAAGATTCCATGTGAATAAATATAAGCAGTAGCTGTGAAAGAGTGAAAACTACCATGTCAAATTTTGGAAATCTGAGGGGAAAACAGCTCTTCACTTTTTGAACAATAGATTGTCATTATGACTACCACCTGCCGCGTAGCGACACCACAGTGACAGGTCTGAGATTGGAAATATGATTGGCTAATCCTGCAGGATGAGCTGAAAGGCTGCGCCTTTCTGAAGACCAAGGTAAACTTTGTTGAGGACGGGGAGTTAATTGAAGTGTCACTCCATTCCCAATGTGAATGACATCCAGGACAAATGAGAATCGCAGTTTCCTTCTCTCGCACTCCCCTGCTCTGCATAAATCTCTGTTTGAAGGTCACTGACTCTGAAAACAGCATCTGGTCAGTTAGTTCACACCAATATTTTACTCACTCTCAGGCATAAAATGGCTGCTCGGTTTTATCTGCTGCCAGCGGGCTTGACTGACATGCATATTAGCTCTTTTCTCCCGGGACTCTGAAAACACATCATATTTTCCACAACTTTCATTTTCTCCATTCAAATTGCAGCCACATTGAGGTGTCTTGGTTGCATACTAATTGTGTGTGATGCTCACCTCTGAGAGCGAGCTAGACATCCGCGCGAGGAGCCAACTATTTTTCATTGTCTCTGTCGCAATAAAAAGTGTCATCTTAGACAGGCTGCAAAAATAGCAAAGATCTGTCATCATCTGTGGAGTGTAGATTAAAACACGGGCAGAATGTGATTGTTTGGGGACAAAAAAGAAGTCTACACGGTAATATAAACACAGCCTTTCTTCGTCTGCAAACCCTCTAAAACCACCTTTTGTTCCACTTGGCCTCTGATGATATCCTGAGTCCCTACTGTCATTTCTAATGCTACAACAATCACCTTTTCTTTTCACTGCAGTCTCACAGCGCTACAGACCTTTTCATTAAATATGGAGAAAATATCTCCAGGAGAAAGAGAGACTCAAAGAAAATGTAAATAAGCAGTGAATAACTTCAGTAACCCTGTACTGTTGCTTTTTCTTTTTTCTGTGGATTGTGTGATGAGATGTGACCTGAGCAGGCCTTGTATTTGGGATAAAATGAGTAAGATGCTGTGTGTGTTCGAGTGTGAGTGTGTGTGTGTGGTTTAGGATGCTATGAGTAGGATGGTGGAGCCAGAGGATGCATGAGTCGCACTAGAAGACAGCTGCACAAGGAAACCTCCACATGTAAAACCCTGGCCGTGAAACAGACAATTCTGTAAGGACATTGGCTGTGCAGTGATTTTTTTTTAAATATCAAAACAACTTAAACAACTGAGATGTTTAACAAAGAGGTCATAAAATGCATTTAACAAATGCACTATAATATAATGCAATACAATGCAGGAGCACAGCAAACTGTTCAGGCAGTTAAATGAACTCCTTTCTAACCAATAAAAAAGGCAAACAAAGGGTTGGATATTAACAAGCAAAGAAACTGAGTATGTTATCAGAATATCTTGAGCAAACCAGCCCTGTTTTGCCTGCCACATTTGTTCTAGCAGGTCGCTGAGCACGAGTCAATAAAATATAACATTAAATGCCTGCTTTGCACCAGTTTCTGTAGTTGTTAGTGGGTCAGTTTAAGTTTGTGCTGAGTCTGAATGTGGCTGTAATTTCTTTTAGAAGTGCAAAGATCAATCATGAGCTCTGTCAGGTAAGTTTATCAGCAGATTTCTGAGAAGTCAAATGAGTACAAATGCAGCAAAACTATAGCTGCCCTCAGCGCTAGTTTCACACTTCTCATTCATACTGTATCACAGCCTGAGCTCAGACAAACACTGTGTCGCTGCATAGCCCGTGTAAGCAAACACAGAGAATAGAACCTGACCTCCATCAGATTTGCAAAATACTTGAGTTGCTTTATTTGAAAATCTGAAATATTTCTGTTTATGTTGGCTTGGTTTTGGATTTTTAAATCGAAAGATGAAAATGAGCTTTTATCATGACGTTTTAAATATCAGGACATTAAAACAATGTAAATTAAAATACATTTAAATTTAAATTAGGTCATTACAACCTCAAATGAACAGCAACACATTGCACTTATTTGGCAAAATCTAAGCTCAGAAAAAATTAAGTACACCCTTAATGCTTCCACAGGAATCAAGAGGCCAGGTAGCAGATAATCAAAAGCAATTGATTAACTGATCATCAGAGACAGTGAGCACATAAATAAAAGCAGATTTTCTGAGGAACAGTAGTGGAGGGCAGCCTTGGGACCTGTGCACGTTGCAGTCATTGAGTTGACCATGAACTGCTCTGTATACCAAAATATTCTGGAGTCAAACGTGAGGCCATCTGTCCAACAGCTGAAGCTCAGTCCAAATTAGGTCATGCAAAAGCACAATGACCCCAAGCACAGCAGTGAATCTACAACAGATTGGTTGAAATAGTGGAATGGCCCAGTCAAAGTCCCGACCCAGACGAGTGAAATGCAGCGGTGGAACCTTAAGAGAGCTGTGAATAAACAAATCGATGCTTCAATGAAATGAAGCAACATTGCAAAGAGTGAGCCAAAATTCCTCTACAGTGATATGACAGACTGATAAAGTCACACAGAACATGATTACTTAAGTTATATCTGCTAAAGGTGGTTCTGCAAACTACTGAGTTATGCGGTGTGCTTAGTTTCACACACACTGATTCTGCATGTTGCCTTCCATAAGTAATTACAATGTGTTTTTAAGACCTACTGAGATCAGATTTTTGTTTTTCCTGATAACTGAAAGAGGGTGTGCTTTCTTTTTCACCTGATTTGTTTGTATTGTGCTTTGTCCCTTTTAAATAAACTAACTTAATAAGAAAAGAAATAAAGAAAATCAACTAAAGCACTCTATTTTCTCTTAAATCATTAAGTTATATTTTTGGTGAATGTTTTTGACGGTTTGTGTTTATGAGCAAATTTAGACGCCAATAAGCATTTCTTACCTCGCTGCATCTTAAGTGCTTTAGATCTGTTTTAGATAAATCAGTAAGAAATTAAAACTGCCGAGGCAACAGAAGGCGCTACAGTTATAAGGACTGAAAGAGGAGGGGTAAATCAATGGAAGGAAACAAGAAACACAGCCCCACTGTGAATTGTATTGTATGTGTATTTACCTGATTTTACCTATTTTGTTTTCAACCCCTTCAGTAGAGCTGTAGTAGCAGCAGCTCTATAGTGCGCTCTTGTACAGGTAAAAGCATAAAATGAGCCAGATTATTTGTGAATGACTGTGCAAACATGCAACAACACTCTCTGGCTGTTTCTCCAACACAGATGTCTGGCAGGTGCACGTTGTCAGAGCAGCAACTGAGTCTGCGAATATGAATATTAATGTACAGTAGAGAGCTGCATTATTATGCTAAAACCACTCTGTCCTTCTGTCTGGGGTAGATTCACAAATCAAAAATTCCTTGATGTGCTGCACACTTTGTCAATTTAGTCCATCAGCTGTTACTTTGAAAATATGTGAGAGGAAGAGACGAATCGGAAGCTGCAGAAGAAGACATGAGAAACGTAAAGGCAGGATTATGTTGCAGCGTGCTTTAAAAGACATTATTATTTCTCTCTGGCCTGTTGCACAAAGCTTCCAACCCCTGCTGGCTTCATCTGACACATGATGTGTGTGTTTGTGTGTGTGCGTGTGTGCTGTGTGAGTGAAAAAGAGAGGGTGAGGGGGGCCTGACAAAAGAAATGTCTGAGTGAAATGAATGGGGACTAAATCTGCCCATCAATAAGCTGCTTGGGCCTGTGCCATGAAGGCCACATGCCTCCCTGCAGATGCAGAACTTAAAAAAAAAGAAGATACATCTGGATCTCAAACTGTGAGTGTGTGTGTGTGTGTGTGTGTGTGTGTGTGTGTGTGTGTGTGTGTGTGTGTGTGTGTGTGTGTGTGTGTGTGTGTGTGTGCGTGTGAGCAAGCCACATGCAACTTGGTGCTCCTTCCAACAAGGATTAAACTCTCAGACATAGACTCATCTAATCACTGGTGGCCCAAATGGAGAGAGAAAATCCAATCCCCTCCCAACAAAGTGTGATCACAGGCACAGAGAGAAGCAAATGTGCACCACAAAGCATGGCTGGATGAAGAACTTCCTCTCATTTAGGCCAGCAATGTTTGGTATTTTAAGGAGTGGTTAACCCAAATCACTAAAAAAAATAATAATACAGTCACTGACTACCTCTAGCCAGCAATGGGAAAATGTTTCAGAGTAAAAGTAAACATAGAAAAGAAGCAGCGCAAGAAGCTCCACTTGAATAAAAAAGGCCTGCTTTGTAAAGCCCTCAATTCCTCATATTTTCCTGGGAAAAAACCGGGAATAGGTGTGGGAATTTATTGCAACATGTACAAGCATGTATTGAAGTAAAAAAGTCAATATTTGGTATGACCACCTTTATTCTTCAGCCTAGCCTGAACTCTCTTAGGCAAGCTGTTTTGTAATTTCCTTAAGTAGTCTTCAGGAATAGCTCTCCTGGCTTCTTGGAGGACATTCAAAGCTTTTCTTTGGATGGTGGCTGCCTTTTGTTGCGCTCTCTTTCGAGATAATGGCACACTGCTACAATAGTGTTGAGGTCCAGGCTCTGGGGAGGCCAATCCATGGCCAATAGTGATTTAATTGTTTGTTTTTCTATCCAGATTTGCTTTGACTGCATTGGAAGTATGTGTGTGTATCATTGTATCTATTCTATTGTAATTTGGCATACCTCTCAGGTTCTATGTCAGGAGTCAGCTGCTGGATTTTTTTCTTAATCTGAGTAAACTTGTCCAGTTTCTTCATATTTTTTGACTACACACTGCACACTATTCCAAGATATTCCAAAACCCAAGTGTTTTGACTAATAGCTCTTTGGGACTCAAACAGCTTTGTGGCGCCTTTTCACCTTGTTAGTGAAAAAGGATCCCATAACTTTCAAACTGTGTTATTTTTGGAAATTCTAAAAAAAGAAATGGGAAAAATGCATTTTTAAAATGGGCTGCTAAAAATACTGTTTAAATTCCTTGCTAAAGGTTCTGTTATGTGTAGACGCAAAAATCTAGGTTAGTGTTCATGGCTTAATTACAAACAAAAAAATCCTCTGAAAATGTCCTGAATTGAAAATGAAAAACTTTGAAAGACCTTCAGATTTATCAAGGCTAGTTAAAAAAAACCCAACACAGATTACAGGAATGTCTGGCTAAGACTGGATAAGTGAAAAATTGTGACTTAATCAGCTTGAAACTGTGACTTAAATCAGTGGTTCGTAAAAGGAGGTTTGCAAAATTTTGCTCTAAATGATAACATCATGTTGTATCATTAAAAAATGAACCTATGCACCAGTTACGCCTGTTTGTTTGTTTTTTTAAACAAGCAGTCCATCTTTTCTTCATCTTCATCAGAGTGCAACAGACTCTTGCTGTTATTGGGTCACCTGGAGCAGCCAGGGATTGAACGTCCAACCTTCCATGACAGTAGAGGACCTGCTCTTCCTCTAAACTACAGCTACCCCTTATGAAAAAATTATTAATTATTAAATTTAATTAGTTATTTAACTTCGAAAGCTAGAAACATGGCCACGAGACACGAGTGAAAGTGTGAATTATTTTATTACACGCATGTATCTCTGCAGAAATTATTCTTCCTAATTATTTCATATGGGAACATGTTTTTTGGAAAAAGAGGAATGCCACGGAAGACTGTAAATACAGATTTCTTTAAACTGATGAAAAACAAAGCAAAACCATGTTTCAGAAGAACTACACAGCAAAGCTGGTTTAAATCGTGATGATTTGTTTTAGATGCGATTTCACGTCTCACAGGAGAAGGCAGACAAAAGGTAAATATGGAAATGAAGCTACAACAAAGACATCTGCCTGGTGGAAAACAAAAAGAAAATCAATATATATATATATATATATGTATAGAACACGCACAGATACACATATATCAACACACACAATCATACAAATGGTCAAAAACTGTTTATTGTTAGATGCTGCGGCAGCACGGCTCATCTATCATTCATGCCAATAGAGCACAGTGAATTGAAGTGAAATTAAGAGAAATAGCAAGGGAGCAAAGGAAAAGGAAAAACAGAACAAATCTGACTTGGCTTTGATTGAATCCTGCACAGACAGTGGCCAGATACACCTGGGTTCCTCTGTTCATCTGAATCCAGATATTACCCCTGAATATAAAACATCAGAAACTTGACAAGCTGCCTCCAGTGTTTCTGAGATAAGGTGGTGTTTCTTCAGAGGCAGATCAGATTTTTTTTCCCCTTTCTTTTTCTTTTTTGTATTTCACAAAGGTGCCGCTTTTTTTCCCAGAGCTAGGTTACCATCTCATGCGATTACATGTGGAGGGAAGAAAAGTACGCACAGAAATACATGCAAAAAGCATTCACTGAAACAAGCAAATCATTTGAAATGAATGTCCCCTTCACTCTGCCCAGATCAAAAGCATCTTAGGTAACTGGTAAAAGTTCTTCTGTAGCACGGCAGTCTCAATCTGGAAAAAAAAAAATGTTTCCATCACTACAAAATGAATGTTAACAAATGCAAACACATACAGAAGACGTCCCACTGAGGAGTGTGAGCCCACCTACACGGCTAAGATTACTTATTTAAAGCAGATATATTATCTCACAGCTCAAAAGCCACACTGTTCCCAACAGCTACTCGGAGCTGTCATTGTTGATTTACACTCATTAGTTCAAAAACTCACTGGATCATTAAGGTGTTGTTTTCCTCACTGTTCCATTATTACGGACACCCAAATGTCAATCTACTCAGCAAAAAGCACATTTCTGTGTGCTTGAAATACCTAATGGCATCCTTTCAACATTTTCAATAAATAAAGTAGCCGTGGAAAAAGACGCACTGTCAGTAGAATATTAACAGTTGGGCATTTAAAGCATGTTTTACTGCACCTATTTTAACAAAATGGTTGGTGAAGAAGAGCCAAAACGTATTTCCGTGTGACCCTACAAAATCGCTGGCATTAAGGTCTGCAGCATATATAATCATACATTTAAAGCAGCGTGCAAAAGTCTTAAGCCACCACGCCTTAAAAATAAAATAAAACTAAAAATATATATTTTACAAGGGCAATAGGTGATCTGATTTATTCAAACTTGTTCATAGTGTGTGTGTTTCTATACATTTATGGGGGGGGGGGGGGGGGGGGGAGTTTGGGATCATTCAAGATCACCAACACCATGGCTCAAACCATGACAGCCTCCACCTTGTTTACAGATGCCTGAAACACTCACTGTTGTACCGCTCTCCTGACCTCCTTTAGAATAATTCATATTATTCATATTATTGATGAATTGAACCAATATTTTAAAAAATATATTCATCACTTCATAAGCCCTATTGGCACTGATTTGGCATTCCTCAGCCTTTCCTCCCCATTTCCTTTCCTTAAGAACGGCTACTTGACAACCACTCTTCCACTGAAATACTTTCTGATGAACTTTGAAGATCTACTGAAAGGCCAGATGCATCTCTCAGGTCCTGTGTCAGGTCTTTGCTTGATTTTCTTCCTGTTTCTTGACATGACTTTGGGATACTGCAGAAAAAAACTAAAAACACAAGAAAGTCTGATTCCTTGAAGCAAGATATAAAGAAATGAGGAAGATTTTTGCACAGTGCATGACAGTTTGAAAGAACAGACTGTTCACTGTTTACTGTGGCAGTGCACCATGTTCCCTTTTTCTTTACTCTTTTGCCTTTTCAACCAACTAAAAGTTAAACACGTGGAATTCACTGATTGCTGATCATTTTTCATAAAGTGTTCAATTCAATTCAATTCAATTTTATTTATATAGCGCCAAATCACAACAAATGTCGCCTCAAGGCGCTTCATAGATACAGAGAAAAGCCCAACAATCATATGACCCCCTATGAGCAAGCACTTTGGCGACAGTGGGAAGGAAAAACTCCCTTTTAACAGGAAGAAACCTCCGGCAGAACCAGGCTCAGGGAGGGGCGGCCATCTGCTGCGACCGGTTGGGGTGAGAGAAGGAAGACAGGATAAAGACATGCTGTGGAAGAGAGACAGAGATTAATAACAGATACGATTCAATACAGAGAGGTCTGTTAATACATAGTGAGTGAGAAAGGTGACTGGAAAGGAAAAACTCAATGCATCATGGGAATCCCCCGGCAGCCTACATCTATTGCAGCATAACTAAGGGAGGATTCAGGGTCACCTGGTCCAGCCCTAACTATATGCTTTAGCAAAAAGGAAAGTTTTAAGCCTAATCTTAAAAGTAGAGATAGTGTCTGTCTCCCGAATCCAAACTGGAAGCTGGTTCCACAGAAGAGGGGCCTGAAAACTGAAGGCTCTCCCTCCCATTCTACTTTTAAATACTCTAGGAACAACAAGTAGGCCTGCAGAGCGAGTGCGAAGTGCTCTAATAGGGTGATATGGTACTACAAGGTCATTAAGATAAGATGGGGCCTGATTATTTAAGACCTTGTATGTGAGGAGCAGGATTTTGAATTCAATTCTGGATTTAACAGGAAGCCAATGAAGGGAAGCCAAAACAGGAGAAATATGCTCTCTCTTTCTAGTCCCTGTCAGTACTCTTGCTGCAGCATTTTGGATTAGCTGAAGGCTTTTCAGTGAGTTTTTTGGACATCCTGATAATAATGAATTGCAGTAGTCCAGCCTGGAAGTAATAAATGCATGAACTAGTTTTTCAGCGTCACTCTGAGACAGGATATTTCTAATTTTAGAGATGTTGCGCAAATGGAAGAACGCAGTCTTACATATTTGTTTAATATGTGCGTTGAAGGATATGTCCTGGTCAAAAATGACTCCAAGGTTCCTCACAGTGTTACTGGAGGCCAAGGTAATGCCATCCAGAGTAAGAATCTGGTTAGATACCAAATTTCTAAGCTTTTCAGCGCCGAGTACAATGACCTCAGTTTTATCTGAGTTGAGAAGCAGAAAGTTAGTGGCCATCACTTGCCTGTTAACAACTGGTTCATGTGTACAATGTTGTTTGTTGCAATATTATTTTAAACTAAGACTTTTATTCATTAATTACTCAAAAAGAGAAGGGTGTTTAGGCATCCCCATTAATATACACTCAGTAATGTCAATAATAATGTCATTACTCAGTGAAAACATGTTTTTAGAAATATTTGCAAATTACTTAAAACCAAATTCATAAAATGTGCCTGAGGCTGTGCCACTTAACATTTTGGTCAGGTCCATCCTGTTGCTGTGTTTATCTTAGGACATGACTGCCTACTTTTAACTGTGGTAAACTGAATAAAATGTTTTGAAAGACACAAACCTTTGCATATAAGAACCCACATTTAGCAGTGCATGTCAAGACAAAAAACAAGCCTCAAGTCTGCGTTGTAGTCCTACATGATAAGATTGTGGACATCAGGCAAAACTGTAACAGTTTCTAAAGCTTTCAGTGTTCTGGGAGAAGAGTAGCCTCAAAAATGTCTGAATGGTTAAAATCTGAAACCACAACCACTTACCCTACCAAATAAGTAACTGGCTGATTAGGTCATGACATCATCATCTACTGATTTTTCTTGCTGACACTGACTTGGGCACTTTGTGCCCCCAGGATCACATCTGAAGCCAAAATGGGACAAACTGGCAGGGAAAAGTTTTGATCTGTAGATATAAAGTAGAAATATAAATAAAACCACTGAAATAAATCTAGAACTGATATGGATACTTTTGAATTACATTACACATCGGGTGGGCTTGTGAAAGTCAGTGCTAATATTAGCTGTGTTATTGATGTTCTACAATAACTAAAACACTTATGAATCAGAGTCAGTTTTTTGGACTTTTGGAAGAGCATGAAACAGAAAATGGTGACATAGGCTACCACGCAGCTGTCAGGTAGCTTAGCCTGGGCAAAGTGCTAAAAGGACTACAGGACCTGCAGAAATTCAAGAGTTTTAAAGGACATTCCAGAGGGCTCATGGTGTAGAATAAAAGGCAGATCTTGCATTTGCTATTGATGTGACTGTACTAATGACTTGAGTAAATACCAAATTGCAAGGCAACGGCCTATTTGCAAAATAGTAAAAGCTTTAATGAGAAACCTGCAGCTTCTTTCAATTCAGTTCAGCTCATAGAACAACATTCTCAATCACATGCCAACATTGATGGCAGGAGCCATTACAGCCCTGCACGATGGGTTTGCAAAGCAATTTGAAGACAGTTGAGAGTGAAATGCACATGATTCAATATCCTTTCACTTGCAGTGTGGATAATGCATCCAGTGATGTTGAGCTTGAACTCACTGACCTGATTCACTTGTTGCAGAACACTTCTAGCCAGGATCACTCCTGTATTTTTATTCTTTTTTCAAAGAGGAGAGCTTTCCACACATTAGAAGGCTCAGAAGATGTTGCTTCTCTTTGTTCTTCATATGTGAAAAAACATTCACAGTGATGAAGTTTAACAAATACAGATGGTCTGTCAGTGATGATCACCTGTCCACTGCCCTCCACAACAGTCCCAGGCTTTCATGTGGACTCTTGGGATAACTGATTGCTCACCTCTGCCATAATGTGTGCCTCAAGGAGCTTCTACAAGGTAATGAATAGAGTATAAATAAAAAATCTGAAAACATGTTTTTACTTTGTCGTAATGTGCTACTGAGTATTTGTTTTTCGCTCTAAATATAATCCTCTGACTACATAGTGCATAGTTTTTGGAGTCATGGTGCATTAAATTAAAACTAAAGAGCCTGATGCTCTGTAAAAATGACTCATTGCTGTTATATCAGCATAAAAAACAACAGCAAAATAAAAGCAAAACGAAAAAGTTGTGTTCAAAAAAGGTGGTTTAGATGTTTGGATTCACCACTAGAAAAACAAGTAGTCATGCAACAGAGCAACAGATAAAAAAATAAATAAAATAATAGAAAATATCCACTGAGCAGCAGTTCTCTGGGCAAAAATGCCTTTTTGATGTCAAAGATCAGAGGAGAAAGGCCAGACTGCTTCAAGCTGATAGGAAGACAACAGTAACTCAAATAACCACTTGTTACATCCAGGGTATAAAGAAGAACATCCTTGAATGCACAGCATGTCAAACCTTGAAGCTGATGGGTTAGAGTAGAAAAAGATCACATCAGGTGGTCTAGAACCTGATAAAGGGGCTGGTGAGTGAATTATTTTATTATACTTCCCTTCCCGTCTTAATTCTGACAGTACCATTATAAAGTATCTCCATATGTGAAGTTGAGTTTTAATAGAATATTACTGAATTCTCAATAAGTGGTTAATTCAAGAAGAAAGTAAGAAGGTTTTAAGCAATCTGTCAGAATTTATTATTATTTATATACTGTCCAGTCACGACAGCAGTCACCTAGATGCACTTTATATTGTGACGATGCTACAAGAGAAAAACCTCAACAGTCATACAACTCCATATGAGCAGACAACAGTATGAAGGAAAACCTCCCTTTTAACAGGAAGAAACCTCCAGCAGAAACACACTAAGTGAGGGAAATTCATCTTTTGCAACCTCTGCGAGTTAGAGGAGGGAGAGAAGACTAACTCATTTTAGTTCATTAGCATAAAAAGAAAAATTAGCTAACTGAAACTATTTTTGTGTATGTTTGAAACACAGAAACAGACATATCCTGAATTTAGGTACCCTTAAAAAATAAAAAAAATAAAAAAAACCCTTTGGCTTCATATAAATTGTATATGGCATTCATACAATAATACTCAAAAAGACCAAAACTAACACAGAAATGAATAAAAGCAAAAACAAAAACATTTTTTAAAAATAATACAAACTAAACTGAAATGAGCAAACTCATTCTGTAAATAACCCAAATTAAAACCCAGGAGTCAAAATAAATGAAGAAGTAATTAGAAAACATTAAACCATTATAACTCTAATGTGTTGCCTGTTAATGGATTTGTACACCAGCTTATTCCTTTATAATGTCCACTCTAAACAAAGGTCACATTCTCTGTAATGTCAGTTCCCATAATTATAATGTGCTGTCTGCCCCCCAGATCATTTTTCTTTTTTTCACAAATCTGAAAAAAAAAAGTACGTTCAATTTCGGTGCTTTCAAATGCTAAGAAAATTATCGCTATCTTTGCTGTGACATTCAGCACAGCCAGTCATCAAATCAATACCTCCATAATGATGCCCTGTGAGGATTTTGATAGAAATGGGAGAGGATTAGACTTCTGAAGACAGCTTCTTCAGCTCCATCTAACTGATTGAGAAGCCACAGGCAAAGACTGCAGTCATAATCCAGATTCAGGTACTGCAACATTGCAGCCATTTCTCACAGTTTTCTCTGATAAAATCTCATCCTACACTTACCTGCAGCAGCTCCTCTGTCATTTTCACCTAGTTACATCAGCAGCTCTAGGTGTTAAACTTAAAAGAGAGGCCCCTGCCACTTGGTCATGCAAAATTGATGATTATAAAGTTCTGAATGGACATAGCAGTGTGTTTGCTGCTAAATGTGTAGGCCTGCAAATGTGTCAACAGCCTGTGAAGGATCTGGATTATAGCTCTGCTTCCTCCGTCTAATGAGCGGAAACCTTAATCCACACCTAGCAGCTGCTAATTCCTGACTCACCTCCTATTTGCTTGTAAACCAGCAAGCTAGTATTGAGTAAGAGTATGCTGGCACAGTCTCTCTATACTAAAGTTCAGTAGAAATTAAAATTCAGTATATACTGCATGTAAATTCTTGGTGTTTTGACCTGAAGACTCAGGTCAGCTACCGTAAAGAAGAAGAAGAAGAATCTAAGTTCACCTTTATAGGGGACCTACTGTGCTCGCTACCAGCTCTTGGAGTCTACTAGAGTAGCTAGTAGAGTCACATTTCAAAGAAATCCTTATTTGCCTTATTCTGGGCCTTGAGGCAGACCCTCAGTTCATCAGCTCTGAAAAATTTCTTTCTTTGCCTGAAATGACATCATTACATCATACAGAGAAAAAATAGAAAAAACGGTCCATAGCATGGCTTTCAGTTGATACAGGTTATTCATATTCATGTTGACATCATTAATTCAAAATGAATGATTGTAAATCCCCTTTATAGTATAAAATGGGTTTGTCTTTTTTTCATTTGCAGAGATGGCACTAGCATGCCTGGACAATGCTAGCATGAACCGGTGCAGACAAGCAAGTATGCACACCAGCATACCCACATAGATACCTTTGCTCTCCAGCTTTGACACACATGCATGCATATATGCATCTATTTGCATATACATTTGCTATATGTTTATATTTATATATACATACATGCAGGGGAGCTGTCAGCCCATGCGCGAACGCTATAGAAGTTATCATATCATTCACCCATACCCTTTGAAAAAGCCTGGCCACAAACACACCATTTTATTTGTCCTTATAATTTGGGCTTACTGCGGCTGACAAGTGTGATGTCCTTTTACACACCGGCTGAGGGGGGAGAAAGTGCTGACATGGACACTTGTCCCATGAATTTCGTGCCAGACGAGAATCTGCTGACGCCGCCAACTGTCTCAGGAAGAAATCTTAACAAAGACGTGAAATTAAATGCCGACAACTTCTTCTGTGCTTCCTGGAGTTACAACCAGGCTTTAATATTTCATAGCTGCTTCCATATACTGGAAGACATTATTGACATTAGAGCTTTTGAGGATCAGGTTTAAGGAATCAAGGCAAAAGGATGACATCTGTGAATAGTATTCCTTTACGGATTATGACCACGAGTCTCGCATCATGCATCATGAAGAACCTTTTGATTTGTGTCAAATATTTCATGAATGTTTAAATATCCATTATTTTGTATTTTGGAGAAAAATCATTTATTAGACAGTGCACTACGGGATCAAGTTAACTGTTGTGAATTGCATTTTTTTTTAAATTACATGGGTTACAAAAAATTTGTGTTATGTATTTGTATCAAATTTATAGCAAAACACTTTTCAAATAGCAAATATAAAACATTACATTTTTCTTTCTGCTGTTATATTATTGCTTTAACCCTGTTTGAGTGATGAGCACATGGCTACAGTAAAACAGCTATAACAAATCTAGCAATTTTTTTTAGATAAAGACTTGTTGTGACTCTATTAAGGATCAGAAAATGGTGCATTGCCCACAATTGGTTGAACAATAACAGCAACAAGTCAGTGGAGGGAACTGGTCAAACAAGAAATATGGGTCACCATGCAGCCCGGAGCCATGGATCTGATTCACAAGATCTGGCCTGAAGGAAAAATTCACCCCAATATGAAATTCACAAATGTGGGGCCTCCCGTCTCAAACTGACATGGACATTTTCAAGCATCACTGCCAGTTTTCTGTCCTGAAATTAAAACACAAAAATAGTAATGATTAAAAAATATGTAAAAGTGGTTATTTTTTATAAAAATGTATATATGTATGCAGCATTTAGCTCCTCCTAAGCCCAGTGTTTGTTGTGGTTTTTCCCCCCTCAGGATGGTGCGAGATTTCCATTTATTTCTCTTGATTGCATGACATCCTTGGTGGAAAGTTGTGACCTTGGAGAGACAGTGGTATTTTGTAAGCACCGTGAGTGCATCACAGATTTGCTCTTTATGTGCTGTATCCCCTCATGTGATGGCACTTACAAATTCATGGCTTTAATGTACAACGTTATTCTCACCGCGCTTTCCTCTCTTTTTACTGACAGCTTACAAGAATGTAATAATATAGAATTGTTGGAATGAAATCTTGAACCTTAACAGGCAGAAGCCCTCGGAGGCTTGAGGTGGGGTATAGACACAGTTATTCAGTCAGTCTGCTCAGTATGCTTGATTCATGTGAGTTTCTCTGGTTAGGCTGTAGGCATGCATCTTATAGCAACATTTGTGCTGTTTAGTCACACTACAACTGTGTCTCCATGGATGACAGTGTTGGCATATTGAAACATCTGGTACTGCTATGCATGACTCTAAATGACTTCAATAATCCTCTGACTCTTCAGAGTGCCACCAGAAGATTGAAGTTTTTATTTTCCAGTCCAATGTTGTTGCTTTCTTACAGTCACCAACCTTAATTATTCAGAGGTAATAATGACTTAAATGTTCGTGTAACATTTAAGTCCTGCTGCTGTGTACAAATTTATTGGTTGGCAGAAATTTCTGCAGATATTTATCATTCGGTGTCTCTGAGATGCTGGTAGCTTTGACAAAAAGGCAATATTTGACACACTGTAAATGATAATGTACTGGTTTAACTTTTTTTTTAATATAATCAGCTGCAAAAGCTTAAAAAACATTCCCACCAGCAGTGTTGGGGAGTAACGGAATACATGTACCGCCGTTACGTATTTAAAATACAAAATATGAGTAACTGTATTCCGTTACAGTTACCGTTTAAAAAGGTGGTATTTAGAATACAGTTACTTTGTTGAAATAAATGGATTACACGGCGGTACTTTCCTGTTTCATATTGTCGCGGGTCAGGACTGTTTGGGTTTTGTTTGACAGCTACGTTCTGTAGTTCTAGGCGGCAGTGTTACGGTTGCCATGGTTACAGGGTGACGCTCTCTCTCTCTGCGTGTTTCCTGGGTGAGAGAGCGCCTGTTGTTGTTGTGCTAAGCTAATAGGCAGAATGCTACCGGTATAGCTCTAAAGAATGTAGCATCATAGACAGTGTAGTCCGTGCTGCAGGGAGAATGGACTGCCATACTCGTTATGTGTCTGTGAGCGAGGGAGGGAGAAAAAGGAAAAGTACGAGCTGTCATCAAGCAAAAACGGGAGCTGGAAGCATGTAAATATAATAATAACCACTGCAGCCAAGAAGAGTGCCTGACGAGCCCAGTTGTAAGTAAGCTATTAAGACTCGACTGTACACTGTGTTCGTGTTTTCCTCCAAAAACAATAAGTTCTGTTGGAGCAGCCTTTCAACGCCTCTCTCTGTCTCTCGCTAGCAAAGTTGACCCAGACAACAAAGTAAAGCTAGTTTTCAGCTACGAGCCGACACAGAACCCACCGTATTAGCCAGAGGTCCCTTTACTATGGTTCGGAGCCGCGGACCTTCAGTAACAGTAATAAATCACAGCAATAGTACATTCATGTAGTTGTAAACAGCATGATAATATATTAAGTAATCCAAAGTATTCAGAATACGTTACTCTCATTGAGTAACGTAACGGAATACGTTACAGAATACATTTTGGGGGATGTATTCTGTATTCTGTAATGGAATACATTTTAAAAGTAACCTTCCCAACACTGCCCACCAGCCCTTCACTTTGTGTTTAGAACCAATTAGAAAATAGATGGTAAGTAGGATGGAACAAATAAATGTGAAAAACAAAAGCCTCTCCTTCACTAGTACCTACTCAGCTCAGTTTGACACGACTGAGCTCTACTCATTTTAATTCAAATTTTGGTTGTTTTCCATTACAACTGAGTGCCACGTAATGTGTGTGGGGTCATTACTGC
This sequence comes from Neolamprologus multifasciatus, assembly GCF_963576455.1. Lineage (NCBI taxonomy): Eukaryota > Metazoa > Chordata > Actinopteri > Cichliformes > Cichlidae > Neolamprologus > Neolamprologus multifasciatus. Next base: position 20,869,402 of record NC_140445.1, on the reverse strand, counting down.
AATGTGGCCAAAAGTCCCATGAGAAAAAGCCATTTCAGGCACAAGTACAAAGTTTTTACCTTTCATGAAATCTTTTTTTCTTCTAATCTTTACTAGGTCTTAAATATAGGTAAATATAGCCTCAGATAAACAATAACACATGACCTATTAAATCATCATTTATTATTGTTATTTACTTAGTAAAGATTAAGGAAAAATGCAGAAGCTGGGTGAAAAACTATGTGCAGTCTTACAGAATCAAGAGGGTAGGAAGCAGTCAGCTGCTGCTAATCAAAAGCACTGGATTAAATGATCACCACCAAGTGTGAGAACCTCTATAAAAGCGGAAGGAGTTTGCTGTTCTGGAGTATTCAGGCATGTGTTAACACAAAGGCAAGCAGGAAATACAACAGCGATTATGTCTTAGAGAAACAGTTGTTGCTCCCCATCAATCTGCAAAGGGTTATAAAAAGCCATTTCCAAGCAATTTAAAGTCCATCATTCTACAGCGAGAAAGATTATTCACAAGTGGAAAACATTCAAGGCAGTTTCAGTTTTCCCAGGAGTGGACATCACTAAAAATTCACCCCAAGGTCAAATCATGCAAAGCTCAGGAAAACACTCAAGAGCTGCATCTTGGACTCTGCAGGCCTTAGTTAGCATGTTAAATGTTAAAGGTTCATGACAACCACAGGACCCAGGCACCTTGCAATCACTGAGTTGTCCACAAACTTCTATGCATACCAGCGTATTCTAGTCAGATACGAAGCCATCTGTCCGACAACTAAAGCAGCAAAATCTCATAATTTTTTTAAATGTAAATCCTTTTGATTACTCCTGCTAACAAATTACCGAGCAACCATTCAAACAAAGTCATCTGATTCATTGGAATAGAGAATGTCTGTTAATATAGTTTAAAATGAAATGAACTCCACAAAACTTCAAAAATACTTTGAATTTGCTCGACTTCTATGCCATCTGCCAAGGTGCAACATTGTCCATGGTCGAATACTTTAATATATAGGCTACTCACCATAATGTGACATTGTTTTTCTGAATTATTTAGAGACTAAAGATAAAAATGTTGAGGATTATAAAGTGCTATGCAGTGTTTTGGCAACTGATAATCCATACAAGGTGACTTCATGTCTTATTTCACACCCAGTTATGCAGCCACCTTCACCACTCGTAGCTTCAAAAAGGTGGAAAACTATTACGTATCTCGTGTTGCAAGTGTGCTGCAGTGAAATATAAATGTCTGTGACAGCAGCATTTGAGTAGGAGCTCTTCCTTGGTTCGAAACTGAATTTCTTTGAGATCCTCTTTACATGGAAATGCTTTTATTAATATCTTATAGTCACATTTAACTTAAAAAATTAAATTCAGTAGACCAGCCAGTCTCTGAGTCAAGCACAGCCAGTGAATCTTCTTTAGTGGTGTGCAACACCTTGCGTGACACGCATCCGACTCATACTTATATAACCCGGCATAACCCTTGCAGACCACAAATTGTTGAAAGTAGCGTAGCTTGGATCCCGTGAGATTTTTGTATCTGGCAAGATAAATAAGCAGTGGCCAAGCAGCGAGCACAGTAATGGAGAAAGGAGAAGCACATGTAAGCGAACCACCTAGTGACACCAAAGAGAAAGAAAATGAGAGGCTAAAGGAAGAAAAAGAGCTAAGATGAGAACTAGAGAGGATGATGAAAGCTCCCACTGATGGTAGTGAATATGTAATTTACACTATGAATATTGTATTGTTAATATATTGATATATTTTTATGCAGAGGCACTACATGTTCACTAAATGAACAACAGAAAACAGTTGAGACTGAGCTTACTTCTTTGTGCCAAAAGAATTTCAGTCAATTTGAACCCTCTTTTATTAGAAAATAGATATGTTGGATGCTTTGGTGCTCTAAGGAAGGCCATCCCTTTATGTACACTCTTGACTCTCCAAAAGATAAAGATAAAAATGTGAAAAGAATCATTCATCAAAAGCAAAAGTGATGAGTGTGAAGTTGAAAACATAAAACATTTCTCAGTGATTGGGGTTTGATTGTTAGCCGTGGATGTTGTTGCCTTGTTTGTCTCTCTCCTACACTCTGAACTCTCCTTGTAGTAGCTGAGATGCTTTTAAGGAGGGCTGACAGGAAAATGGATTAAATGGGGTTTGCTGACGGAATACATATCAAATCTGAGGGCATGCAATTGTTGGCTGCGGGTTTTGCAAGGCTTATGACTCCTGCTGAGGGTGTGGATCCATCACTGCTTGCCTGCTCTCCTCTTCTCTTCGCTATTCAGATGTGGAGGAAGAGAGAAAGAGGAGAGCTGGAGGGAAAAGGAAAGAGCTCTTGATCACCTGCTTTGTCTGAAGTGAGTCACCTTGCAAATATATGAATAGCAAATGCAGGAAAAGTAATCTGGTGGCGCACTGGTACATCCTCCTATTTGCATACCTGCCAGCCCTTGTAGTTAGCTCCTGCATTTCAGGACTTGGCACCTTAGATACGCTTGGGTATGCATGGATTTTCTTCCTTTTTTCAACAACTCTGTCCATTTCTTCTTCTATTTCACCCTCCTTTGTCTCCTTCTCAGCCCCGTCCATCTTTTCTCCTCATCTATTTGCTTCTTTTCTTCACCACCCCATCCCCCCACCTCACTCACCCCTTTCCCCTCATGTCTCCCTCAGACATCAGGGCGTATTTCCCCCCCGGCAGGATGCATGACAAGGGAGCAGGTGGAACGGAGAGCAAATGACAAATCTCTCTGTCGCCATCTCTCCCACTGTCCTGCCAGAGGCCCTCTTTGGCTGTTTCCTCCCTCTTTCCAGCACCTTTCCATCCTATCTGACCGCATTGATATTCAAATCTGCCCCGGCTGCGTTCCATCTCCTCTCATCGTGAAGGTCTCACCAAACCAAAGAGAGAGGAAAAAAGTTCCCCACTTTGACTCAACAGTTGGATATATGAAATTGACTTATGCTATGGTTTGTGCTTTGCAGACTCATTTCCATGTTACTAACCTAAGGTCACTGATTAAATCAGCTGAAGGTGGTTAATAAAACACTTTCAGACTGCTTAAGAATAAAAATGTCCAACCCCATTCTTCTCTGTATATCTCAGATCTGTGGGTATATTGTGTGTCCATATGTCTGTCTGCATGTAGCTGCTTCTGCAAACACAATTCTCAGCTAGAGATGAGTTCGAAAAGACTGTTTGTGTGTCTGTTGCTGTTACTGACTTTGTCCCACGTGGCATGTGAGTGGAGCCACCGTCTCACATCTGGCCATGAGCAATCATTATCTTTGCCTTCTTCTCTCTGATGAATCTGCCCCAGCTCCTTGCCGAGGAGCTGGGCTTTATTTAATGGGCTCTTTCAGCCGTGGTTTGCTAGGCGGAAGCCTCTTACAAACCCATTTAAAGAAGGGTCTATGGATTTCATGGCTCCCCGGGCGCTCTCTCCTTCTTTCAATAAGGTGAAGTCCAAGGCTTTATCCATCAGTCAATGGGCCAGGGGAACGGTGGATGCAGCAGTTTTTAATCCCAGAGATGACACTGTCCACTATATGCTTGGCTGTTCTCTGATAGGAGGGCCTTCCTTGCGCAGCTCTCACCTGGGGACTTTAAAGTTCCTGTGGCAGAGCAGATTTATTGTTGCATAGATGGGGATAAAGACTGGGCACCTTGGACTGTGCCAGCAGACAGAAACATAGATAAAAGTACGAGGGAGCAACAGAGAAAGAAGATGCAAGCAGATTTGGGTGAAGCAGTATGCGTAGATTTTATATTGGCTGCACAAATTGTCTTTACTTTCTGCATTTGCATCATCTATCTACTGTCAACATCAATTTCTGCCAATAGTTGTATGTGTAATTGAGATGGCCTATGAGACAAGGACAACATAATAATATAATACTAACAACAGTGGAATGTATTTGTGTAACAGCTCTCACGCTTAAGATGTACCTCAAAATGATTTAAATGAAGCTACAAAGAGTCACAGACGTAACAGACTAAAGAACGCTTTGAGTAAAAATGCTAGTGTAGCCAAGTACAGGATAGGGTAGGGAAAGTTAAAGTAAGATGGAGAGAATGGGCCAATAGCTAGATTCGTAGGAGGGAATAAGTGAGTTGCGTGGAGAAGAATGACTGGAGCCACAGGTAAAGTTGCTATGAATTGTATTAAACTATTTAGCAACAATTTAACAGCATTTCATGAACAGAAATGAAAACATAAAATAAAATACAGTGACAGCAATAATAATAACAATCAGGGTCCTATCTGAGCTCAGATATGTCAGTCTTGCCGGCTTAATAGTCAGTGTTCAGTCAAGTCAAATCCAATAGGTCAAAAGTCTGTGATTGGTGCGATTTCGTCCTACCGCACTGTTGCAATTGTTCGTGAGAGAAGAGCAACCTGCCCTTCTGGGCCAACTCAGAATGGCTGTGGTTCGGTTCAAAGGGAAAGGCTCGCCATCTTCCTCGTCAGGAAGAAATCCAGGTCTCACGATCCCATAAAAAAAAAACCTAGCCTGTAAACAACAGGACTATTACTAATTCAGTTCACACTCCAATGATACACATGGCCATATGTGCAAACAATGCAAGTGCTATAACAAAACAAGCACAAAACATCAATTCTAATTTCTAACTACAGTCTATACAGTGCATCTTAATCATGAATGCAATCTTCAAATCACAATCAGCTTATTTTAGTGCATTTAATATTCAACAAGTAATACTAGAATATCATCAGCACACAAGCTGAGTGCTCAGAATGGCTGAACTCCGTGGGAAACCCCGTGTGTTCTCCCACAGTGAAAACGTGGTCAGCTACAGCTACAGCTATAAGCACCAGGCTAGTTAGCTTTTCAATTAGCCTGATTCGCCCAGTCCCAGTTTAACTCACCAGCACACTTCTAATGTTCAACTCTCAGAGAGGATCTTGTCCACTTCATCCGCTCCCGTGCAGATCTACAACATTGAAATTGGGCCATTATATTCCCCGTTAACTTCTTGTTAGCTTTTTAGCTTCAAGGTTAGCTTAACAGCTTCTGACTCACCGCGATGGTTTCAAGGTCCAAAATGTTCACAACAAATCAGGTCCGTTTCTCCAAGGTCCATGCAGATCTCCGGTATGGATATTTGCTCAATTTATCAAGTTAATAGTTATTTTCCAGCAAAAAGCTTGGCGGTGAAAATCAGCGATGGTCTCATGCACCTCCGTCTCTCTCTGTGTCTGAGCATGTGACGGTACAGAGCAGGGGAAGGCGGGGCTTGTTCCTTCCTAACCAGTAGGGGTGTTAAATATACTCTTTGGGTTTTATTCTTATATTTATAGTATTTATCTTTTATTATTGATTTACTTTTGATCAACTCAGTGATTAACAGAGTAATGATGAATCACAATTAACAATAACAATGTTGTAGTGCGTTACTGAGTTGTGTAAACTCACTGGGTTACATCCTCCCCCCTTAAATCTCATGCACGTCCCCGTGCATGGCTCTAGTGGAATAGTCAACATCATGAGCAAGGGAGTCGATGAAAGCTTTGTTCAATCCTTGAAAGAGTGATTTAACCACTGTTACTAGTGGGTTACCTAGCTGAGGATAAGTGAGTCTTTGGGACGGTTGGCAAATTCTTTCAGATCTTCTGATCTGTGTTTCTGTTTGCAAGGTCTCAGGTTCATCATCGTTTTCAACTTGTCTTTCAGGTGAAAGTTGATGAGTTGAGTTCTCTGACAACGGTGAATCTGACAAACTGGTCAACAAAACATTTTTGTCTTTTCGAGTGTCTGTTTCAGACTCACTTGGTGTGTTGTTTTGTAGGCTTGTGTCACTTTCACTTGGTGGCAAGTTTGCTTCACTTTCACGTTCTGTCTGATGTAGGTCTGTTTCACTGTCCATTTGAGGTAAGTTGGTGTCAGTTGAACTTCCAATTTCACCTTCAGGTAAGTATGTTTCAGTTTTGTTCTTAGTTTCCTGCTCAGGTAAGTATGTTTCAGTTTCGTTCTCAGTTTCCTTTTCAGGTAAGTCTGTCATGTCCGGTAATGTGTTAGGTTGTTCGGTATCATTTACAGGATATTTGTTTTGTTTGAATCCTTGTGTTGGCGGCATGGCACATACTTGGTAGAAATGTCTGTCTTTCACTTGTGGAGGTTCAGGGTAATAAAACTCATCTTCCTCTTCCTCAAGTGTTTGGTCGAAGTCAACTTCCAAAGCTGAACTTTGTCTTGTGCGTGGTCTGTTAGTTTTTGTGACTCGCTCTGGTTCATGCTCTGTTGGTGAGAGAAATCCACAGGGAAGTAACAGATCTCTGTGGAGTGTTCTGTTGGGTACATCTCCGTTTTCCGGTTTTACAGTATATACTGGTAAGTTTTCCATTTGTTTGGTGATGATATATACCGTTTGCTCCCATTTGTCCGCTAATTTGTGCTTCTCTCTCAGGCGGAGATTTCGAACCAAGACTCGGTCTCCCACATGTAGTGTGGATTCACAGATGATTTTGTCAAACTGTTTCTTGTTTTTGTCAGCTACTTTCTGGGAGTTTTTGATGGCTATTTCGTAGCTCTGTTCGAGGTAGCTTTTCAACTGCTTGACGTATTGAGAGTGAGTCAACTGTGGCTTGTTTGGCTGTAGCAGGCCAAAGGCAATATCAATGGGCAAGCGAGGCTGTCTTCCAAACATTAACTCATAAGGAGAATAGCCTGTTACATCATTTTTTGTACAGTTATAAGCGTGAGTAAGTGGTTTTACGAAGTCACGCCAGTGATGTTTCTCAGTGTCTTTCAAGGTACCAAGCATACTGAGTAACGTGCGATTGTATCGCTCAACAGGGTTGCCACGAAGATGATAAGGACTTGTTCGGACTTTTCGGATACCGAGCAGAGAGCACAGTTCTTTGATTGTACGCGATTCAAAGTCTCTCCCTTGATCGCTATGAAGTCGCTCTGGAAAGCCATAATGAACTAGGAAGTTATCCCATAAGTTCTTTGCAACGGTGGTGGCTTTCTGGTCTTTGGTTGGAATGGACACAGCATACTTTGTAAAATGATCTGTGATCACTAGGACATCTTTAGTATTTTTACTGTCTGGTTCTATTGAGAGGAAGTCCATGCAGACTAGCTCCATGGGCCTGGAAGTTTTAATATTTACCAGAGGAGCAGCCTTATCTGGCAGGGCTTTTCTACGGACACATCTCTCGCAAGCTTTCACTTTCTTTTCGACATCAATTGCCATTTTTGGCCAGTAGAAACGTGACCGAATGAGTTCCAGTGTGCGTTCGACCCCTAAATGCCCCATGTTGTCATGAAGACTGAGCATAACTGTAGGGCGTAAGGAATCAGGAAGGACTAACTGCAACAAGGTCTCTGGCCCCAACTGGCGTTTCCGGTACAGTAAGTCATTTTGGAGGTCAAGACGTTTCCACTCCCTTAAAAGTAAGAGAACATCGTGAGACTCAGACTTAGTATTGGCTGGTGGACGTGAGTCAGCTGCCAGCAGCTTGATGACTTTACTAATGGCTGGATCTTTTCTCTGCAGGTTGACAAGATCAGTATGGGTGTATCTGGGTAAGGCTAGGAGATTGTTATCACTGCCTTCTTCTTGAAACATGTCTGGAATGGCAACTGCAGACATGGCAAGTGACTGGACTAGAGCACAAGAGGGTTCAGTCTGGTCCAAGGCCATATGTCTTTGACAGGTTGCCATCACAGTATCAGATTGAAGTTGGAGCTCGACATCTTTGACTGAGGACAAGAGATGGGATCTGAACTTGTCAATGCGTTGACATTCCTCACTAAAAACTGGATCGTCTTCAGGTTTGTCATGTGGTTTCCTAGATAGTCCATCTGCATCAAGATTGTGTCTCCCAGCTCTGTACTTAATGTCAAAGTTATAGGTGGACAATGCAGCCAACCAACGATAACTCGTGGCATCAAGCTTTGCTGTGGTCAGAAGGTAAGTCGATGGGTTATTGTCGGTGATGACTGTGAATGTGTTCCCATATAAATAGTCATGAAACTTGTCAGTTATGGCCCACTTTAAAGCTAGAAATTCTAACTTGTGGGCAGGGTATCTAGCTTCACTACGGGATAGACCACGACTTGCATAGGCTATAACCTGTGTGGTTCCATTCTGCACTTGATAAAGAGCTGCCCCAAGTCCGGTTGTACTGGCATCTGTGTGTACCAGGTAAGGTAGCTTTGCATCGGCATACCCAAGGACTGGTGAGGTGGTGAGTTTTTCAATAATAGTTTGAAACGATTTCTGGCACTCTGGTCCCCAACGATCACCAAAGGGTTCTTTGGGGTTAAGATACTTTGGATCACTGGGTGGGTTTTTACAATGCTTTCGTCTCGGAGGATAGCCAGCTGTGAGGGAGGTGAGGGGCTTGACAATTTTTGAGTAATCTTTGACAAATCTCCGGTAATAACCGGTAAAACCAAGAAACGATTGGAGTTCTTTTAAGGTTTGGGGTCTCGGCCAGGTCTTGAGTGCTTCAGTTTTTTCGGAGTCAGTCTTTACGCCGTCTCTAGATACAATGTGGCCTAGATAACGGACTGATGTTTGGAAGAAACGACATTTGTCGGGCGAGAGTTTCAGCCCGTACTCTCTGAGTCGCTCAAGAACATGAATGAGTCGGGTCTCATGATCTTCAAGGGAACTGGAAAAGACTATCAAATCATCCAAAAAGACTAACACTTCTTTCAGATTGATGTCTTTCATACACTTTTCCATAAGCCTTTGGAAAGTGCTTGGGGCATTTGTTATTCCCTGGGGCATACGATTAAATTCGTAGAAGCCAAAGGGGCACACGAAGGCTGTCTTTGGCTTATCTTCTTCACACATCTCGATTTGATAGTACCCTGACTTAAGGTCCATCACAGAGAACCACTGAGATCCTGCAAGAGCAGAAAATGACTCCTCTAAGTTTGGCAGGGCATAGGCATCGCGGATGGTCTGCAAGTTAAGCTTCCTAAAATCAATGCATAACCGCACATCACCATTCTTTTTGCGGACCACCACTATCGGTGATGAGAATGGAGATTCAGATTCTCTGATTATGCCTGCATCTAAGAGGGCTTGTAAGTGCTTTTTAACTGCCTCGTAATCATGGGGATGAATCGGGCGAGATCTCTGTTTGAAGGGGGTTCCGTCTTTTAAGTTGATGTGATGTTTTATATGTGTGGCATGCCCAAAATCAAGATCATTGTGTGAGAAAACATCAGAGAAGGTGTTTAGCTTTTCAGCTATCTTCTCTTTCCACTCTTCAGATAGTGGTGATTCACCAAAGTCGAAACTGAGAGGGGGTCTTGAGGTTGAAGTCTGCTGCTGAGAGTTACACGTTGCAGACACCTTTTGGTCACCTTTCTCAGGCTCAGGACATGGCATGACACAGTCAGGGGCAACTAACTCAGCAATTACACAGTTAGTGGGCAGTGTAATGTCATGGTTAGTCTCGTTTCTCAGCAACACAGGAACTTTATAAGGTCCGTGCTTTGGCAGAGATATAAGGCAACAATCTACAAACACACCACCAGGTAGGGAGCCGGTAGTGGGCTGTTCAATAAGTGCACACTGTTCAGGCTTAGCGTGGCTAGCATGCATAAAACCTTCCACTAGTAGCTTTTGATTTGCAGGAAGGACTTCTTGAGTTCTACTTTGAAGTTTTACCAAGCCGATCTTGCCACTGTCAGTTTGTCTTTTTCTGGATGCTAATGTCTTTAGCACTTGTTGGTATCCATAAGGGAGTACCTTAAAGTCAGGTAAGGTGCTCTCACAAAGATGCTCATATAAGGGGTCAAGTGTATTTGTACCAATTAGTAGAGGTGTGTCTGAGTTTGAGCGAATGTCAGGGACAACTAAGGCAAGAGTAGATAGTTCAAGCTCTGACTGATCGAGATCTTTTGGGAACATGATACTCGTCTCAATGTATCCCAAGTAAGGGACTGTCTGACCATTCGCACCTTCGACCTCTAGGAGATCACTGATGGGTTTTATAGGATGATCAGGTAAGTGTTCTTGATAGAAGGATTTGGCAATAGTGGTTACTTGAGAGCCTGAGTCGAGCAAGCAACTACATTCAACGCCGTTGATAACAACTCTGGCTGTGCATTTTCTACCCACAAGTCTTTTGGGAAGTTTAGGCACTGAGTGAACATTAGCTGTTTCACATTGGGCTTTTGTTGTCTTTTTCTTAGTGGGACTTGGTTCAGATTTAGCACCCATCTGTCCCGCGACAGGGGCTCCTTCTAGTTTAAATTAAAGGACTCATCAACTGGTCTGGATCTTTCCCATTCTCGCTGCTTTTGTCTGAGGGCATTCCTTTTAGCTGCTACTAATGCTGGGTTGGGATCATTACTACAGCTGGAAGCGATATGACCATCTTCTCCACACTTGAAACAGTATCCAGGTTTGGGTTTGGTTGACACTGCAGCAATTTGTGGTATCTGTTCCAGCTTGTTCTGAGTTTTGGTACTTGTGTTCCTTTTTGCTTCCTTTTGAAGTTTCTGCGATCTTTTCTCTGTTTTGTCAGCTCTGACCTGTGCGATTTGAGACCTGAGGTCAGCAATTTGCTTCTGGAGGTCAGACGAATTGCTGTCCATTTCATGCTCATAATCGTTCCTACCTTGAGGGCATATGGTTTGCATGTTAGAATAAACACGAGTCTTTTGGATCCCCAAATGTTGTTTCATGCGGGTTGCTTTACTTGCTTGTTTGTCCTCCTCAGTGCGTAGTTGGAGGAGTAGCTCTGCAAAATATGGTGGGTCGTCTTTCTTTTGTTCAAGTTGAAGGTTTGCAATCAATGAGCTGTCCTAACACCCTCTACAAAACTGTCTCAGGAGCTGTTTATTGATGTCACTAGAAGCAATTCCGTCTCTTTTTATGACTAGGTTTAACACTGTGTGCAATCTTTGCAGGTAATGTGAGGGTTTTTCACCTCCATTTTGATTGGTGTTTAAAAAGCGAGCAAAGAGTTCGTCACCGTCTTCTACAGTTGCATAGGCAGAATCAAGATGTTCAAGGTAAGTTTTGGGATTTGCTTTTGGACCAAGAGCTTTCACCAGGTCCGCTGCAGGGGGTGAAAGACTTTCAACAATCTTTCGCACAACTTGAGTTTCGGTGAGCGAGGGATCAGTCAAGCAAAACTCTACGCTGCTGCGCCAAGTGTCATAGTCAGTTTCGAAAGGAGGATGTGGAACTCTTCCTGAAAAAGGTTTCAGTCTGTATTGCGAGTTTGGTGGGGGAACGACTTCACTGCTTTTAACAATGTGCTCTACAATAACCTGCTGCACTTCAGGCGTGCTTAGAAGGTTAGTGGGAATCTGAGGGGTTTGTTTCTCAGCTTCTGCCGGTGGGTGAGTACTCAAGGCACTTACATGGTTGCTATTGGGTGTTAAAGAGGGAGAAGGTAGGGCGTCATCACTGTGGGGCACTGGCTCTTGTTCGGTGGAAGGCTCAACTGTGTGGACATCCCCTCCCAATGACTCCCCAATTTTAGCTAGTTCATCCATCAAAAGGTCTTTAAAGGATCGGTTGCTTCGTGCTGCCACATCTTTAAGCTGTGACAGGTAAGTTACAGTAGCTGATGCGCTGGTTTCAATGCTATACGCACTGGCTAGGTCTTGAATGTGATAGATAACTTCTGGTTTCAAAGTGCAAGGTCTGTCATAAGGCAAATATCTTTTCTCTAGTTCTTTAGCAGTAGCCTCATGTTGAAACTCCACAATAATCTGACCACCAGTTGGTAACTTAATCTGCCTACTGACAGGACCGAAAGCTTCTAAGAACTCAATTATGTCTTTATCAATGTCTGTGTTAGTTAAACCACTGACCAAGACAGCATTTTGAACTTTAACATTCTCTGTTTTCACAACTTCCATTGTTAGGACACATAAAAGTACCAGTAGAAAAAAAACAAGTCACTGTGAAGCTCCAGGCACTCTTAAATGTTTTATTAAATTTTGGGTGGACTAACAACTCTGCAAACCCTCCTGGCTGGCTCGCCACTTTCTGTAGCCAAGTACAGGATAGGGTAGGGAAAGTTAAAGTAAGATGGAGAGAATGGGCCAATAGCTAGATTCGTAGGAGGGAATAAGTGAGTTGCGTGGAGAAGAATGACTGGAGCCACAGGTAAAGTTGCTATGAATTGTATTAAACTATTTAGCAACAATTTAACAGCATTTCATGAACAGAAATGAAAACATAAAATAAAATACAGTGACAGCAATAATAATAACAATCAGGGTCCTATCTGAGCTCAGATATGTCAGTCTTGCCGGCTTAATAGTCAGTGTTCAGTCAAGTCAAATCCAATAGGTCAAAAGTCTGTGATTGGTGCGATTTCGTCCTACCGCACTGTTGCAATTGTTCGTGAGAGAAGAGCAACCTGCCCTTCTGGGCCAACTCAGAATGGCTGTGGTTCGGTTCAAAGGGAAAGGCTCGCCATCTTCCTCGTCAGGAAGAAATCCAGGTCTCACGATCCCATAAAAAAAAAACCTAGCCTGTAAACAACAGGACTATTACTAATTCAGTTCACACTCCAATGATACACATGGCCATATGTGCAAACAATGCAAGTGCTATAACAAAACAAGCACAAAACATCAATTCTAATTTCTAACTACAGTCTATACAGTGCATCTTAATCATGAATGCAATCTTCAAATCACAATCAGCTTATTTTAGTGCATTTAATATTCAACAAGTAATACTAGAATATCATCAGCACACAAGCTGAGTGCTCAGAATGGCTGAACTCCGTGGGAAACCCCGTGTGTTCTCCCACAGTGAAAACGTGGTCAGCTACAGCTACAGCTATAAGCACCAGGCTAGTTAGCTTTTCAATTAGCCTGATTCGCCCAGTCCCAGTTTAACTCACCAGCACACTTCTAATGTTCAACTCTCAGAGAGGATCTTGTCCACTTCATCCGCTCCCGTGCAGATCTACAACATTGAAATTGGGCCATTATATTCCCCGTTAACTTCTTGTTAGCTTTTTAGCTTCAAGGTTAGCTTAACAGCTTCTGACTCACCGCGATGGTTTCAAGGTCCAAAATGTTCACAACAAATCAGGTCCGTTTCTCCAAGGTCCATGCAGATCTCCGGTATGGATATTTGCTCAATTTATCAAGTTAATAGTTATTTTCCAGCAAAAAGCTTGGCGGTGAAAATCAGCGATGGTCTCATGCACCTCCGTCTCTCTCTGTGTCTGAGCACGTGACGGTACAGAGCAGGGGAAGGCGGGGCTTGTTCCTTCCTAACCAGTAGGGGTGTTAAATATACTCTTTGGGTTTTATTCTTATATTTATAGTATTTATCTTTTATTATTGATTTACTTTTGATCAACTCAGTGATTAACAGAGTAATGATGAATCACAATTAACAATAACAATGTTGTAGTGCGTTACTGAGTTGTGTAAACTCACTGGGTTACACTAGCTTAAACATCAGCATAGCAACATGTGATGAACATGCTGATGTTTCGCAGGTGTAATATTTGCTACATTACTATGTTCAGATTATTACTTTGCTTAGCAAACTTTGCATATATCTGCATGGCATGTAGAACAGTATGTGAAAGTCATGTCCTTAAGACAGGAAAAAAAAATCCTGCAGAGACCTGACACAGAGCCTAACGGTGTGTTCACACCGAACGCGATGGACGCGAATAGAGCGTCAGGTTTACATGTAAAGTCAATGGAAAAGCGCGATGAAGCGCGATTGCGGGTCCCGCGAAAATTCGGAAGCAGATTTGCGTCGCGAAAACGCCAAAACGCGTGAAACGCGCGTCAGTGTAGCGCGTCTGGCGCGTTTGACTCGCGAATAAAACCACGCGCGTGAGTTTTTGTGTTGCATTTTGTGCATACGCGCGTTTCGCGTCTACCGCTCGAGTTGGAAAAATCTGAACTCCAGCGTCAAATCGCGCCGCGACAACCAATCAGGAGCCTGGTGACGTGGCTCTGACCTAGGTCAAAGGGGCAGATCCAGCCAAAGCCCTTCATTCTTCATTCAGTATGGAGGAAAAGCTAATCAGTGCCGTGGCTAATCACCCGGAGCTATACGATGCTAGCTACTACTTTTACCGAGACAGGAATAAAAAGGACCTAGCTTGGAGACACATAAGTGAGGAGATCGGGCAACCTGGTAAGTTCATTCCTTCTTCTTTTTAATTTTCAGACTGACCCGATGAACCCGCGCAAAAGCTAGCAAGCCCGCCTACTGTCCCGCTATTTTCCCACTGATGTACAAATACCTTTCCGCTAACAAGATAATGCGTTTATTCAGAGGACATCTGCAGGAGAAAGTGGAAGAGCCTCAGGGACACTTATAATAAGGAGAAGAAGGCAGAGAAGGAGAAGAGGAGTGGGTCTGCAGCAGGATCGGGGAGAAGATGGAAGTTCTTCGCGGTCATGGGGTTTCTGGACCCCTTCCTCACCCCGCGGGAGACTAGCGGTAATATGGTGCGGACCGTGGAGAACTTCTCCCCCGAGGACCAGGGACAGCCCGAAGAGGCAGCAGGGGAGTGTCAGTCAGAAGGTATGTTTACATTGAGTTAATGTAGGCAGTTAATTTATGCGTGTTGTCATACAGGAACATATTTTGTTTATTAATAAACAGTATACAGTAGTCCCGCTGTTCATCCGTCACTGCCTCGCCTTTTCGCTGATTTTTTTTATTGCACCGTACAGCTTTCAACAATGCGCATTGCATTCTGCAGCCCAAATGACAAATCTCCTCCATGTCGTGTCTCCTGCACTTGCCAAACTTATCATGTTTGGTTTTGATAACCATCACGTCCAATAGAAAAAAACAGCACAAAAACACTCATAACTATGAGCCTCATTCGGAAATACACACCTGCACCGGGAGCAAAAAAGGCGCACAAAAGTGGCGCCGCAGACGGAGAAAAAGCGCGGCATAATACTTTTACGTTTTAAAATCGACAAAGGTTTTCACTTTGAGAATCAACTTGTGAGACCTGTGACTACTGTTCATGTGCTGCAATAAATGAGAGACCACTGTATATAATAATAATAATAAGTATATAATAATATAATATTCTCTATGACTATTGTCTTCAACCTGTTAACATCTAATATTGTCTTGATAGAGTCAAGTAATCATGCAGCAGAGTCCTCAGCTGTCTCTTCTCCTGGCTCCCCAGTCCCTGGTCCCTCAGCTCCTGCTGCTGCACCCACAGGTATGAACATCAAGCACTGACAGCTTTTTACTTGCTTGAATTCCCTTGTGATCACCTTTACTAAATATCTACAACCAATCTGTTTATATCATGTTTTTTTCAATTTTGAAAATGAAAATCTAGTAGCAGCCTTCTCATTACTTTGTGTTGTTTTGTGCTGTGTTTTACAGGCCCACAGAGGAGGACAGCTCGAAGGCGGGCGAGGGACAGGTCCCAGGACGGTCCATCGGCGGTGGAGCTGGCCATCCTGGAGTCCCTAAAGAGGCCACGCCCGTCTCCAACTGAACATTTCCTCCTCGGCCTTGTTCCTGCTCTGGAGAGCATGCCGCCTCAGACACGAGAATTCGTGAAATTTCAAATTTATAAATTAGTTTTTGAAAACAGCACAGCTGTGTTAAATTTGGAAACATTGGACCCTAATGATCAGTAGTTTTCTGATGAGGCAGCAGCTCTCCAGGGCAGAAACAATGTTCTTATTTTTCTCCTCCTTCTCCCTGAGGCTCTTCCACTCCAAGCTGGGTCCTTTTTATTCCTGTCTCTCTGTAAATAGTTACATTTCATATATTTATGATAAATATTTTTGTTAATGAATTTATATTTTTTCAAATAAACATTTATAATGACAAAATGTCTCTGTTCTACTACACAGCAAATATTGGCACCCGACTTGACACAAGTAGAATTTATTTCATATTATACTAATGACAAAACATACTAATACAGTGGGATGCAAAAGTTTGGGCAACATTGTGAAAAGTAATTATTTTCTTGTACAAATCACTGGTTGTCACAATAAAAATAGTCAGTTAAATATATCATATAGGAGACACACACAGTGATATTTGAGAAGTGAAATGCAGTTTACAGAAAGTGTGCAATAAGTGTTTAAATCAAGCAGGTGCATAAATTGGCGACACAAAAAAAGAGAAATGAAATAAATATTTAGTGTATATCAATGTGTGTGTCTCCTATATGATATATTTAACTGACATTTTTCATTGTAACAGTGATTCATACAGGAAAATAATGACTATTAATAAGGTTGCCCAAACTTTTGCACCACACTGTATATAGGAACATAGTGAAGACAAGTTACTTAAGAGAGTAAAAAGAGGTTAGTTTATTTTGGAGTAGAGCTCCATTTATTAAGAAAAATTTAAAAGGACAGGAACACTCTTTAGAGGTTTGTGGGTGGCTCTTAAAAGAGCCGTTGTGGGGAAGTCACTCGGACTTCAAACAGGCTACTCCTTTGGTTGCCAAGACACAGCTCCCTCCGCTGAGAAGTGAGCCATGAATTTCTCCCTCACCAGGACAGCCTCTCTGGAGGAGTTGTTTGCTGGCAAGGAACCTGGACAAAATTGTTTAAAATGAGTATTATGTGTACTGCAGTTACAAAATACATTATTGAAATTCCAAAATTACAAATTGCAAAACATAAATCTTACATAAAACCTTTTGTAATTATAAGGATAATTACATGATATATATTAGATATAATCTAAAACAGTCTGCGGTGATTATATACAAATATTCAACTATCCCAGAATTAAACCAGGTCTAAATAAAAAGGAGTGAGTATCACTACAAAGGTTAACTCAGTGGTCCTAATGCTACAGTTTGATATCAGCAAACACCGAGCGCATACATTGATATGACACCACAGCCATGCTATCATTGCAAACACTGATAACAGCATAAATCGAATTAAATCATTAAAAATTAAATCGGGACTTGATGAGACCTTCTGAGTATCACTAGAAATATTATAAACAGTCGTCTCCGTACCACAGTTTGCTTTCAGTAAAAACCGAGCATTCACTGTTAGCATAGCACATCCACGTTAGCAGTGTATAAATGGATAGTTTAGCATATATTAGCACAGGTATCAATAAAGGACTACCGTATTAAATACTTTTACTAACCTCAGGCAGATGGACAGGCGCTCTGCAGGTGGGATTGAGCGCCTGTAGTTGGTGTCTAGGCGGGCGATTCTGGGACCGACACGGGAAAGCAGGTCCTCAAACTGGCCGAGTGAAAGACGGTGATATCGCTGAAATCGGCCGTCATCCAGGCGCAGCTCCTGGAGCAAATGGTGAAACTCACCAAACTGCTCACGCCTCTGGAGGACCTGATGGACCCAGGTACGGCGAGGGCGTCTTTTACGCCGCTGCTCTGCTCTCCACAGTATATAGAGAAGGGAGACTCTCTCTTCAAGCGCTAACTCGACAGCTGCCATCTTGCAAAGATACCGGTCTGGCACAACTTCCTCCCACATCCCTCCCACATTTCCGGTTCACGCGCGTCAAAATATCATATTTTGAAGCGCGATGGATTTTTCTTGGACACGCGTTGAGACGCGAATGTGCACGCGTCAAATTAGGGGCGTTTGGGGCGTTTTTGTTCGCGTCCATCGCGTTCGGTGTGAACAATAATAGATACTCAAAAACAGAGGAGAAGACAGGACGATTTAGGCACAAAGAGCCCCATGACACACAGATGAGGAATTAAACCACAAAACCTTTGGACAGACCAACGTGGAGATGTTTGGCCAAAATTCACAAGCATGGTGGGAGAGGGATCTCCTTGCAGTTAAGGAACTGACCATGAACTCCTCAGTATACCATGAGCGTAAATGCTAACACTTAACAAGAATGAGACAAAGAACCACAAAGACAAGGAGGGAAAAACTGGGGAGACTAATGCAAATGCTAATGAAGATACAGTGCTGAGAAAAAGTATTTGCCCCCTTCCTGATTACTGCTGCCACGGATGATATGTTTTTGATAGTGTTTACCTGCGCTCTTACGTGAAAATCATTCTGTCTGAAAATACAATAAGGCAAAATGTTTTGGAGAATTCGGATTACACTTTGTAGGGGTGCAGAGTTGGGTCGTGTTGACAATTTATTAAAACTTGGCTTACATTCACCAAGGTCTACTTAATCAGTTTTGGTTTTCGTTATCGATCCATTCGCTTCCGCTTATCCTTTTTTCAGGGGCGCTGGAGCCCGTCCCAGCTGTCATAGGGCAAGAGGCAGGGTACACTCTGGACAGGTCCTCAGTCTGTCATGGGGCTAACACACAGAGACAAACAACCATTCGCACTCACATTCACACCTATGGGCAATTTAGATTGATCAATTAACCTATATGTCATTGGACTGTGGGAGTAAGCCAGAGTACCCAGGAAGAACACACGCAAACACAGGGAGAACATGCAAACTCCACGCAGAAAGACCCCGGCCTGATGATGGAATTGAACTCAAGACCTTCGTGCTGTGCGGCAAGAGTGTTAACCACCATGCCACCATGCTGTTATTGGTTAAAAATTCGGAAAAAAAGCCTTATAACATAGAAATTATGATTTCTACACGCCTGTAATGTCAACATATAAAAAGTGTCACATAAAGATTAGAAATGTCATGGTACATTTGACCTCTGATCTCTTAATAGATTGATCTAAAGTGATAATAAGGGTATACAGAGATATTTAAAAATGTTTCTTACTCCCATTACTTGTATTAACAACATATAGGCAAAGGGAATGATATATGGGGATTCTAAATATGACATTACTTTTGACCTCTGACCTCTTCTTCAAGGTCAAATAGGGTCAAACTGTCATAAAAAAAACTATCTTTGAAATTACTTTCTGTTTGTATTAGCAACATTTCAAAAATGACATTCTTATATGGGGATTCTAAATATCGGATTATACTTTGCATCCAAGTATCATGTCACGCTTAACTTCTGACCTCACTTTTACATTTCATGTTTATCTTTCTTTCATGTGTCATAGCAACAGAAAGAGATTGAGCTGCCCAGTTAGTAAAAAATATACCGTAGCATAATATTATGTAATAAGTCCAAGTTGTTCATGGCCAGTTATTTACAAATCAATACCTATTATTCATTACTCCTACGTAAAGATTGTATACAAAATATAATACTATTCCTTTAAAATAAACACTGCCAGAAAGATGTTCAGGAATCTGGAAGAAAGTTAAACATTCACAAAAAAGTGGAGGAGAGCAACAGTTTCTGGTAATACTTAAAAGACATATAAAGACAGTTAAAGGGCTTAACTATACAAAATAGTAGTTCAAGCATTAATAATTCAGGATCATTTATCCATTTAGGCCTAAGCCGTGGTAATTTGCTGAATGTAACATCTCTGTCTAAAGGTCCTTGCAGGCAGCAGTTAGTGGATTTATTTCCACTTTATACACATTGTAATGGTGTGTTTTGTAATTTAAGAGATATATCAAAAATGCAATGACAGTTTAAAAGAAGTTATTCTGGGAAATACATACAGAAAAAAACGGTACGAATTTCTTTTTCTTTCATCATAATCTCGTACATTTAAATGAAGCACATATTTAAAAATCTGTCCGACAACTGAAATAATTATTTCATCGCCTGCTTGATTACGAGAAAATTACATCACGACAGAACCGGCACAAACAGTTCGTGTGCACTTTGTTGTGCTCATTGTGAACGTACGTGTGCTGTTATGCTGTGAAAGGGGGGGAAATGGGAATTTAAGAGGACACAGGCAGCATGTTTAGACCTGTAGCTGAAGGTAGATGTCCATGAAAAGTCCCATAACAGCAGCAATCATTTTATCCGCTTGTATCACCTCCGTCTGTGTGTGGTCACATATCTAGCAATTTTTGCTGACCCAAATGCTGTAGGACTCAATTTGAGTGTTTCTGAGTTCCAAAAGACTCCTAAAAGCATTTAAGAACATATACAACACAAAATATCTGTTAAACTGATTCTTTTTATTTGCAAAACTCTTAAGAAATAATTGACTGAATTAACTAAAGACCCTCGTTTTTAATTAGCAGTAAATATTTACACTGAAACGGTGGCACGCTGATGTAAACGTATCCAAAAAGTCATCGGTCACCTTCTAAATCTGTACAACACCTCCTCTGCTCCCGCTCTCCTACTGCTCAGACCATCTGAATCCCTGACGACGGGTCTGTTTTTAGCTGCGCCGGGTGGAGGCCTGGCACGGTGTGAGGGGGAGGCCGGACCAGTGGGGATGTCCTGGCGCAGTCTGTCCCACGCTGCACGCTGGTCTCCTGGCCATCCCATATTAATCAGATTTGCCGCAGCAGCCATATGTCCAAGCAGCGTGATAAACCCTGGCTGCTACCTGGCACCCAAAGGACTCACTGTCAACAGAGTGTGTGTACGTCTGCGCAGGTGTGTATATTTCACAAGTCTTTTACTCCAGAGACATTCCTTCAAAGATCTGTTGAGACATCAAAAATGCTTGGCATGAATATCTTAGGCCTTTTCTGTTTGTGTGTGTGTTTCTTTTTCTTTGAGATGCTGTGACTTAAAAAGAAAATATATAACACAGGTTATGAGCAATAACCCTGAAGGAGGGGGAAGTCACTTTTGGGCCAAATGATCATTTGCCACAGTGTTTGGGAAATACATGGGGCTATGTACGTCACGGCGACAGAAGAACTGGCACAATGGAAGTGCATTAACAAAGGCCGAGTCCTGTTTCCATCTGTCACCTTATGCTTAACAGGACTGTATACATTTCATATTCGCACATGACTCAGCTCACAAGGTGTCACATTTTAGACACCACTTGTATCACACTGCTTAGTAGTGTTGTGGAGAATCTACTCGAGCATTAGCTCTGCTGACACGAGCAGCGATGGTGAAAGAAAGAGTGACTGAATATAATTTGCTAACCCAAGCTTTCTATTAAATTCAAGACAAAAAAAAAATGCATTCCACAATCCATAATTCATAACCGAACCTCGCAAGAGGCAACATCAACACTTGTCAAACATGATTAACTACGTCTGTATCTTACACAAATTTAATTCCTCTCTGTGTCTCTGCCTGTAAATCAGGCAACAATCACCAGTGAGCATGCTCGCAAGATTTGTGGCTG